>NW_016107718.1:522609-553748 GCF_001604975.1 Cebus imitator
CAGGCTGGAGTACAGTGATACAATCTCAGCCCACTGCAACCTCTGCCTCCCGAGTTCAAGCCATTCTCCTGCCTCAGCCTTCCAAGTAGCTGGGATTACAGGTGACTGCCACGACACCCGGCTGAATTTTTTTGTATTTTTAGTAGAGACAGGGTTTCACCGTGTTGGCCAGGCTGGTCTCAAACTCCTGACCTCAGGTGATCCACCCAGTTCAGCCCCCCAAAGGGTTGGGATTACAGGGGTGAGCCACTGTGCCTGGCCTATTCCTAGTCTTTTAAAAAGCAAACCCTACTGCATGAACAGCCTTATATGTACACATTTGTGCATTTGTGTGCTTTTGTAAGTGTATGTGTAGTATATCTATAGGTTGAATAACAGCATGAAGAGAAATATGATGTTGTAGTGGTTAAAAGCATGATTATTAATAGGTTTGACTACCTGCTACTGGCCTACCACTTATTAGCTATATAACCTAGGACAAGTTACTTAACTTTCTGTGTCTCAGTTTTCTCATCTGTAAAATGGGTATAAATAATAGTATATGCCTTGAAGAGATGTTATGGGCATTAAAGGATCTAATACAAGTACAGCATTCTGATATCCATATATAATACATTTTGCATAAATTATCTTACTAGGATACTTTCCTGGAAAACAGAATCTTCTTTTACAAACATTAATGCAATTATTGGACAATAACTGTTTTTCTTCTTGAACCTTGACAAAGATCTCACTACTAAGCTTATTATAAGTATTGATATAATTCATGCTTATTTTGGCTCAGAGGAGATGGTTTGGCAGGGCAAATTGAGAGTAAAGCTCCTGACCATAGATATAAGAGTCTGAATTTAGTCTTATTTTTTTTTAATGTTAGATTAAAGGTCATCATTTTGGACCTCAATGTCCTTATCTGTTACATGCAGGGATTAGATTAGATGATCCCAAAGTACCTTCCAGTTCCAATAATTATGTCTGTGCTTATTCAATTCTCAAAATGAGATATGATTTATGTGGCTTAGACAATTGTGGGAGATAAGTTTAAATCCTGACTCATCTGTGACTTTGCACATGTTGTTCCCTCTGTGTGGAATGACCTCCCCACCTTTTCTGAGTGTTGAGGTTGAGCTCTAATTCACCCTAGGAGACTCACCTCTGGCTGGGCCCTCTCTTTAAAGCCTTCCCTAAGTCCCCCAGCTGAGCTAGGCACAATTTCCCTTTGAACTATCTTAGCCCTGCGTTATGTGGTAGGATAAGAGCTGAAGCCTTAACTGATAACTTTTATATGTTATCAGCTTTGGTATAGTATTCTCGATGCACAAAGAAGAGATGACACTTTCTCTCTTTGGATTGTAAGTTTTAAAAATCTGGGTCCTGTAGGGAAGCAAAAGGCCCATGTGTTCAGATAAAATGATGACTGGGATAAATCATGCCCAGTAAAGGTTACATGCTCCAGAGGACAGAATGTTCTCTGGACAGAGTAAGCAAAGGTTGAGTTGACACTGTGGGTCTCTGACAAAGGAGTGAGATTCTCTGCCTTTTCCGTTCCCCAAGCTCAGCTCAGGGAGAAGGAGAGTAACAGAGCTTGCCAAGAGGTATATAGAATCTGAGCACAGAGGGAATCCAGGTTTTCTTTCCTGTGTAGGACCAAGGGAGGTAAGAACAACTCAGAGTAGAAATGGCTGCACATGGTGTCCAGGTGGACAGGCCTGAGGGAGCTTGTGAAGTCTCATAGAGCCCAGCATGGCATGGGATCAGAGAACCATATTCTTGTGGTCAGGAGGAGCACAGAAGTGGGAAAAGGAAGAGGATAATCTTGTTGAGTTTCCTGAGGCCCAGTGTGGTGTGAGAGAACAGAATGATCCCATGTACCTTAAATGGGCAAGGGAGTTTGTTTATAGAGTTGGGCTCCAGTGTACTTTTGATAGGGAACATAAACAGAATCAGCAGTGACCTGCATAGACTGACTACTGAAGACCAGGTGGAGGACAACTCAGCAAATAAACAGATGCTCACCCACTCCCAGCCTGATTCAGAGAGACAGAGAGATCCCGGATCAGCAGATGAAGTTTCTACAGCCTGGAGAAACGGAACTCCATCGTTAAAGTTAAGATACTTTGTTAGAATTCTTAAAAATTTAGGTAAAGATATCCAGCCCTTCTAAAACTTCTCTGTTGTAAATGATTTCTTGTCTGAGTCTGTACTGCAAGCTCTTTGAGGGAAGGCACAAAGTCTTTCTTTTTTTATTTGTTTCTGTATCTTGCAAGTGCTGACACAGAGGAGGCCTACAGTAAGCTTTTTAAATGAGTAAATGGACATTTATTGGTTGGCTATTGTGTGCCACAGCCTAACCTAGGTGCTTTCACAGCCCTATGGACTAGGCATAATTATCTCCATTTTGCAGCTGAGAAAAAGCATGGCACGAGGAACGCACAGAGCCCATTCATGAGCAGCAGAAGGCAGATCTGTCATTCATTCCACTCTAGGTCCTCCGACATCAGACCACCTTCCCAGGTGAAAATGAAGAGTTTCCTCTTACTTTCTAAACTATGGAATAAGAAGGAAAATTCATTTTTACTTATTTTAGTAAATTTATACACGTATCTTGCTTTATTGCTTCCAAAATGAAAAGCAAAGTATTCTCTGTTCATTTTACTTTTATTGTTAGTTATACATTTTTTAAAGTACCTAGTACGGTATGACCATGATCCCACAAGTATAATAAAGCTTCTTTATAATGCTGCCTGGCTTATTTATAACAGAAATATATTCTCCTTAGGAGGGAGGAAGAACTTTTTAAAAAAGAAATATATGCTCTTTGTAGAAAAAGTTTAAAATCAGAAAAGGGCAAGAAAGAAATTAGAATTTAAAGATTAGAATTTCACCCCCTACAGATACCCACTATTAACTTTCAGTTATCATTCACCCTAATTTTAGAAACATTAAAATTCACCTTGATTTTAGGAACACTAAGTTAAAAATATTTAGAAACAATTGATATCAATACGCTGTCTTATTATTTCACTCAGTGTTCTCCATAGTATAGGATATTTGGCTTTCATGAAACCAAGAGCCATCTGTTCAGATTGTAGCACTTAGTGGTAGAAGAAATTATTGGAGTTAGGTCTAAACAGGTAAGTTGAGATACTCAATATGCAAATTATTGCTTTATTTGCTCTTCCAGAAAACTTGTAAAGATTCAAGGAGAGTAAAAATGTTCATATAATGCAGCAAGACTGTTATGGCTACAATAAACTTTGCCATTTGAAATACCAAAAAGACAATAAAAATACTCTGAAGCAGGGTTTATGATGGTTTAACAATCCTAAAGAGAGGAGAGACATTGTGTCCCTGAGAGATCTGACCACCTGGCCTCAGTGTTTCATCCATACCCATAGTCAGGGTTTTATCACTTCATCTGTGGTCTTGAACCAAAGAGAGAAAGTTAGTAAGTCAGCCACGGGGTACAGCTCGAATTGTGCCAGTGCAGCAGCATCCTCCCTCCCTTTCCCAGAAGTGGTGACCTCCTGGGCTAAAACAAGGGGTAAAAGGGTACTGCTGGATTTACATTTCAAGCTTTCTAGAAAATTAACATGGCTATTTTAGGTCAATTAAAGAAGAAAAGCACCTACCACCAGGGCATTAGAATTTTCTCAATGTGAATGGAAACCACTGTAGAATTGTTTTGGCTTGTTTCCATGGTGTTTAGAAAGTAGGAGATCTGGAGGGCACCATAAATTGACTTGATATTTTTAGATTTTTGGCATATGGGGACTAATATCATTTCCCTGTCAGTGTACCCTGTCAGCTGCTGCAGATGAAAATACGATTAGCCCTTCCCTTTAATTGGCCATGCAATAAACCCATCATCTCAAAACCATGGTGTGGTGATTCGCAGCACAGACTTGGAGCCAGACTACTTGCATTTGAATCCCGATTCTGCTGTTTACGAGATTTTGGCAAGCTTCTAAAGATAATGCCAAGCTTCTAAAGATGTTTCTATTTCATGGGGTTTTAAAAATAAGGATTAAATGAGTTAAAATGTGTAAAGCACTTAGAACAATGCCTGGTGCATAGTAAAAACTATACAATTGTTAAATAAAACATTATAATTAGGCTTCCTATGATTGCTGGTGAACCAGAGGTAAAACAACTGGTTAGCAGTGGGCTAATGATATATGGCTGACTTGGAAATCTTATAATAATAATAATAATAATAATAAAAAGTTCCAATATTGTTATGGCAGAGTGGGTGGGTAGTTACAAGAGAAACAGGAAGGTTAGGGCTGATCACTGCAGGGATCTTGAAACCTGCGGGTTGCTTTAGTAGGCAAGGTATGTTGGAGCTGGCCAGTGGGATGAATGTGGGAAACTGGGTTATTTTAAGAACAGAATGAATATTCAAAAAGGGATTGGGATTCTTCAGATTACTTACCTAGATTGTGGAATGAGTTAGTAGAGATAAAAAGATCCTGGGAAAAAGATTGGAGATGTCCAGAGTTACTTCTTCTTCTTAGGCTTTTGGATAAATCAGACTGTATTTTACTTTTCAGTTCACTGATTCTATCAGTTACCATTTGTTGGTTGCAGGCACCAGAATCCACATCTGGCTAATTGGATCAGAGAAATAATTTATTGGAAGTGGGGAAACTTAACCAGAAAAAAGGCAAGGAAGTAGGCTTAGACTAGGAAGTAAAGGCCACTGTGAGGCTGGGAAGCAAGGACAGCCCAGTGGTCACTTCAGGGCCAGTTATCCCCTGTTCCTCTGCTCAAAGTTCATATTCCAGGGAGAGGAGTCTGAATGGCCTAGCCTGGGTCAGATTTCCAGCCCTTGGCTAGAGGAGGGCAGGGTACACCTGAATGTACCTAAGTGGGCTCTGAAATCTTTGATTTTGAATTTTTCTACCACATTCCAGCTACCTTCTCCTCTAACATTGAAGCTAGAGACTTCTGAGGCTGTACTTAACCAGGAGGAATCCCACAGCTCTGAGAAGTCATCTCCTGATCCTAACACAGTCCATTGAAAGAAAACAGCTTAAAACACTGTGCACTTTTATCAAAATGACATTTATTCTTCCATTAGGTACTTATTGACTGTCTACTGTCTATCAATTAAAAAAACAAAAACAAAATCCTACCCTCCTCCTGTCAGAAATTCTACCAGTCAGGGAAGCAACACAGACATATAAGCAAATAAATTACATGATTACAACACAGTGTGAAGAATAGTATAATAGAGAAACAAAAATGAACTGCCTGAGGACTCGGTGGAAGTGACACCTGAACTAGTTCTTGAGAAACAAATGAGCACTTATAATTTTAAATTGAGACATTTATTATAAAAGCAATTTTGTGACCCCAAATTATAAACATTATTTGCACTACTGTCAGCAGCAATGATTTCATCCACTGGCAGCATACATATTGTTCAGTCTTAGAGGGCTAAGACCTGAGGTTGTAAATAATACCTTGAAAGTCAAATAGTGAGGAACATATAAAGTGTCCCATTCCTAAATTACAACAATTTTTAAACAATGCCCTGCTTGCAATCTGTAGTTTCATGAGCTTAACTAGATGTGAAATGTGCCAGGTCCTTTCAGGACTTCTCAAGCCCATCAGCAGCTGTTACTCATGGGCTTGAGCAGCTTGAAGGTCAGAGATGCTGCTGGATCAGGCAGGGGTCTTGGGTCAGCTACTGACTTTTTAGTGTAGTGGCTACTTACATAATAACATTCATATCTTGTCCAGAACTCATTTATAGTGTGTTTTTGTGTTGACAATGTCTCTGGATTTCAAACTTTTCTAGAAATTGTAAAATGAGAGTAAGGAATATAGTGGTACCCATCATCCCTCTGTATGCACAAGGAATTTGTTCCAGGACCTCCCCTCGGATACTAAAATGCATGAATGCTCAAGGCTCTAATCCAAAACAGCATAGTGTTTATATATGACCTATGTACATTTTCTTGTATATTTTAAATCATCTTTAGATTACTTATAATATCTAATATAATAGAAATACTATTTAAATATTTGTCATCCTGTGATTTTTAACTTGTATTTTAAAAAGTGTTGTACTGTTGGTTTTGATTTCATTTTATTTTTTAATCTTTTAGATCTGTAGCTGGATGAATCCTAGGATGTAGAACCTGCAAATGGAGGGCCAATGGTAATAAATAGCTCAAAATTAATTTGAATAAGAAGTAGCTCATCACAAACTAGGATGGTGAAGCCTCAACAATTAGCAGATTATTCTCAATTTGTAAAAACATTGTCAGAATTTCTTGTAATAAGAGTATGTTTTCCTGTGGCAAATGGATATTTCTAAAGCATTGGGAAATATTTTTTTCTCTTGATATAAATCTTTACCAGGTTGCATTGCATGTAACTCTATAAACTACCTCAGATCACTTTTGAGACCAAAGTAGGAAAGCAAAGAGGAAATGAATGAATTTTTAAAAGCTCTAAAAATCTATTTAAACAATTGCATCATTAAGTTTAATACTGTCCAGAGTCCTAAAAAACGATTCCTTTGACACCATTCTTTTGCTCCAGATAGACTGAGAGTTAGATGTCCTGAGCTTTGTCTCAGCTCTGTTTCAACCTGCCTGTGTAAACCTGGGTAAAATACTGGGATAAGCCAGGTGAATTAGTTGACTTTTGGAGTAACTTCTACATGAGATGGTTAGCCCTACCCTTCTAATATGGCTTCAAATTTACTTCAAGTAGTATCAAGCTCCTACTACTTAAATTAATGAAATACATATCTGTGAGATAGTATTAGTGCAGACATATTTGGTTGAGGTCTACTTTTTATTTTAGTAAACATTCCTACTACCTGTCTTGGTTAAAACCTCTCCGAAACCAAATATAGTTTAAAGGGCATGCAGGCAAAAGTAGCAACTCTAAAAGCTGTTGGTAGACAGGGATAGATTCTAGGTTACCCAGAGATTTCCCACTTGTAGGAACTTAGAACAACTTGCTCAATAGTTACATGATTTGCTTTCATGTAACTCTGATATTTGATAGCATTCCGTAAGTGTTGGTGGAGAGAAACCCTGCAACATAACATTTTGATAGATTCAGTTTATGGATTTGGTTATTTCATCATCAGAAGTTTCATTTACATTTTTTCCCAGAGTGTATAATGGAGTATATAACATAAGAGAGCTAAGAGTGTGTGTGCATTTATTTTTTACGTTTCACCTAAAACTTGAAAAATCAATCTTCTTAAAATTCAAACTTCAGTTTAATTTTTTCCATTTTTTAAGATTCTAATTTTTTTCATCTTTCTGCTCTTCATAGATTGTTGTTCATTCTTGCTTATGAAACCTGTCCCTATACCGAAGTTCATAATAGAAAAAACGCAGTGTCAGTGAAATGGAGGGAGACAGATAAATCATGGAAATCTACATTGAGCTAAATGACCCCTGGAATACAATATGAAGATGAGTGTTCCAAATTATTTTTTTCTCTATCTGGATGACAGACTAATAAGAAATCAATCAGTCACTCAATCAATGAGGATGAGGCAAAGCTCATCTGAGTGGTGATGGATGGTACCTGAGAATGAATTAGTGACTGATTTGGCGGGATTTCAGAGGAGTAGAGCTAACGATGGCAAATCAGGTTAACTTTTATATATAGCTGACAGGATGCAGGCTGGGCAACAGCAACCTCTACCCAGCAGGCTCCAACTGTGAAGCTGACCCAGATGCTGCTTCAGATCAGATGGATTGAAACAAGTTCATCTGAAATCATTCTTTCGGCCCTGTAATTTTTATAATAACATGTATCAACCCAGGAAACCTACACTTAAGTATCAGAATGCATCTGCATAGAGGCAAACAACTCCCAACAATGCCTCCATGACAATATGCTGTTGGTTGCTAATTGGGAAAAACACAAGTAATAATTACAAGGCATTCTGCTGCTTGCTGGAGGGCGCCTAAGTGGTTAAAATACTCTGCTCTATACAGCAACCACCTGGTTTAAAAATCTTTGACAGGTGGTGTTAGTAATGCGTATTTATTTGTTTTAGTTGTATAATATTTGTACACACGCTCAAAAATAAAGCCAGGCTACAAACGATCCATTAATATGACTGCAAGTGGGACCTCATCACTCCCTCCAGAGACAAATTACCTCTCATGTCAGTTAACCCTCGATGCCCATCTAAGCCACGGCTGTTTCACTATGTCCTTTCCAGGGCATGGCTGCCAGTATGTTCTTTTTCCCAGATCTTGACAATCAACACCTCAGCAAGTTGGTTGCCAAATAGAAGGGGAACATTTTATATTTGCATCCTGAAATGATAGCAAACCCAGGCTTCTAGCAGACTCAAGTAAGGAAAGCTAAGACAAAGAGAGAATGTGTGGTTCACAATTCTCTCAGCCTCTGAAGCCCAGGATTCCTGCCTGGATCCTACAGTTTGGACTGGACTACCCCACTGGATGAAGATCTTAGTTCTGCAAATCCATTAGGAATGTATTCACTCTAGAAAGTTTTTATATTGGAAAACATAATGTAGGGTGTTTCGTTTTTCCAGAATATCCATTTTCCTTTTGTTTCAGTACATCAGAAAGCACTGCCCAATACTTGTCTCTCTTTAGTCTTAGGTTTCTGATGTATTGTCCCTCCCTATGATATTTTTTCCCAACAAGCAGTGACAGACACTGGATTTTGAATGCTCTTGCTTGGGGCAGGCATCCGTTCCTGGATCACAGCCTGGCCTGGCCTTGTTGTGCGACAGGCTGGTCGGGTTGCTGGGATACCCAGGGGTGACTCTGACAGTGCTCTGGTGGATAGAGGTGATTAGTTATAGCCAACTGCTTGTTTTCAGGGATTTATTCCATTTTCCTACTTTGCCAACATCATCTAATTGGGGATCAGATGCTTTCAGTCAGCATCCTTTGCAGCGCAAGGAGCTCCAAAAATCTGTTTTTTGTTTTGTTTTGTTTTGTTTTTTTACTCCAGGAATGTAATGCCCAGAATTGAATAAATAGGTTTCCGCTCTTTGCTCTGAAGGAAGTATATGACTTTTAAAGGGGTAGGTGAACACATAGGTGCTTTTTGAAAAACACAGAATGCAACACTGTTTTGTAACAGTGGAGGAAGCAGGTATGAATATATATTTTAAGAATTATAAACCAGTGAATACCCTTCTGGAGGCAATTTTGTTATATTTATCAAGATTTAAAATGCACATACTTTTGAGGGAGGAATTTTACTTCTAAGAATGTATCCTGAAAGTATAGTAGCATATGTGTTCAAGGAAGAATGTACAGGGATATTTGTATAATGTTAACTACAAAGCAAAAGGTTGAAAACAATTTAACAAAAGGCCCACTTAATAAAGGACTAGTTAAATAAATTCTTATATATTCATATAATAGATTATTTTAATAATTATTAAAAGAATAAGGTGGGTCTAAATGTTCCAATATGGAAAATTTCTGAAATATACTATACTAGGTATCAAAGAAGGGGAAGACCAATACTGCCATCTCTGTTTTCAAAGAGCTGTATGTACACATGTGTGTGTTATTGTTTGTATATGTGTAGCCTTTCTTGACATACTATTACCGACAGTTGCCTCTGATGAAAGGAATTGGGAAATTAAGACAGAAATGTTGAAGGAGTCTTTTCACTGTATGCTTTTTTATAAAACTTAAAATTTTTATCTTGTCCATATAATTCTTCTTCAAATAAATAGGTAAATAAACAATAAGTAAATAGAAGATGTTGATTTTTCATCTTCTCATTTGTATTTCTTCTTATTGCTTTCTTTCCACAGAAAGGATTTTCTGACTGGAGTTTGGAGTCATACCTTTAATTCCTCCCCCACTGATTAGCTGTGTGACACTCAGCAAATTATTTGGTGGTAACCCAGTGTGCTAACCTTATTTTTTTTCTTCCCCCCTAAACAGAAGTTATGGGGGGAAGAAAATAATAATATCTCAAGAGTTATTGTGAAGGTTAAGTAAGGTCCCTAGGACGATGCCTAGGCCATAATCCTTAATCAAGCCTTGATGAAAGCTAATTCCCTTCTTGCAAGGCTTCAGGATGTCATGCTGGTGGGATAGTTTCTAGTACCTTATGGGAGCCAAAACTTGTTCCTTTGTCCTTCTTGAGAGCATGTTTTCCTCTTGCAGCTGACTGAAGGTTATATGGCTTACTAAGTTAAACAAACAAAAAGAGACAAAAAGATACCACAAAGCAAATAAACAAAATGCTTCACCAGTGTTATGATTTAAAACAGTCTCTGAGCGTTAGAGCAGGTGGGCCATTAGTTCCCACTGAGCTGGCAGCATCCTCCCCAAAGCTCCCCACGCTAGCTTCACACTTCTTAATGACTGTGACCCTCAGGCTCTCTGGGGTCCTCTTAGTTCTGGCAGCTGTTTAGCTCAGGGGGACCAAACAGCCATGCAGCTACCTAGCATCTTTTTTCCCAAGGTCTCCTGGGGCCTTTACTTTCTGGAAGAGGTTAAACATTCTTTTAAAGATTTTTTAATGTTTTGTTTTTATAAATATATAAAAAATAATGTCTGTGTTGGTGAGAAAAAGAGGGTATTTTTAAAATAAAGTACCTTCTGAGGGAGCTTCTGTGGAATGGAGTGTGTGTCTCTGTGTGTGTGTGTGTGTGTGTGTGTGCGTGCATGTGTGCCTGCGTGCGTGCGTGTGTGTGTGTGTGTGTGTGTGTTTCTTTTGGGAGATCAGCAGAGAACAGGAAGCAACTAAAGTGTTTTGCTTTGGTCTCCCTGTGGCCTCCACCTAGTTGCTGTATACCACATGCTGGGTAGTTGTACCATCAACTTCAGATGCTGCTGAAGCTTGAGGCCGTGGCCTCGAGTCCACAGAGGAGGACTGAGTTCTTCTGAGCTCCACTGAGAGACCCGATGCCCATCCATTCTTCCCAGCTTTCAGAATTTGTTCCTGTGTGCAGGTTTCCAGGTACATCTTGGTGAGGAGAGAGATGCCTGGGGACACAGTACATTACAGTACATTGCACCTGTCTCCATTACTACTTACTGCACCACGCCATCTGTTTGTAGTGTAGCACTGGGGTGGAGGCTGCTGGCTCTTGAGACAGACCTGGATTTGAAAGCCAGCCTTGCTCATTTTTAGCTGGGTGACCTCAGGCAAGTTACTGATTTTTTTTTTTTTTCAAAGACAAGAGCCTTGCTCTGTCACCCAGGCTAGAGTGCAGTGGCGCAAGCTCAGCTCACTTCAACCTCTGCCTCCCAGGTTCAAGCAATTCTCCTGCCTCAGCTTCCCAAGTAGCGGGGATTACAGGGGTATGCCACCATGCCTGGCTAATTTTTTTGTATTTTTAGTAAAGACAGGGTTTCACCATGCTGGCCAGGCTGGTCCCAAACTCCTGACCTCAGGCGATCCACCTGTCTTGGCCTCCCAAAGCGCTGGGATTACAGGTGCGAGTCACCGCGCCTGGTCTTTTTTTTTTTTTTTCTTTTTTGAGATAGGATCTCACTCTGTCTGTCACCCAGGCTGGAGTGCAGTGGCATGATCAGGGCTCACTGCAGGTTCCCCCTCCCAGGCTCAAGTGATCCTTCTACCTCAGCCCCCCAAGTAGCTGGGACTACAGGTGTGCACCACCACACCCAGCTAATTTTTATGTTTTTAATAGAGACAGGGTCTTACTATGTTGCCAAGACTAGTCTCAAGCTCCTGGACTCAAGTAATCCTCCTGCCTTGGCCTCCCAACGTGCTGGGATTACAGGCATGAGCCATCGTACCTGTCCCTGAATCTCTTAAAGCTGTGATTTCTTCATGTTATACAGGAATAACAATGGTACCTGCCTCATGGGGCTGGTGTGCTCAGTAGCTGGCACACAGTGAGCACTCAGTCAGGGGCAGTACTAACTCAGACCTTAGTTGTGTCCATTTGATGGTGAGTTCTTGCAGGGAAGGTCTTTCCTTTTATCATAACCTAAGTGCCCAGCACATGACCTAAGCACTTGATGAATAAATGAATGACAAATGAATGAATGAAATTCCTAAAGCAGAATCACACTGTGACTAATTTTATGACACTTACCATTCTCATTTGACTGGCATCTTTTGAATATACCCCTTTAACATCATTTCCTCCTTGTCTATCCTTCTCTCCCATAGAAAACTCTCCCACATCGGTGTATTGCTTTATAAATTATCTTTCACAGGTACCTTATTATAACTTGAATTCTGTTTTTAATTCTTTCAAAGAGATGCTCTTTTCCTCAAGACCACTGGAAAATAAAAAGAAAGAAAAAAATTCTCAGGAATTTATGGCAGAGTTTGTTAGCATTTCTTACTGCTTAAAATACACATTTGACTAGAAAGTAGAAAAAACATTTGCTCTTTCAGGATTTATGTATAAAATTATCTTAGGTCTCCAACATGACATTCAATTTGCATCCTTCAACTCTTCCCCTTCCAAACTTGAATTAGGCTTATTTTAAGTTTTCATGTAGCTGCATCATGTAGCTTCATGACACTCAAATTTATGATAAGCCATTACTAAGTTGGTTTAAAATATACATGTTAACTTTCAGAGAGTGAAAATTAACCCATTATCTCTTTTGTATTTGACCTAGAAAATTACTATAACAGTGTCTAATAAAGGAGAATAATTTGAGGCCAACTTTCCTAACTAATATTGTGATTATAAAGGGAAGGCCCTGGAGCTTTTCTATTTCCTGAAGAAAAACCTCTTAAATTCTACTTTTCAGAGATGATCAAACCAGGCTCTAATGCCACATTGGCAGCTTTGCAGTCATAGAAAGAGCTAGAAGAGACCATTGTGTCAGCCATTCCAAACCCTTCATTTTGGACAGACACTGTGTAGCTTAACTAGGATCACAGAGCTATTTAGTGGCAGGGTGGGGCCTAGAAGCCAGATCTCCTTAATCATTGTTCAGCAATTTCTCCAATTCTCTCAATACCTTACTTCCTACAGTCAAGATTTACAGGTTTTACTGACACATATTCTGATATTGTTATTCTTAATTTAAGTAATTTAAAGTTTGATGGCTGAAGATTTATTTCATTGAGGAAATTCTATAGGCAGTGCAGGGGATTGTGTCACATTTATCAAATTGAAAGAAAAAATTGAGGGACAAACTAGGCGTGTTTGGTATCATATTTGGCATGAGGATCAGCCTTCAGTGACCCAATTCATTATCTAGTTATGGATACAAATCTAGGGCATATATGAAATGAGTGAACAATATACAGCTGTTTTGTTAAGTGATAGAGTACATGGTACAGAGAGAATGTTTATTGAGCAGTGCAGGAGGAAGAAAAGGTTAAATCTAGGTCCTGAAGAATGAGTATGGCTTTCTATGCATTTGGCGAAGCAGGGCATTCCACTAAGAGCCAGCAGCAGCTGTGAAGCAGTAAAGGGACAATGTGCAGGGTGGAGTGTGTCTTGCATGTTCCTGGGTGCCTGGCGAGGAAGCCAGTCTGACTGGAAAGTAAACCCAGTTGGTAGGGTGTGGTAAGATTACGCAGGACCTTAAAAGTGAGGTAGAATGGGTCAGACTTAGAGGCCACAGGGAGCTGCACATTGCATTCTGAGCTATAGCATGTCTTACCAGGGGCCTGTTTGTTACTGTCACTTGGGCAATGTTTGGCAGTATGTGTTTGAAGGGTCTGGAAAACGACTTATGAAGCCCTTGACTATCTAGGCAGGAGAGGGTAAAATGACAGAGATAAGTAGAGATAGAAAAGAAGAAGAAACTATAAATATATTTCAAAGGTAAAGTCATTAGGGCAATTGTTTAGATTTGGTAGATTGAGAGAAGAAAGTATTCGAAGTTGGGTCCTAGGATTTTTGCCTGGGTGACCAAGCTCCAAGAAGTTGGTGTCGTGAACTCCATTCCCTGCGAAGATTAGAGTTGGAGCTGATTGCTCTACTAGAACCTATTCCTGGTTGGCAATCTTCCTCTTCCCCTGTTTCGGATTACAGAGCTATTGTCTTAAAGGCATGCCTTATTTCCCTTACGGAAAAACTATTTGTAAAGAAGTTAGTTGGTTCCTTGCACCTGCTGTCTGATTATTGACCTTGCCACTTAGTTATCTCATTGTTAAATACATAGAAAAAGATCCCAGGAGCCCATTAATCTCCATAGGTGGAAACATATTTAATCTTTGGGAGAAAACCAAATTATTTACTGAGAATGTTTGTTCTCTGACTAATAATGTAGTCATGTTGATCCACCCCTTATGCCCAGTGAATTTCCAAAGATTTGGCTTTGAGAGAGGAGCATTAAAAATTATTTAACTCTTATATATGACTGAGGGAGCCAGTTGGAGGATCTTGGTAATACTCACTAGGAGACTGATGAAATTTAAGAAGATTCTAAGGCACAGAGGCCTGCAAATTTTTTACAGTAGCGTGACCTTTTTTTTCTGGTCCAAGGGATATTTGATTCCATTCCTACCATATCTTCTTTTCCTGATACAGGCTGAAAGTAAGATACATGTAGAAGAGAGCTGTGCTGCAAATCTTTCTAATGCCAGCAAACATTTATGTAGTGAAATATTTAATACTCTCAGTAATCCTATGAGGTAGATATAATTATCATTCCCATTTTACAGATAAAGATATGGAGAAAAGTTGAGAGAGGTGAAGTGAGCTGGGCGTTGAACCCTAGCTATTTGACTTTAAATCCTGACTTTTCTTCACTCTACTGTGGAGAGCCTGGGCAAGAAGTCAGGCTCAGCAAACTTGCCAACTTGTTTACATGTTTTATTTTTAAATTATGTGACATTGGTTCTTTATGGTTTGGACTTGTGGATTACAACACGCAATTCAGAGGGTTGTATATTACTCTCCATTGGCTATTAGCTCTTGTGAAGTAATTAGGCTACAGAAGTCTTTCTTATAGTTATTTAAGTGATCTAGCAAACCCAAATTCTTGTTTTGCTTCCTATAATGTCCTGCTTGCCTTGAAAATAAAATGAGTATTCCATTTCTCTTACTATATTTAGTTGCCTGGAATGGTAACTTCTTGCTTTTTGGGACTTTGGCTCAAAGCCAAGTTCATTGTGTAACAGAAAGGTGAAGTGGCTGGATTTAGGCTGTATCTTGTGTCAGCCATTTTTGCAAAGGCAGCATTTTGACCAAAATGCAACCACATGGCTCTAGGAAATGCTGGTTTGCAAACACACTTGGTGTGGTTTGCTGTTTTGTTTTTTCTCCCCCAAATTAAGGTTTCTTGATCAGCTTGCCTTTAGAACATGTGTAAAAGTGTTCTAAAGTAGAATTCTGGCTAGGTGTAGTGGCTCACCTATAATCCCAGCACTTTAGGAGACCCAGGTGGGAGGATTGCTGGAGGCCAGCCTGGGTGACATAGAGACATCCCTATTTCTATAAAAAATAAAACCAATTAGCCATATGCCTGTATTCCCAGCTACTTGGGAGGCTGAGGCAAGAGGATTGTTTGCACTCAAGAGTTTGAGGCTGCAGTGAGCTGTTACTGTGCCATTGCACTACAGCCTGGGCAACAGAGACTCTGTCTAAAGAAAAAAAAAAAAAGAGTCCTATGACATGAAAGTGTGCTACATTCTCTACTTTAACCTGTGGCAAATCATCAACATTGCTCCTCATTTTAAATTTGACTAAGATATGCTAGGCACCAAAAAGAAATTGCTGTTTCTTCTGAATGTGATAGAATCACCATGAAGACACCTTGGTTCTTTCTTCCTTGCCCCTATCTTCTTGACAAAGGCCCATTTGAAACATCTTCAGAAAAGGCATCACATTCTGGAAACCATCATTCTCAGCAAAATGACACAAGAACAGAAAATCAAACACCACATGTTCTCACTCATAGGTGGGTGTTGAACAATGAGAACACAGGGAGGGGAGCATCCTACACTGGGGTCTGTAAGGGGGAAATAGGGGAGGGACAGCAGCAGGTGGGGAGTTCGGGAGAGATAGCATGGGGAGAAATGCCAGATATAGGTGATGGGGAGGAAGGCAGCATATCACACTGCCATGTGGGTACCTACGCAACAATCTTGCATGTTCTTCACATGTACCCCAAAACCTAAAATGCAATGAAAAAAATCCTTAGAGTTCAACTTCTCCTTATTAATTCTAGTGTTTAGCAACCTAGATTGTATTTAAATAACAGAAAAAAGCAGTTGATGGCAAGGTTGATCCAATTCTGTAGCCATCTTCCTGTTTGTTTTGGCCAAAATATAGCCAGCTGAATTGATTTTGTAGACATCAGCTATTCAGATGGAAGAAGATACCAAATGGGTTATGTGACACTCAGGTCACAGTGAAAGACCAATCCTTATTATCAGAAACTTCATCCTTTACCTAATCTAAATTCTGGAAGGTGTGATTCAAGTAAACTTCCTCTGAAGCTGCCCTAAAAGGAGGTGAAAATAGCTTTTTGCCATTTACTCCAGCCTGGGTTGGAGTAAATAATAATAGCTTTTTGCCATTTACTGTGCAGGGAACCTCCATATATACTGGAAGATAAGGACAAGAAACTTTGGATCTTTAGAATAAATCATCAGAGACTCCTTTGCAGCTTACGTCATTCAAATGACCTAAAGTTGTTCATTAAATGAAATAATGCTTGTAAACAATTGAGGACAAAACCCAGCAGTCCTAAGGGCTTAGTAAAAGTTAACTATTATTCTTTAAATAATAATCATGAGACTCTGATCCCAGAGCTTTAAAATCAGCCCTCCACTGTCTCAATCCCTGCCACACAGAAAAGGACAAAGGAAGGTGATAGTTCTAAGACCCAGGGAATGGGAGGGGAACAAAGCCATTCGCCTAACCATTGCTGCTGAGCAACTGCCATTACTTTAGTGAAGAGGAGTTCTTAGTCACTGTCTAAACCTCTCTGTATCATAGCTGCTATCTTGTTTCCATTTTGTTTAACCATTTAGTAAGCTAATTCCTACATATCCACAGTTGACTGCATCATTCTCAAATCCTCTAGGCCCTGTTTAAGGCCCCATTCCATTACCATCTGCAGTAGAGGTATCTGACTCCACATGGCCTCTACCATCTCAATGAAGGGCTAGTTTTGGTTGGGTCCAGCAGATACCTAAAGTACTTGATCCCATGAAATTAAGTGACAATCCCACACTAGTGATTTAAACAGGGCAGTGGCATTGTCTCTGTCAGAGCTGGTGAAAGGATGCAACGCTTGGAAAAAATTCTCACCAATGGACCCTTGTTGGCAGTCTTTTGCATTTATTCATGCGTATGAGTCACAAAGATCATCAGAATTCTCCAAGGTTCTTTTAAAAAAGTATAATTTCCTTTGCACTGCCACCTGATATTCTGATTCAGTAAGTTTGATGTGGGACCCAAGAATATATTTTAAAAGCTTTGTAGGTGATTCTAGGAGGCTTTAATCTAAATAATTGAGCCTTTCCAAAGAAATGATTTATCCTGAATGAATGGAGAAGCTCTTTGAGTTTTTGCAGTTTGCTCACCTATCTAAAATTGTAATATTGTAGTATTTTATGGAGCTTTGAAGGGCTCTGATTTAGTTCCAATATTAGCCTTTTTGAATTAGTTATGTCTGCTGTGAAGTTCATAAGCCACACCCAGTTCTTAATTGGAATTTCAAGATAGGACAGGCTCAAGCTCTTTTTTTTTTTTTTTTTTTTTTTTTACTCTAACTGGGAGATTGCTGCACAGTATCTATATTTTATATCTTGATTTAATTTCTATGTATTAATTTTGCTATTTTATTCATATCACTTTTTTTTTTTTTTTTAACTTTTACTCTAAGTTCAGGGGTACAAGTGCAGGTTTGTTATACAGGTAAACTTGTGTTATGGGGGTTTGTTGTACAGATTATTTCATAACCCAAGTATTAAGCCTAGTTCCCATTAGTTATTTTTCCTGATCCTTGCCCTCCTTTCCTCCCTTCTCTGAAGGCCACAGTATGTGTTTTTCCCCTCTATATGTCCATTTATCCTCATCATTTAGCTCCTACTTATAAGTGACAACATGTGGTATTTGATTTTCTGTTACTGTGTTAGTTTGCTAAGGATAATGGCCTCCAGCTTTATCCCTCCCTCTGCAAAGGGCATGGTCTCATTTTTTTATGGCTGCATAATATTCCATGGTGTATATGTACCACATTTTGTTTATCCAGTCTATCATTGATGGACATTTAGGTTGATTCCATCTTGCTATTGCAAATAGTGTTGCAATGAACATATGCACCTATGTGTCTTTATAATAGAATGATTTCTATTCCTTTGGGTATATATCCAGTAATGGGATTGCTGGGCCAAATGGTATTTCCATCTTTAGGTCTTTGAGGAATCATCACACTGTCTTCCATAATGGTTGAACTAATTTACACTCCCACCAACAGTGTATAAATGTTCCTTTTTCTCTACAATCTCACCAGCATCTGTTATTTTTTGACTTTTTAATAATAGCCATTCTGACTGGTGTGTGATAGTATCTCCTTGTGGTTTTGATTTGCATTTCTCTAATGATCAGTAATTTGATCTTTTTTCATAAGACTGTTAACCATATATATGTCTTCTTTTGAGAAGTATCTGTTCATGTCCTTTGCCTACTTTTTAATGGTTTTTTTTCCTTGTAAATTTGTTTAAGTTTCTTATAGATGCTGGATATTAGACCTTTGTCAGATGCATGATTTGCAAATATTTTCTCGCATTTTGTAGGTTTTCTTTTTACTCTGTTGATTGTTTTGCTAGGCAGAAGCTCTTTAATTAGATCCCATTTTTTAATTTATGTTTTTGTTGCAATTGCTTTTGGCATCTTCATCATGAAATCTTTGCCCATGCCTGTGTCCTGAATGGTATTGCCTAGGTTGTCTTCTGGGATTTTCATAGTTTTGCATTTTACATTGAAGTCTTTAATCCATCTTCAGTTAATTTTTGTATGTGGTATAAGGTATTTTGTCCAGGTTCAATCTTCTGCATATGGCTAGTCAGTTTTCTTAGCGCCATTTGTTGAATAGGGAATCCTTTCACTATTGCTTGTTTCTGTCAGGTTTGCCAAAGATCAGATGGTTGTAGGTGTGTGGTCTTATTTCTGGGTTCTCTATTCTGCTTCATTGGTTTATGTATCTGTTTTTGTACCAGTACCATGTTTTTTTGGTTACTGTAGCCCTGTAGTATACTTTGAAGTTGGGTAGTGTGATGCCTCCAGGTTTGTTCTTTTTGTTTAGGATTGCCTTGGCTATTCCACCTCTTTTCTGGTTCCATATGAATTTTAAAATGTTTTTTTTTTTTTTTCCCGAGCTCTGTGAAGAATGTCAATGGTAGTTTAATAGGAATAGTGTTGGATCTATAAATTGATTTGGGCAGTATGGCCATTTTCACGATATTGACTCTTCCTTTCTATGAGCATGGAATGGTTTGGCATTTGTTTCTTTCATCTCTGATTTGTTTGGGCAGTGGTTTGTAGTACTCCTTGTAGAGGTCTTTCACCTCTCTAGGGAGCTGTATTCCTAGGTATTCTGTTCATTTTGTGGCAATTGTGAATGGGTCTTAGTTCCTGATTTGGCTCTTGTTGGTGTATAGGAATGCTAGTGATTTTTGCACACTAATTTTGTATTCTGAGACTTTTTGAGTTGTTTATCAGTTTAAGAAGCTTTTGGGCTGAGACAATGGTGTTTTCTAGATACAGGATCATGTCTTCAAACAAAGAGAGCTTGACTTCCTCTCTTCCTGTTTGGATGCCCTTTATTTCTTTCTCTTGCCTCACTCCTCTGGCCAGAACTTCCAATACTAGGTTGAATAAGAGTGGAGAGAGAGGGCATCTTTGTTTTGTGTCGGTTTTCAAGGGGAATGCTTCCAGATTTTGCCTGTTCAGTATGATATTGGCTATGGATTTGTCATATATGAATCTTATTATTTTGAGGTACGTTCCTTCAATACCTATTTATTGAGAGTTTTTAATATGAATGGATGTTGAATTTTATCTATAGTTTTTTCCTCATCTATTAAGATAATTATGTCGTTTTTGCCTTTAGTTCTGTTTATATGATGAATCACATTTATTGATTTGCTTGTGTTAAAACAAACTTGCATCCCACGGATGAAGCCTACTTGATCATGGTTGATAAGCTTTTTGATGTGCTGCTACATTTGGTTTGCCAGTATTTTGTTGAGGATTTTTGCAATGATGTTCATCAAGGATATTGGCCTGAAGTTGCCTTTTTTTTGTTGTATCTCTGCCAGGTTTTGGTATCAAGATGATAATGCTGGCCTCATAGAATGGGTTAGGAAGGAGTCTCTTCTCAATTGTTTGGAATAGTTTCAGTAGGAATGGTACCAGCTCTTCTTTGTATATCTGGTAGAATTCAGCTGTGACTACTGGTCCTGGCCTGTTTTTGGTTTGTTAGGCATTTATGACTGTCTCAATTTCAGAACTCATTATTGATATGTTCAGGGATTCAGTTTCTTCCTGGTTCAGTGTTGGGAGGATGCTCAGGCTCTTCTTAAGTCATCTTCAATTTCTGAGCCCTGGGCTGGTGGAATGTGTGAGGGCTACCAATGCCTGATTAGCTGATCTTCCCAGGTACACTGCTGCAGGTTTAGCCTCTTTCTTGCTACAGTACTGCACTGGCCTGGAGTATATCAGTGGTCTTAGTCTTATTTTCTTGCATCAGGCTTGAGTCCTACCACACACAGGTTATATTTGGTGTACTAGGTGCGAGTCCTATGTGACTCTGTTGGAGCCTGTCTTTCCTTCCCCTGGAATGCTGGCTTCTGCCTCAGTTTACCAGGCTAATGTTCTAGTTTTTCACTGGATCTGCTGCCTATCTTGATCCTTAGCCCACTACTCTTAGCCCACTGACTCACTGCCTGGCTCTTGCCCCTTCTTGTCTGTGGCCTGCTCTGTGGACTCTCTACCACTGACTGCTCCTATAGCACCTGGAATGAAGTGTACTGTGTGGCCAACAGCCAACTCTGGATTTAAACTGCCTAGGTTGGAAGCTGGGTTGTGCACTTTCTAGCTGGGTCAGCTTGGGCAAGTGACCTAGCCACTCCATAATTTCCTCATCTTATTTTCTACATCTTTCTTACCTCAGTTTCTTCATCTGTAAGATAAAGAAATACAGTAATCCCTCAGTATCTGTGGTGGGTTGGTTCCAGGATCCCCCTTAGATACCAAAGTCTGAGGATGCTCAAGTCTCTTATATAAAATGCTATGGTATTTGCATACAAGCTACACTTGTCCTATATACTTTAATCTCCAAATTGCTATGTAAATAGTTGTTACACTATATATATATATATATGCATTATACTGCATATATATGGCATATATATATATATGCAGTATATTTATTTAATATATATGCTATATATATACACTATGTTGCATATATATTGTATATATATATGCAATATATTTATTTTTTATTATATATATTTATTATGCACTATACATAGTGCATATATATATAAATATATCTCTCACATATATAAAGTGTAACAATATATTTTTTATATATACTACATATATGCATCATAGTGCATATATATAGTATATATAGGCAATATATTTATTTTTTATTATATATTATGCAGTATGCATAGTGCATATATATATATATATATAAAATATATATCTCTCACATATATATATAGTATAACACTACATATATAGTGCATATATATGTAGTTCATATATATATAGTGTACCTATATATGTGCTGTATATATATATATAGTAACACATATACAGCATTACTATATAGTGCACACATATACATATAATGCATATATATATAGTGTAACACTATATATGTGCTATATATATATATATATAGTGTAACACATATATATAGTGCCTATATATATATATAGTGCAACACTATATATATGTGCTGTGTGTATATATATATAGTGTTGCACTATATATATGCACTATATATAGTGTTATATATACAGCACATATATATCATATATACAGTGTTACATATATATATATAGTTTTATACAATATATACATAAAGTGTTACACATATATAGTGTTATAATATATATACATGTAGTGTTACATATGTATATATATAGGGTTACACTATATATATGTGAAAGAGAGATATATATACTTTTTTTAAGAGACAGGGTCTCACTGTTGCCAGGTATGCAGTGATGTGATCATAGCTCACTGTAGCCCCAAACTTCTGGGCTCAAGCAGTTCTCCTGCCTCAGCTGTTGGGACTGTGGGCACACATCACACCTGGCTAATTTTTAAGACTTTTGCAGAGATGGAGTCTTGCTTTGTTGCCAAGGATGGTCTTGAACTCCTGGCCTCAAGTGATCCTTCCACCTTGGCCAAAATGCTAAGATTACAGGCCTAAGCCACCATGCTGGGCCATTAGTTTTTTTTGTATTTTGTTTATTATTATATTTGTTTATTTATTTTTGAATATTTTCCAGGTTGGTTGAATCTGAGGATGAGGAACCCCTGAATATGGAAGGCTGACTATAATGTATTTACCTCACAGAATTGTAAGAATTAAATGAGACAACACATGTAAGGTATGAAGAAAGTGTTCAATAAGTATAAGGCTCTCTCATTGTACATATTACTGGCTTGCTATCAGTCATGAAACCATTGCCTGCTTGCCTACAAATTTTACGTATGTTGTCTGCAACATTGAGTTGAGTTCACTGCATTCTTTGGACATCGTCTATTGTGCTGCCCAGCATATCAGTTCCTAGCTGCCTGTCTTCCTGATTCTCCCACTGCCTGTGCTATTGATGCAGGACTTTTTCTTGACCCTTTTGTCAGACTTGTGATGGAAATGCCCATTTATTCGGCCCACTGCACAGGCAGATGGCCAGGCATGGTGGCTCATCCTAGTGCTTTGGCCAAGGTGGAAGCATCACTTAAGGCCAGGAGTGACTCCATCTCTACAAAAGCGAGACTTGATCTCTACAAAAAATTTTAAGCTCTGTGTGAGTGAGCGTGTGAGCCAGTGAGAGAGGGATCTGTCCAGCTGCTTTGGGCACCAGCAGGAGCAGGCTTCATGCCGTCCCCACGGCCAGACCAGGTGTGAGCGAGCGAGTGTGGAATCTGGCTGGCTGCTTTGGGCAATGGCAGGAGCAGGCTCCATGTGGGCCCTGTGATGCCCAGATTGGGGTGCCTGCAATCTGGGAAGCCTGAGGGGGAGTGTTGCAATGCTCTTTTAGCTCTGCTGTCTGTGGACAGCAGTGTGTTATCACCTCACCGGGTCCCTCGCCTTGTTGTGTGGGCAGCTGCCCTCCTCCATCGAGGGTAAAGGGCCAGTGTGACAGCCTTTTTTGGGTAGCCCCACTTGGTGGATCCTGAGCTTTTGTCTGGAGTCCAAGAAGAATGAGGTCACTTGAAGGATGCTGGAGACGGAGAATTTTATTTAGCAATGGAAGTGGCTCTCAGTGTAAAAGGGAGCTGGAGAGGGGAGAAGAGGGGCAGATAATCTTTACCTGAAGTCTGGCTGTCTCTGGCCAGCTCTTCTCCAAAGTTCAGCTCTCTCTCCTCCAAAGTCCAGCCGTCCTTCTTCTCTCCAGTCAAGCCACTTCTCTCCCTTACTGATTGAACCTGGGGTCTTAACAGGCACAGGATAGGGGCAATATTCCTTTGGTAAAAAGACAATATTCAGAAAGAACCAATCAGGAGAGAACAGGCAAATAGGGATAGAAATTCTCACTTTTGGCCACGGGTTACAGGCTTTTTGGCTTGAAGGTGGGGTTTTGCTGTGGACCCACCCCTGTCTGCCTAGCATTCTCTGCCTCCTGCCTCTATCACTGTTTTTCAGCTATTTTTTGATGAACTTCTTGTGTAACCGGCATTGTTTATAACTATTTGTTCTCTCTGGTTTTCTTATTTTTTGTGCGTTTGTTTTGTTTTTTGACTAAATTGTCTAAATTCCTTCAACTTTCATTCCCCAATGAATGGGCTTATTTTCCATTCATTCAACATGTTATTGCTTCCAGTTTAAACCTTTTCCTAATTCTTTTCTCATTTAGTTGCTTAAGAAAATGAATAAGATCTCAAGAAACTAGCAATCTATTATGGAAGGCTTAGTGAGCGGCTGCTGTTTTTGCAGTGTTGAAGATAAGGAAATAACTATGGGATAAGAACAGGAAGAGTATTCCTAATTAGTACCTATTAACATTTTGTGCCAGGCACTGATCTAAGGGCTTAGGAGAATATGAGTGAATAAAACGTATAAAGATTCATGTCATATAAATTCTGTCAAAGGTGTACACAAATCAATTGTTTTTTTAAAAAAAATATTTTTGTTAAAATTTGGAGGGCAGAAATATTTTAAATATGTTAATGATTAAACATATTATCGAGGATGGGAATAACAATTTTAAATATGCTTGGCAAAAATACAGATGTTATTAGTGACATTTGCATTAGGAAATAATAACTATAATAAATAATAATTGTAATCAGTTTTACCTTAATATAAATTTTACATTTTCCAAAACCAAATTGTATAAAGAAAGCCATTACAATTTTTTCTTTATAATCTGGAATCTTCTAGAAAATATTGATGAGGCTGTGAGGCTCAAAGATAAGTTGTGTGTTGTGGAATTTACAAATGCTTTTTGACAGTGATCAGTTGTCCTCTAAGAGTGTTTGGCAATCTTTTGGATTCAGAATGTTGGATCTTCATTTGCTAATATTTCTGAGCAGAAGTGGGGGTGATGTTAGGTGGAAAGGAAGTGTGCTGGCTTGAAGATTGTATTTTCTGCACACTTATATGGCAAAGGTGTCTGGTGGGAGGAGGGTTTATTTGATGATGGGGCAGCAAAATTGAAAGAGGATGCATAAGGGGTAGAGTAGTTTTGCCGAGACTTTAAAAATACAAATTATTTGGGGAAGAGTCCACATCTTAATTCTTTATAAACTAACATCTTAATATCATAGGAAAGAAACCACATAAAACTCTTTTTAAAATGGTTCTGTTTTAGTATATTTAAAGTGCATGTTAAAATACAAAAAGGAAAAAAAATAAAGCACCGCTCTTATAAGACATTGAGTGGAAATTTAGAAATCCAGAGTGAATGCAAGAAGCTTGCAAATTCAAGAAGCTTGAAAATCCAGCCTGTGCTAGCACTTTGCCAGAGCCCCTAGAATAAAAAAGTTGACTAAGATGCATCTTCAGTTCCCCCAAAACTTGCCATACATTATTAGAGAATGGGGTGACATACAACACCAAATAAATACTATTCAGGAGTGCAGATGGTTTGTCATGATAGATTTCCACAAATTACATGGGAGTGACTGGTTCTGGGAAGTTTTATCATCAGGTTTTCTCTCTTTCTTGTTTTACCCCTGTGCTTTTCTTGATCTTACAGTTTAATTGTATGTGTGGCTTTTTGTTTAGGCTATCTCAAATTATTTTGAGAAGTAAGAAATGTAGTTTAAAAATCAATCAATAAAGATAATCCTCTGACAAAGTAAGATGTGAATATATAAATCATAGTTACAGTAATCTTACCATTATATATAAATTACCTCTCAAACAAATGGGCCATTCAGAAAAAGGCTCAGAGTGCATAGCTGGAGGTTTGTCAAAGGTCATAGTTTTTACTGCTTTGAAGGGATTATCACTGGATGATTTCCTCACATTTATATAACTTCAGTCTCCTCTACTCTGGCTGAGGTACAAAGAATCAGGAAAGAGAGGGCAACTATGAAGAAGGAGCATTCTCCAGGTGGGAAGGGTAGTGAAATTAACCTTACAGTTACAGAATGGGGAAAATCAGTCCTGCCTAGGTGACTAGGGAAGGAGATGGTTAAAAATTTGGAGATCTCTAATCTCAGTAAGCAGATCAAAGAGGTCAGCTTTCACTTAGTAGCTTCAGAGAACAATCAGATGAGTGTAGTCTAAATGTTTCCAATTCTAAAAAATCAAGGCAGGGAGATGTTTTGTTTGGGCCTAATGGGAAACAGTTTCTCTACTCACAACATTTCAACCACCAAGTATGTGGATTTTCTAGACCAAGAAATTCTCAAGTACTCTTCAGAGACCAACTGGGGATCAACAATTCAATTTAATTCTGATATTAACTACCCAAGGTCAGTGCAGACCCTGCAGGTTAAGGGTTCAGTCCCACAAGACTGCCCCCGACGTCAGATGCCAATCACAAGTAGTGGGTCCCCAGGTTACGTATACTTCTGACCTGGCTACGTATACTTCTGACCTGGCTACATGGACACCTCCTCAAGTCTGATAATTTGCTATAACCACTCACAGAACTCAGAGAAACACTTCATATTACTAGTTTATTATGAAGGATATTTTAAAGGATACAAATGAACAGTCAGATGAGTAGGTTGATAGGGCAAAGTCCAGAATGGTTCCAGATACAGGAACTACTGTATCCATAGATTTGGGATGTATCACCTTCCTGGCAAGTGGACACATTCACCAACCTGGACACTTTCCCAACACCTTTGCTTATAAAGGCTCTATTATATAGGAATGATTGATTAAATCCCTGGCCTTTGGTGATTAACTCAATCTCCAGCTCCTCTTCCCTCCCTAGACGGGGCTGAAGGTTTCAATCCTCTAAACACATAATTGGTTCCTCTGTTAATCATCCTCCATCCTCCATCCTCCAAGACTCACCTCATTACCATAAACTCAAGTGTGGTGGGAAGTGGCTAATTATGAACAATGAAAGATGCTGCTTTCACTTCCATTACTCAGGAAATTACTAGTGTTTTAGAAGCTCTGTGCCAGGAACTGGAGACAAAGACCAAATGTTTATTTCTTATTATATCACAACATCATAGTACCTAAGAAGCAAAGCTATATTAAACAAGTACTGATGGGAGTCAAGGTTATATGTTGGAAGGGACCAATTTATTTGTATGGATTTGCTTTATTTATTTTTGTAAATAAATAAATTTGTCTTGCTGTGTTCCCCAGGCTGGTCTCAAACTCCTGACCTCAAGCAGTACCCCCACCATGGCCTCCCAAAATGCTGGGGTTACAGGCATGAGCCACGGCACCCAGCCATGCATTTTTTTAAACCTAATGTTATGTAGTTTTAAAACTATGCTTTATATATTTTATATTTTTTGTATAATTAGCAATGTTAATAAGTAGTTTTCTATTTATATTATTAGTTTAGTAAAACCTTCTTTTATACAATAAGAAAAATGGACTCAATTATTAATATAATCTTAATAATTAATATTCAATTATATTCTAAATTATTCTCAACTATTAATATTCTGAGAGGTATGTCTGGGGAAAGCCCTCGGGAATATATTACCTAATTCAGGACTCCATTTTGTTCTTTAGTAACAACTACACAAATTGTAGGCATAGTGACCCTGCCTGGGAAGAAATAACCAACCTTGTAAATTTGAACCTGCTGAGTGAAAGTAAGCATCAAATCGTGGCCAGAATTGGTTGGCAATTACTGTAAATAAAAAATGTAACATGTTATATTATGATTGCTTACTCCCATATCCTCCATTAGGAGGATAAATTTTGTGAGAGCAGGGACTGTATTTGACTTATTTAAAGTTACATATATAGATCCTATGTATGTATAATACATAGTTGCTATTAAAGAAAAAATACTAAATGAATGAGTAATTGGGGTAAATCACAAAGAGGGAAGTAGAAGGAGAGGGAAGCAAAAATGGGAGAAAACTGAACTATATTTAGAGATGCTCCTTCACTTACAAATGGGTTATGTCCCGGTAAACCCACTGTTAATTTGAAAATATTGTATAAATTGAAAATGCGTTTAATACGCCTCACCTACCTCATATCATAGCTTGGCCTAGCTGTGATGAACTGAAACATGCTTAGAACATTTATGTTAGCCAACAGTTGGGCAAAGTCATGCGACAACATAGTATGATGTAGAGTGTAGGTGGTTTACTCTCATGATTGTGCGGCTGACTGGGAACTGTGGTTCAGTACTGCAGTCCAGCATGGAGAGAGAGGGAGAAAGAGAATATCATATATCTTTCTGTGGAATACATATCACTTGTGCACCATAGTGAAGTTAAAAAATTATGTCAGGGACCATCTGTATTTCCATTTGTTTAGAATCCTCCTTGGTTTCTCCCATAAATGGTTGACTCCATCTAGAAGGGCTTACTAAGTACCAAAGAAAGTCTTAATTTTGTTTTCAAAGTACAGATTTGTCTCTACATTGACAGCATGCTTCTTAACAGCAGGCTAGAAATTGGATTGGTGGTTTCTTTTAGTTTGAGAACTAAGACTTTGGGGCAAAGAGGTGGAATTTCAGACCAAATTATTTCCTTCACCTAAAATGCACCAAATTAAATAAATTGCCTCTAGGTAACCCTCAGCATGCAGGCCTATTTTATAGAGTGGGTAATGCAACTCCTTCCTGAAAGTGCCTGTTTAATTCATCTGAATTAAGTGGGAACAACAAACAGAAGCACTTTAACCACAAGATAAAGTAACTGAATGGCAAAGCCAGGAATGAGTCCAAGTTAGTATACATTAGGAAATGCCCTGCAAAATATAAAATGGAAGTCTTGCACCTTTGCAAGGATTAATGCTTTGAAAATATGATAGCACAGAGAAAAAAACTTATTAGGAACTTAGTGCCATTAGGAACTTAAGGCCATTTTCTAAAGCAGCCATTCTCACCCAGAGGGCAAAAGATGCCTTTCAGCTAGAGTGGCTTTTGCCATTGCCTGGTGCCAGGGAGCTGAAGCCTTGGCAGCTGGTTACACACAGCTCTTTCCCTGCAGGAGTGCCAGTAAGGAGAGGCTTCCAGAGCATGTCTGCACAGGAGACCAGAGAGCTCAGGTTCTTAAGTTCTAAATAAGGAGATTTATTCTGACTAAGACTCCTCCTTAGTCAATCCTTGATGACTCCAGAGACAGCAGCACTATTAATTTCATTACGGTACTTAAAAGAGTGTATTGAAGAAAATGTTAAAAGGGCTAGATGAGTATGTGCATTACATTACAAAAGAAAGTTCATTTTTCACACTTTTGTTACCATCAGTCCCTCTATTTTATATACCACTATCCTGACCTCTTAGGCTCTTCTAGAATCTCAGTGAGCAATTCCAGAGAGCCAAAAAACATTTTTTTAAAAGTATCATTTTTCAAAAATAAGTGTATGAAAATAAAAACCGTTTGATCATCTCCTCTCAGCAAAGATTCAGCATTTTTAGACAGTCAGTAAATAGAAGGTAATTTTAAGGTGTACTAAAGCTGGGCAAGAAGAAGTAGTCTGGCGATAAACAAGAGCTGGAGAGATAGTGGAAGCAGAGAAGAAATATGGGTGGGATAGTCTACAACCCTGTGACCCCTAGCATGGTCTGTAGAACAGCAATGGCTGCAACATTTGGCAGAATTCAGTCCCTTTATCCCTCCAACCCACCGAATCAGAGAATCTGATTTTTTAAAGGATTTCCAGGGGATTTATATGTACATTGAAGTTTCAGAGCTCAGCTCTTGGAGCCCTGAGAGGCAAAGTTCTCAGTAAATCTGCCACCACTGAGGCTCTCAAATGTTGGTGTACATAGGAAACACCTGAAAAGGTTGCTAAAAAAGAGTGTTGGGGGTCAAAGAGGTTCTGATTCCATAGACTTGTGTGGTACCAAAAATCTGTAGTTCTAACACATTTCCCAGGGCTTCTGACACATATTTGAACCACATGTTAAGAAACCTCTACCACTGATTTTATGATATGGTAAAGGAAGACTATGCTTACTAAATACTCACGGAAGCAGCAGGCCATAAGAGGCTTTCTACTTGGGAGAAGCGTAACGGAGTTCCCTGTCTGAGATACAGTTACTGGTTGCAGGACTCCTAGGAACTCATCTTTCTAGACTGATCTGTGTTCTAATTACATCGAGCTCTTTACTTTCCCAAAATTTAGCCAAATGCTTTGCAATGCTTTTTTTCTCTGCTCAAGTTTCTGGGTCAGTTTGGATCCTTGTTTAAGGTGTGTGCTAGTTGTGTGACCTCAAGCAAGTGATTTATAATGATGTGTTACACTCAGTTTGCTCCTGTGTAAAATGGGTACTATAGTATCTGTCTCATGGGGTTATCACAACAATTACAAGAGAAATAGCCCATGTAAAATATATAGATAGCAGCGTTTATAGCATATAACAGATATTTAGTGCATGGTCATAACTATTACTTGCATTCCTTTTTGTCTGGAACACTCCCTTTTTTCCTCCAAAACTTAGTTCCTCTTTGTAGGGTTCCTTGACAAGCTCCCCACTACCACCACAAAGTTGTGCATACATTTGTACTCTCACACTAAACATTTTTCTCTTTGTGTCCCTTGTGGTATATTATTAGTTCCCTTTCTCTCTGCTCAGCTGTGAGCTCATCAAAACAAACAACAAAAACAAATCCTCTGTGTAGTGTTAGCACCACACACATAATGATAAAGGCAAGGTGATTGTTTTTGTGCTAGGCACTATTCTAAGAACTTTTAATGAATTAGCTCATTGAATCATCAGAATAGCCCTATTAGGTAGGCATGGCTGTTACCTCCATTTTATAGATGGAGAAGCTGAGCACAGATAAATAACTTGTCCAAGTTGATACTATTCAGTGGTAGACCTGTAATTAGAATCAATTTAGTAGCAGTCTGTTTCCAGAGTTCAAGGCAGCAGACACTTGCTCAATGAAGTCTTGTTGAATTGCATTCCACTGTGAGTATACCAACTTTTACGATAGCAAAGACCTGGAACCAACCCAAATACCCATTGATGATAGACTGGACAAGGAAAATGTGGCACATATACACCATGGAATACTATGCAGCCGTAAAAAATGATGAGTTCGTGTCCTTTGTAGGGACATGGATGAATCTGGAAACCATCATCCTCAGCAAACTGACATAAGAACAGAAAATCAAACACCACATGTTCTCACTCACAGGCAGGTGTTAAACAATGAGAAGGCATGGACACAGGGAGGGCAGCATCACAAACTGGGGTCTGTTGTGGGGGGATTAGGGGAGGGAGAGCAGGGGGTAGGGAGTTGGGGAGGGATAACATGGGGAGAAATGCCAGATATAGGTGACGGGGATGGAGGCAGCAAACCACATTGCAATGTATGTACCTATGCAACAATCCTGCATGATGTGCACATGCACCCCAGAACCTAAAGTACAATTAAAAAA
>NW_016107718.1:553764-602052 GCF_001604975.1 Cebus imitator
CCACCACCATGGCACATGTACATCTATGTAACCATCCTGCATGATGTGCACATGCACCCCAGAACCTAAAGTACAATTAAAAAAAAAAAAAAAAGGAAATGGCATTCTGAAGGTGACTAAGGAGAAAGTCAAATCATTGATATTGTTTTAGGTCAATAAGACAGTTTTCTGATGTGTCTTATTGACCTAAAACAATATCAAAACACATCACAGATGCACAATGTTTAATGGGTTCATTCTGAAAGGACACCTCAAATCTGTTATGAAATTGTGAAGTACCCAGACTTCTTCAGCTTACTTTAAAAAAAAAATTTGGGCTTTGTATCTCTTTCTACTGAGTTGTATGTATGTTCAAAATCTTGCCAAAGAGCAAGATTTTGTAGAGCAACAAGAGTAAATGAAAACTTCCTGACATGGTGATTTATTTCTTTTTTTATCTTTATTGAAGTATGATTTACATAAAATAAGTTTCACTTTGAAGTGTAGGGTTTAATGAATTTTGGTAATTGTATATAGCTATTATAACCTTTACCATATAAAGATATAGATAAATTCTATTACTCCAGAAAGTAGTCTTTGTGTCCCTTTGGATTTTATCTTTCCTCCTGACCTCTGGCTCCAGGTAATCATTGATTTTACTTTCTGTCAATGTAGTTTCACCTTTTCCAGATTGTCATACACATGGAATCATACAATATGATAATCGTTTCAGTCTGGATTGTTTTGCTTAATATAGAGGGCTTTTGAGATCTATCTGTATTGTTTTTTTTTCCTTATTGATAAGTAGTATTTCATATCATAGATATACTCTGATTTGTTTACCCACTCACCAGTTTATGGGCATCTGGGTTATTTCCAGTATTTGGCGATCATCAATAATGCTGCTATGAGTACTCATGTAAATTTATTTGTGTCGAAATAGGTTTTCATTTATCTTGGGTAAATATCTAGAAGTGTGTTTGCTGGGTCTGCCATACTGTTTTCCAAAGTGGCTATACTGTGTTGCACTCCCCAGCAGTATATTAGAGTCTGGTTGTTCTTATCCTTGGCAACACTTGATATAGTCAGTCTTTTTAACTTTAGCTATTCTAGTAGATGTTTAGTGGTCATTCTTGTTGTAGTTCTAATGTGCCTTTTCTTGATGAGTAATGATGTTGAGCATCTTTCTTAGGCCTGTTGTATATTTGCATATCTTCTGTCATAGCCTGTGCAAATCTTTAGCTTACTTTAAAAAAAAATTTGGGCTTTGTATCCTCTTTCTACCGAGTTGTATGTATGTTCAAAAATATTTTGGATTCAAGCCCTTTGTCAAATATATGGTTTACAAATATTTTCTGAGTCTGTGGCTTGCATTTTTATTTTATTTTAAATTATGGGGTTTAATGATGCATAGAAGGCTCATTCCTTCGTGGCTACTTTCTACATGGCAGCTTGAACTATGTATGCTTAGTTGGGTGGCAGTGGTGGCTGTACCCTGGCTTGCTCATGTTGTTGGTCACCCTGAAGTCCTTGTTAAGGCCCTCAGCCTTGGAGGTGAGCAGCCCTGGCTGCTGCTATCCAATGGCTTCATTTCCTTAATTGTGTCTTTGGACAGCAAAAATGTTAAATTTTTATTAACTTCATTTTATCTATTTTTTTCCTTGGTTGTGCTAATTGTGTCATGTTTAAGAAATTTTTTGCTTAATCCAATGTCGTAGAGATTTTTTTTTTAGAAGTTTAATAGTTTTTTACATTTAGGTCTACCATTTCATTTCTAATTAATTTTGAATCTGACATAGAAATTTAAACCCTGCTTCCACAAAAGTCCTCTCTTTTTGCTGATGTACCACATAGCTCATCACATAACTCTGTCAGGTTAACCATGGCCATGTAGAAACTAGAATAAAAGAGTGTGTGGGTGTGAGACTCAGGCAAACGTTTTAAAGCTGGTAGCTGTTCAGTTCCCAAGTTCTATAACAAATGGTATTGTTTAAATTAGGCTTGTGAGTTTTTGTGTGTGTTGGATGTGCAGAAAGAATGCGAGGAAAATAACTTATGGTAGATATGGACTTCAGGTAATTTTTTAAAGTCATTAAACTCTTGGCAGATATATTTGAAGCTAAGTTAACTGGATAGAATAAGGAATGACTGTAGTGCCCATTTATGCCTCCAAGTTTTGTTGAATCTTAAATATTAGACCAAACGATATTGTTTTGCTTGGTTTTTACTTCTCTGCCCATTTCCAGGAAGCACAAACTCTTTATTTGAAGAGGACAAGCTATTTTCTTATTTCTGCAAATCTATTTGAAAAAGGGAAGACCCAATGGGAGAAAATTTCAGTCTGATGTTCTTTTTCCTAGCATACCTTTTGCCTGTTACCACTCCCACATCCCCTGTTTCTAAGATAGTCTGAAATTTCAAAATGCCTACAAAAAGTTCTCTGTCTTTAGGTTGTTTGGAATTGTTAATTATTGGTGGCAATGGATGAGTGTTCAGCACCTTGGAACTTTTGCAAAAGAAACTTAATAAGGATACGTTTGCTGTAGTTGGAAAAGTATTTGATGAACAGCTGACCTTTCAAATGTTTGCATGAGTTCAATCTCTGAACTGCTAATGTTAGGAAGGTCCAAGTTTCAATTCAGACTCAGACACTGAATCCCTTTGTAGAGGAAGCTTTGAAATCTCTTCAGCTGCAGTTTATCCTCTCTCTTTTTTTAAGGCTAACTTCACCTACCAATTAATTGGTTAATGTTTGTAAATGTTTTGAAAAGGTGAAAAGCACTTTCTCAGGGAAGTGCCCTATTGTTCCCTCTCCCGATTGTGGTTTGCCATTCACCTGAGTAAGTGGATAAGCCATGGGCCAAGTTTGCATTGTAGAAAGGAAATGATTCTACATATACTTAGCCACGGGATGGAAAAAATATGTTTCTTTCACATAGACTTTCTGAATAAAGCTTCCACTGTTCTGAGCAAAAAAATGCAAAAAGGAGCCTTGTTGTCTGGATTAGGTCACTTATAAATACCTTTAAAAATATTTACATAAATGTCTACTGACTAACCAATTCTCTGAGCACATTCCATAAAAATTTCTTCTCCATTGCTTTTAGAAATTTGCTTTTTTTGGTCCATTGTGTCGTACATGAAGCCTCTTGTTCATGGTGCACAGTTGACTTAAAGAAGCCAATCTATCTAAAAGAACTGGGAAGGCGGGCTGGGGATATTAACAAGAGCCTCCTTCCTAATTGTGGCTTTTTCCCCTGAGGTCCTGTTGCAGCATACATTTTTTTTTCTTTCTTAGCATCAGTTACTTCATTGCTTAAGTGACTCTTTTAGATAAGTTCGTGTGTCTCTCATGGGCTGCTCCAATCAGCAAGGCAGTCTCACCCCAACTAGTGTCACAATACTCCCTTTGTGGTTCTGGACATTATACAGAGAGCAGCAAGCCACGGTATTTCTGTATCTTCGCTGGAAAATGGCATTTTAAAATTGCTCTAAATGCATGCATCATTTTGTGCTTGCAGTTGGAGTATAATGGGAATTATCAGAGAATCACATGTCTTTGCCATAGACTTCATCTGGTTCCCATGAAGGTAAGAAAGGACTGTGTTGTTATTATTGGAAATAGGCAAAAGAAGTCTAGGGATCTCTATGGAAGTTTGATCACACTTTGAAAGTGTGTGGAGACCAGAGAGGTCACACTTAGGTGTTTTATTTGACCTATTTAGAGTAGAAAAAAAAATTTTTTTAAGTTTTTTAAAGTTTTCTAAAGTTTAAAATTTAGAAGTAAAAACAAAACAACCCAAACTCCAAAGTTTCCAGCATTCTAGAGGTTTCACATTTTAAAAATCTGGAATTCCATCTTCTTTTTAAAAATGGGAAAATCTGGCATCTCAAGATGTGCATTCCTAAGGGGCAAAATTGACTAGATCAGAGCAGCAGCTGCTTGTTTGGAAGGTCTGAAGGCTCAGATCACCAGCTTGTAGCCTGGAGATATCAGCTGGAGGGTCTGCATACTATGTTACTAAAAGAAAGAGTGACTGTCATGTTTTGCAGCTCTATCTTCTGTTCAAAGGAAAGAAACTAAAGAAAGTAAAAATAATGATGTAAGAGACATATTTGAACCTTTTTTTGGCTGTTTATAGTCAGAATGTCACAAGGTTATTTATCTATGAACAAGTTAAAATATACTTCCTTTGATTCTTCTGAGAGGAAGGTGTAATAGATATCTGTTCTATATTATGCAGGCCTAAAAAGCAAATTAAATATTTTTCAAAATGGCATATCTAGAGTTTTAAGGCCTTTCAAGCAAAAACTTGACCACTCAGCAGCAAAATAATCTCCACGGTAGTCTGTTAAGAACCAGGATTATATTTATATCTAGAGAGGGTAAAATGACAACTGGACATCACCAGTATCTTTTTACTGAAAAGGATGGGTCAATTTGTGAAACAGGTTTTATTCTGCGATATCTTTCATTGATAATTCTGCCTGTATCCACTAGATAGCAAATAGTATCTAATGGACATAAATGACTTCCTAGTCTAGGCTTCTTGGCATTAATTCTTCTTATTATTAGCATCCAGGTTTCCTACTGCAGTGTTTATCTCTTTCCTACTGAGGGCAGTCCTGAGGAACTGGGGCTAGTGAATCAAACGGCCTTGGAATCCTACAAGAGAAGCCTTTGGTTCTCACCTTCTGCTGCTGGGTATGAGCCAAGAAATGGGCATGTGACCTAAGCTTGGAAAGTTGAATTTTCCTGGTTAATTGAATCTTGAGTGGAATGGTGCGAAGTCAGAAGCAACAGTTGGAGCTTATGCATTCCAGGAATATTGCCCTGATGGCTAAGCAAAGCCTGGCCTTGCTCCTTTCCTGTTCCCAAATCTGGTTTCCTATATCCCCTGTCAATTTCATGAGATTCACCAATATTCTGTGGGGTTTTCTTTCTTTAGTTTTCCTTTTGGTAGAGTGGTTCTCTGTTGCATATAATCAAAGAGCTCTAACTTACATGTTCAGGCTCTGACCCTGTCTCCTTGCTACCAGCCTTGTCCCCTCCCCACCATCTCTTGCCTGGAATATCATAATAGCCTCCTCAATGATCAAAGTATATATATATATATATATATATATATATATATAACCTTTGTGACCTTGTCTCTTTCTCCCTCCTTGCTATACTGATCTTCTTGCTGGTCCTCTCCTGCCAGGCATAATCCTGCCCTAAGCCATTTTCACTGGCTCTTCCTTCTGCCTCAATTACTTTTTCTCCGGATAGCCACTTTGGCTTACTCCTTCACCTCCACCTTCACATCAAAGGTAACATTCTCGTGTTGAAATATCACATACTTGGTGAGGCCTTCCCTGACCGCCCGGTTTAAAAAGCCAAGACTCTCCTGCTATAGGCATTATTTACCCATTTCCAAGCTTATTTTAAATTTTATTTTATAAAATTTTATCACCATCTAAAATACCATATTATTTTTCTTATGGATTTTTTAAAGATTGCCTGTTTATGCCTACCAGAATGTAAGCTTCAAAAGGGCATTAGTGTTCACCGCTGTTAATCCCAGCATATAGAATAGTGCTTGGCACATTAATTTGTTGAATAAATGATATGGCTTTGGGGGAGCACATTTGTTTTATTTGACTTATGTTGTTAAGATCAAGCACAGTGCATGGCACAGCATAGGCACATAATAAATTTTGTTTTTATTGTTGTCCCTGACTGCTAGGACTATTAAAGAGGACAGTCTTCAGGATCTATTCCTGTCATAGTTTCACTCTGGTTGATAAGTGGTTTGTAATAATCATAGGGGCTAACTCCACCCAGTATTTGAGCTTGCATTTATTTTGATGGGAAAAAAAAAGCAACCTGATCAGGATAGAACTTGCTTAAAGAAAGGCTCAGAGTAGTTTCAGTGAGTTTACACAGTCAGCGTTTTGGCGGTGAGGCTCTGAAGTTGAATCAAGCCAAGAAATACAATTGATCATCCTAGTCTGCAAATTTCATTTGCAAGTTCAATTGAAGTGTAAGTGTAATGGGATCATGTTATTAGCTCTCTTAGAGGCAAAGATTTCCAGGATAGGAAAATCTGTGTGTGCTTGCTGGGTCAGTGAGAAATGGGCTGGCAATGCAGTGTTCCTGGGGGCACTCCTCCCGGGATGGAAAGACATAGGAAGGGACTATTACTAAGCAAGGTGTTTTGATCCCTCTCCCCTTTTCTCTACCTTCCCCCTGCCCACCCATCCTTCTGATTGAAACAAACAATTGTGGTATTGTGACAAAAAGATAAGTATAATTTTAATCCAAATTTAGTTCATTCTTTCAGTCAGAATATTTCTTTTCTTCCTTCTACAATTAAACATTCTAATTTTCTTTTTCCACTGCAAAATTGTGTCTTTTAGATTGGCAGGGCTTCAAGTGGTATTAATTGTAATTTCTAATTATTTAAACTATTTCAGTGATTAGTGAAAACTACTTCTATAATTATAGGATAGTGTTGAACAATGGAGTTCTTTCAGAATCTCATTGGTCACTTTCAATTTAGTTAGAAAAAAAAAAACTGCAAAGGCAAAAATATAAGTTTTGAGAAACTACCCTTTTTAGTTTCAAACACTCATTTATGTTCTTCTTATCAGAAGTAGACTAAAAATTTTTCTGTGCACTTGAGAGAATAGTTCTTGTGTTCAATTTCTTCATAATGCAAAGAGAACTTTTCCCTTCTAAGCAATTTTTGAAATGCTGAGATACTTTTTTCCCTTTATAACTCAGCTCTGGAACCAAAAGTTTCTTCCTTGGATTTGTGAATTCCCAACCCCCAAGAGTATAGTCCAAGTTTATTTTGAGCCTTTTTTTTTCTTTTCAATGAAAGTAGTAAATGGCACTGGCAATATTTGAGTTGGATAAATTCCAGTTAAGGTAAAGTCCAACTTGTTTCAGACCGGCTAGTCAAATCAAAACCACCTAGGGCGGGAGGTGGTTCTGTTGCGTCCATGTGTCCGAGGGAACAAGAGAAGAGCTCTTTTAATGGGGGTAGAGAGCTGACTCTCAAACTTCCTGTGCACATATCTATTGAAGAAATAAGATAATTATCTAAGAACTCTAAGCAAGAGTTTACTGTTTGGTTTGGGATTTGTTTTTTGTTTTATTCAAGCTCACATATTTATGGAAGTCAAATATGTTATGTGGATGTTTAATGGATATTCAGATGGCAGCATCAGTGTCCTGTTTTTATTTTATGTCTGCTTTATGAGGTCAAATAAAGTAACTGTCCAGCTCATACGATGTGATCCTTTTCATTATTTATCAGATAATATGCATTTATAGTCAGTGGAACAACAGTAAGCTCCAGATAGTGAGTACCATTCTTACTAATTTTTCTATCCTGAGACCACAGGAACTATGTCTCCAATGTTCAGGATGTAGCAGGCACTCTATACATGCTTAATGTGAATTAACTGAATTAATGGGATGGTTGTTGTTTTATTGTGATTTAGTTTTTCAACTTATAGAAATGCATCAATGATCTCTTTGATATGTTGTATTCTCAGTATGCCTTTGAGAGTTTATTAGGATACACATATTAGGCTTATAATAATAGTTCTTTGAATTTGAATGACTTTATGAGAAACATTCATATCGATTATTTTATCATGTTTTCACCACATCACTGTGAAATTAGGAGGCATGGAGACCAAAAGTTTAAGTGACTGTTTTTCATCATTATTTACTCTGACACCTAGGCCAGTTCTCCATTTTTTACTAACCATGTGGTGGGCATAATGAACACATTGATTGCCTAAAAAGAATTGTCTTCCTAAAGGCTTGTTGATTGACAGGGTTAAAACACAATCATGATGTGGAACTCAGAAATAAAGCTCCTGAAACCTTTACATTATTGGCATGTGTTTTAAGGCTTTAATTGAAGTAGCTGTTTTCAAAATTCAAGTTCAGCCTGATGGAAAAATCAACTCAGGGCTATCTATGGAGGATTGTTTACTTGATAGGTTAGCACAACACTTGCTGGTTCATTCCAAGTCTGGCTTTTTACTGGGTACACCTGAAGGTATGTACCCACATTGCAAAAGAGTTTTAACAGCAAATTCAACAAGATGGAAATGCCTTCTCAATTATTATACTAATACACCTATTGTTCAACTCCCAAAGTGGGAGCATTGAGAGCTGATTTGAAATGAAAACCTTTACAGTAAAACACTTATTTAAGGTCTGCAAACATATTAGAAAGAAATAGCCTATCCTTCCTTAAAATTGCTTAGAATTTTTTTTCCCTTTGCTTTGCCTATCTTATGGTCTTTCTCATTCTCTTAGCACCACAAGGCCTGGGGTTCTATTCAGTTACCTCTTCTTTCCATACACAGTTTCTGCAGTTGGTTCTGTCAAAAAGATGATCAATATTTCATTGATTGATGTTTCAGATTTTAGATCTGGAAAAGTCCTGTTTTTTTTTTCACCAAAATTTAATCATCCCAATCATTAAGGTTATCTTATGTTTGCTCAGATCAAGTTTCATTTCCTAAATTTTATTGCAGAGATTGAACCTGGATTTTTGTTTGTTTGTTTTATTTTATCTTCTTTCAGTGATGGGGTCTGGCCATGTTGCCCAGGCTGGAGCACAGTGGCTATTTATAGGTGAGATCATGGTGCACTGCAGCCCCAAACTCCTGGGCTCAAGGAATCCTCCTGCTTCAGCCTCCTGAGTAGCTGAGACTGCAGGTCCATGCCAACATGCCCAGCTCTAAGACAGAATTTATTAATGCCTCCGGAAACTTTTATTAAGACAGTTGAATTCTATTATACTTATTTTTCTCTAACTGATCTCATCTAAAAGTTTCAAACATTTTTATTCTTCCTTTTTACAACTCTCGGATTTTAAAAATCTTGAAATACATCCAACTATATGATTGACTCAGATTTAATTATAATTCATTATAACTTCCAATTGTTTTTTCATCTTAATATATGGACAGGGACCTTACTCTGTTCCATTTTCCTTTTGTTAATTCCTATCCTTTAGGATGTTCCTGTTATATTCATAGGATAAGCTTCATACATTGTTATTTACTTAATGAGTAAATTGATAGTAGTCTATACCTGTATTTCTTAATAGTGACAACAACACTGTAAACATTGTTCTCATATAAATGCTAGATAAGTAAGAGTGGTAACAAAACAATGAATTTTTTTTAACAGAACTGAGGGTTATTGCAACCATTAATGCATAATAATGTGTGTTGAAGATAATGGTAAATTTATCTCAATATCTTTTTATGTCCACCTTGTTCACCCTGTCTTTTGATATTTGAATAGGACAGTGACAGACTTTAATGGCTAATCTTAGATGGTTATCTTCTTTTATCCCTTGATTAAAGTTTTAAGAGTACCCCCATTCCTAGAACAAAATATTATCACTTGGTTGGGGCAAAGATAGCTTAAATCACGAGAACAACTTATGCATATCATAACTGCCCATACCTTACCAAATGAGACTCTGATTCTATATATATTATTGTAAGCCTGTTAGCCTTTGAGAGCAAAGCAGTCACAGGGTGTATTTTTTAAGTTGGTGATAGGTTTTTGCTTAACAAATGTTAAGCAAATTGTGTCTAAAGTCCCCGTAAATTTAAAGAGTGAACGTTGGGTTGCTAGCCTAGTGATTAAGAACTCCATAAATGTCATATTTCATGGGTAGATATGAATAACTGAAACTTCTTATCTACAGTTACCTCAAGAATTTTTCTCAGTGATGGAGCAGGCATCTAAAGGTTAGCTCTTTAAAGTTCAAAGGTAAATCAGACAGTGAGACATTGGATCAGATGTGTGAGTGGATTTTTCATCTAATGTGCAGCAATGTGAAAGGGCTTTGGAGTTTGCCTGCCTGACTTTGAATCCTGGCTCTCGTATTTGCAAGCCCTGTGGAAACGCTAGTAAATGATTTAACATTTTTGTGTTTGTTTTCCTATTTGCATAAAGGGTGTAATTATAGTACTATCCTCATAAGGTTTTTGTAAACTTGAAATGATACACTCAGCTTAAAGTGCTCAGCAGTCAGTAACAGTCAGATATTATTATTCCTCCCTCTCTATGAGGTATTTCTAGATCTTTTTGTAGCCATCTGCTCAACTTTTCCAGGACATACCTGACCCAGGGACTACTTCAACCTGCTCCCACAGACTTCCTCTCTCTTCCCTTTCTTCCTTTCCAAACCGACAGTGGTGTGGAATGCAATCTTTCTAATTTGTTGTCCCTTTCATTTTCAGAGTTTTAACATTGTTTACTAAGAGAAAACAGAGTTTAACAAGCGTGAGGTGTTAAAATTTAAATTCTACAGAGTCCTTACATTTATGATCTCTGGTATGATTCTTGCTTTCTTTGCAGAAATGTTCTTCATTCATTCAAAAAGTACCCGCTTTCTCCTTTCTCCATGAAGACCCTCTTTTAGAAGAATCAGTACAGAGTGTATGTGCTTGTTTGATGGGGTAACAATTACAGATTTCTGCTCCATACAGGAAACTTTCCTTTGGGAATTCTTTTACAAACTCAGCACAAAGTATGTTATATTAATAATTTCTCAGATTCAAAAAGTGCTTGTGGTTGCTCAGTATGGGACTTCTGAAAAAAATGTGTAGCTGCAATTTGTGGGGAAACTACATTGAGAAATAGGTTGTGAAATTTATCTTTTATAAGGGTATTGTTGATGTTTTTGTTCCATTTGTTGTCCTCTTTTGAAAAACTCTTAGGAAAAATTCCTGTCTTGCTTTAGTATCCGTTGATTATTAATTTATTTTCCTAAGTCATTGTTCCATCTTAGGATTCATACTATATATAAGTGATTAAGCCCATCTTCTCTGATATTTTGCCGTTTTTTAAACCTCATCTTTTTTTCCCCTTTTTAGTATTTACATTTTAATGTAGTGACTTTATATTTTAAATATCTTTGTAAGCTACCTTAAATATTTCCTAAAACCAAGGTAGTTGTTGTATTTGTAAGTCTTCAAACTATGGCATTCTAAAATCCATAATTTCTTCACAATAGTTATAATTATTTGTTTATATCTGTGTACCATGAACTGTACAAAAACACTTTATAAATTATCTTCTTGAATCTTCATAATAGCACTATGCAGAAGATATTATTTCCCTTTTTAGGTGAGGAAACTAAGGTATAAAGAGATTAAGATCATAAAATGAGTGTATTAGAAAGTCACATTTTGAATTCAGTGGGACCCAGAACTTGGGCTCCATCCTCTACCATTTCTAATTACTTGAAAAAGGATAAAGTAAATAGGACCTCTGTGTTTTGAAGGCTTATTGACTTATGACTTTTGTATGTTAGGGGCATAAGTATGTTGGCAATCCAAATCTTTGTTGGCAATGGTATTTGAACAGCTCAATGTCCAAGGACTTTAAAAAATGTTGGAATAACTTAGCATTATTGTTAAAAGTCAAATTACAGATTAAAGAGAGCATAATAGGCGCCTTTGTTTGCAATCATCTCTAAGATAATTTTACCTGAATTTATTTAAAATGTGTAGAGTGGCCAGGGAAGACTATTAGATGCATCATTACAAATTACAATTTTTGTGAAATTGTGAAATTCAATCATTGGTTGTGTGAAGAAAGATACTCTTAGGGATCAACTTTCACTGTTATTGTTGTTTGCTTTATTTTATTTCATTTTAAAAATCTACCTGACAGTTCAGACAGGTGTTGTTCATTTTAAAAATGAATTGTAAATTCATCTGAAAATGAGCTAATATCCTTGAGTGTTTCTATTTGCTGTGTCTAAAAGCCAGAGTGCTTCATCCCAGCCACACCTCCTAGCTGTACTGATGAATTGTGAAGGAGAGTGGAGGGAAGAGCAGCCTGTTTTCTTCTGCCCTTGACTGAGAAGTCCAAATATATTTTCTTTAGAGTGTGCTTTATTGTCTTTCTACAGAATATTAACTTATAAGAGAAAAAAAAATTTCTTTTCTTTTTGTTCCCAATTTCCTTAAAAATCTCCTTCCAAGCATTTAAAAGCTTTTTTGGCTTCAAGTGCCTCCAGTGTTAACACTGGCAATTGGTGCAACTTACAATAGTGCATTAAATATAAACCTAATTTTTACATCACTTGCTTAAAGCAATTTGTGGTAAACCCTGTTGGTAATGATATGAATTATATGGCATTATGAATTATAATTCATATGTGATATGAATTATATGGTATTATGAATTATTGCCTGTGGGGCTCATGCAATGGAACTATATGGATGTAGGCATTTACATGTTAACTTCAGTATTAATGAGTCTCTACAGATTAATTTTTGTTGTGTCTTTGTCAGCTTTGAATAAGGCCATAATGAGTTTCTGTGTCCTTGAGTTAGGTAATTTCCTGTCTGGGAAAGAGACACTAAGTAATTAAAAGAAATGATTTTAAGTACTTTTTGGAATTTCAAATTAACTTCTGACATAAACCTTTCTCATCTGGGTAACTTCTCTGTCTTGAGATTTTTAGTGGCATGTCCTGTTCCCTTCATGTAGTTAGAACATTGTAGGGTATTTGAGCATTTAGCAGGTTGTATCAAGTGTTTTGAAGCCTCCTGAGGAGTACACGGAAGCATTATTTTCTAAACTTTTCTGGCCTGTCTCTTTTTGTGAACGGGGGCATTTGTTTTGGTTTGAACTGCCCTGTGTTTGATTTTAGTCTGATGGATGTTTCCTTGGCCCTGAACTCTGCACAGTTATGTTTTGCTTAGAGCACTCACCTTCAGTGAGTCTAACTTTCCTCTTTGCTGCCTTAGTTCACTAGAGACCTTTTGGCTTTGTGTTTATTTTTTATTGTTGTTCTAAGGTCTGTGCCTTTACCAAATTAGATTTACCCCTCAATTTAACCTTGCTTTTTAAAATAGAAGGTGAAAGCAACACTATCCTCCAACCTTTCTCAGCTTCAGCTGAGGTTCGCATGAGAGAAGCAAGCACTACTGCAAATGACTTCAGTGGTTGTTTTCTTGTACCCTGAGAGTGGTACATAGGTAGTACCCTTCTGGACGCATAGAAGAGAATTAATTCACTCCATTAACTGATGCCTTTAGACATTAGAGCTTGACTATCTTATACAACCCCAGTTTAGAAGGACAGTAAAACTTGGTTAAAATGGATCCCCCCCAAAACCGGTGGGATGAATGTTGCTCCCTCAGTGCCTGCATTGCACAAGGTCATGTATAGGACACCCTAAGATGGGTTATTTCATTTAATATGAGGCTTCTCTTGAAAAGCTGTGAAAATAGGGCCACTGATAGAGCTTCAATTTGAATTTTCATTATCTTTTAAAAGCCTTACAGGAGACCCAGGCTAAGTCAAGTATGTTGGTTTCTCTTGCAGCTGGAATGATAAATCAAAGACCTTGAGACCCTTGACTGCCTGATGATAGGGACCATGTCCGTTTTGCACTCTTCTCTATCCTTAGCGAATAGAATTTCTGGCCTATTACAGGTGTATGATAAATATTTTTGTTAAAAGTCAGATGTAATCTAGACCAGATATACTGTGCATGTTTATTCTTAATATCCTCCAAGATAGTTTTATATGCTTTCATTTAAAATGTCTACAGATTATAAATAGAATGTGAATCTGGTTATCGTCTTGCCGAGCCCCCAGATCTTTATTAACGTGGGTGGATAAAAATTCAGAGAAGGCTAGGCTTGAGTGGATTTGTTTAATAAACCTGGTGGGTGAGAGAGGCAAGCTTCAACAAGAGAGTGTTTTACTCTGGAAGTCTGTCACAAGAAGCTGGGATTCTCTGCTCCTGGGTGTCTGGCTAATGCTGCACCAGGTGAATGAAGAAGGAATTACAATAGGACATGCTTCCCATCAGGAACTGTCATGAATCTCTGCTTTATTGGGAAGAAATTGTTCAGTAATATGAAGAAATTGTTCACTTTTGGCATAAGAATTACTGCTTTATTGGGAAGAAATTGTTCAATAATTTGAAGAAATTGTTCACTTTTGACATAAGAGTAATCATCAGTGACACAGTAATGCATGAAATAAAGTACTCACTACTATTTCCTGATCCATTTAAAAATAATTTAGGCTTAAACTGACATCAGAGATATTTTTCTATATTATACATATTAAGAACAGTATGAATTTGGTGAAAAAGACTCTAATAAAAACATGAAATTAATTATAAAATGAAACAAGGCCTTGACAAATAGAAAAATTTATATGCTTTCAAATACTATGAAGCTATTTCTAAAAAGTATTAATTATAATTAATTATAGTTAATTAATTATAATTAATAATCTTGATTACCTTTGCTTTTTTACCCAGGGGTGGTATTTTGAGGCATCCCTTATAACTAATTGTGCTTTGTTGAAATCAGTCCACCAGCTATGTGAGATTACATATGATTCTATATGAATAAATGCACCAGGTAAGAAAACACACACATTTTTAAATTAAAAAAAGAAAAACGAAATAGGTGAAAGGCTGAAAGGGATGAATGGAGGTTGGAGGTGAGGACACAGAAGGCAGAAACGTAAGACAATGGTGAGATTCTAATCCCTTAGGAAAAAATAAATCTTGGAATCAGTCTACTCCTCCCTAGGCTATAGATCTGAGATCTCAAGGTTGTCTTACTTAGGTCTTAAGAGTTAGGAAACCTCCAGCTAATGTTTGGGTAACATCAGCCAACATCTCATGTTATTCTCCTAAGATTGTGCCAACTTCTCCCTTACTCCTTACCTAAACCACCACCATACATCCAATTACTTAAGCTAAAACCTAGGAGTCATTCTTGATTTTGCTTTTCCCATTACCTCCCGTAACCAACCTATCAGCAATTGTGTAGCCCTATTTCCAAAATAAACTTTGAAACTATTTACTTGTCTCATTCTCGCTGCCACCCCTGGTCCCAGACCATTTTCTTGGGTCTCATTTTCTTCCTGGCTGACTGCAAGATAATTCTATTTTCCCTTTATACACTCTTGCTTTGTATACTTCATCCTTTCACAGCAGCGATATTTTAAAGCAGTAAGTAAAATAAATTATTTGTTTAACATCATCCAGTGGGTTCCCATCACTCTGAGGATTGAATGCAAACCTTTGTGGCATGGGAGGAACCTGGCCTGGCCTGTTATACCAGCTGATCTCAACAGGCTCCCACTACACTGCTGGCCTTCTGGCCCCCACAGAGGCCAAGCTTTCTCCTGCTATAGGACTTGTGTTCTTGCTATTTCCTGGACATGATTGTCCTTCTCCTTCTCACTCCATTTTCTCATATTTTCTTGTTAGCTCCCATGTCCCTCCTTGTGGAGGTCTTCCCTTTATATTTTATTCAAAGTTGTCCCCACTTAACCACACGCTTTCTTTATTTCCTTCATAGCACTCGTTATGATGTACAACTTATTTATATACTATTCTCCTTCCTGTCAGAGGCAGAAAACCATGGCTCTTTCACTGCTCTATTGCCTCTGCCTAGAACAAGACATGGAATGTATAGTAAGCACTCCATAAATGTGGTTGAGTGAGAGACTTCTTTATTTAGATGTTCTCCTGTGCCTCTAGGAACCACTGGCCTACCACCTCTCTCTCCCTATGGCTTAGAGAAATCCACAGGCCTTGCGACTCCATATTTTGACTTTCACATAGCCCTTTCTTGCTTCCACACCAGACTTCCTACAAATTGACTCATGCAAACAGGCCTCCGGTGGGCTCTGGGTGGGAGCAAGCAATCCCTTGCTCCCTAAAGGCCCAAGAGCAGCTGAATCCCAGTAGAGGCATAGATTAGGCTGAAGCTGAGATTCTTGATGTATTCATTATTAAAGTCTGTGCCGGTAATTCAGTAAAGCGACTTTTCAAAGATGTAATATATATCTTAGAGACTTCTAAGAAAGAAAATGGAGATTGCATTGCCCTTTCTGATATCAGTTTTAATCAAAAAGGGCTTAGAGGAGCTCTGTCGAGTGAAAGGCATACTCTTATGGGTCTGCATTTCTTACATGGTTTTTGTTTTATGTTTATATTTTCATTTTGATAGTTCTCTAAACAAAAAATTCATATGAGCACATTTTGGGTGACCTGGAAAACTGTACGAAAGCACTGTAGCAGCCTTTTCAGTCCTGTATATGCATTTGTGATTGTTACCAACTGAAGGCCAAATGGTGTTAGTCCCCCCATTGTAGAAATGGAGGTTTTGCAGTGGTTTAAACAGAGTTGTGTTCCTCAACCTTTGTTGCCAAATGTGTGTCCCCACATCACTTGTTTGTGGTAACTTCTCACAGACCTTGACTTTCACTGTTAATCTTAGGAGTCTTAGAGCTTCAGTAGCAGCCCACAGGGGCCTCTCCAAACACACAGTGGGGAAGTTGAGTGAGCAGAGCTTGATCCTTTGTAGCCCTTGTTCCTGTTCTCCATACCCCAGCTTCTCTTATCTTCACCAACACAGCCCCTGCTTTTCTATTTTGTACATCAGTCTTCTGTGTAACCAACCTGTTGATCAAAGTGCATTATAAAACAAGTTTATAAACACCTGCCTAGACCATTGCAGTTCCAGGTGAGAATTTAAAATATTCGTAATAAAGATTTTGTAATGAAGATTTTATTTTTAATGAAGATTTTAGAATTTGTAATGAAGATTTTATTATAGCCTTATTTTCAGAAGCAAAATATGGGAAACTGGCTCAAATTCAGAACCATAAGCACAAGCAAATTTCCATTTAAAGCAAAATAAAATACATTTCAGTTATAGCACTTAAAGTATTGGAATGGGATACTTCACTCCTCTCATGTTGTAGAGAATGTTCTAGAAGACTCCAGGGTGCCACAGTGAATCAGGGGCAAAGCCAAGATTATAGAACCTAAGGTTTGTCACTTTTGCTCCAGCACTCCATCCATTATTTTGTCTTGCCCTCACATCCTTTTCTCTCAAAATTACCTCATTGAGGGAGACTTAAAGTTTCTAGGGAAAAGTTCATGTTTTGGTTTTGTTGTTGTTGTTGTTGTTTTCCAAGCATTTTGAGGGGTCTATGACAAGAACCAAAAGTGGTCTTTCAGCCAGAGTGGATACACTTGCTAATAATCTCTTAATGTTAATTTTTGTTTTGTCTGGTCACAGTATATTATTCTTTTCTACTTTATTCTTTTGCTTCAGAAAATGCCTTGAGTGTAAGTAAGCCTTTTAAAACACTTTCTGTTTCTTCCTGAGATCTTTGGAGTTAAGATGTACCCTTCATGTGACAGGCATGGTTACAAAAAGCACTGTAATTTTGCCGCTTCTGAGGCCTGACTTTTGCCTGTCATCTTAATATTTCTCAAGCTCTATTCTGAAATACACTGATATACTTATCTGGCATGTGTGTTCCTTTGTACCCGTTCATTTTAGCATCTTGTCTTACAGTCATATGTCTAGAGAACTTACTATGAAGTCCAGTGGATATGCTTCAAGTTTGCTCATAAAACTCTCACTCTATAGGTTTACTACAACTGGGACATCTTTCCTACAATTTGCAAGATCTGTGCTAACCAGGTTGGCTATAAAAATTTATATTACTTTCCTTCTGTTTTTTCGGTCCATGAAGACTCAAGAAGGTCTGCCTTTCTATATTCATAGTCTTTCAAATGAAGATGAGCTATTTCTTCCTTTTTTTTTTTTTTTTTTTTTTTTGAGACGGAGTCTTGCTCTGTCGCCAGGTTGGAGTGCAGTGGCGCAATCTCAGCTCACTGCAACCTCCACCTCCTGGGTTCATGCGATTCTTCCGCCTCAGCCTCCCAAGTAGCTGGGACCACAGGTGCGTGCCACCACGCCAGGCTAATTTTTTTGTATTTTTAGTAGAGACGGGATTTCATCATGGCGAGAATGGTCTCGATCTCTTGACCTCGTGATCCGCCTGCCCCGGCCTCCCAAAGTGCTGGGATTACAGGCGTGAGCCACCACGCCCGGCCAAGATGAGCTATTTCTTATCACACTTTCTCACTTATATGTGGGAGCCAAAACAGTAGATCTCATAGAGGTAGAGGGTAGAATTGTGATTATCAGAGGTTGGGAAAAGTGGGGGGTGAGAATGAAGAGAGGTTGGTTAGTGGGTACAAAAGTGTAGTTAGATAGGAGGTATAAGCTTGAGTGTTTGATAGCACAGTAAGGTCACTATAGTTATCAGTAATTTATTGTATTTCTAAAAACAGCTAGAGGAAAAGATTTGAAATGTTGTCAAGACAAATGACAAATGTTTGAGGTGATGGATACCTCAGTTACCCTAATTTGATTATTATACATTGCATGAATGTATGACAGTATCACATCTACCCCGTAAATACATGTCACTGCTATGTAACAATAAGATTTTTTTAAAAGAGAAAATGACTATTTCCCTATTGCAGACTTTTAACATTCTCTTTTGTAATTTTACTTTTAATTGTCTCTCTTTCCCTCCTTCCCTTCTATGAAAACATACTCATTGACGCTGCTTGTGTCAAACAGTGTTTGATTGTAAGTATAGCCATATATTTAAGATTGGATTGAGTAGCTTCAGATTCCATCTTTCCTTTGTGTGGCTGAATAAAGCTTTGACTGTGTTGGTTGTAGAAGAAATTGAGTGGTTTTAACATGTTCTGGAACATTTTCTCTTTTCTGGCTTTTTCCTCCTAGACCTACCCAGTTGGGTTTGTGTCTTTTCATTGCATCCTGCTACTCTTGCTGATTGAACTGTTTCAGACGTGTCTCATGGTTGCCAACATCACCTGAATTGTTTTGGATTCTCCTGTGTATGATTTGATACATTTATGTGTGAGACTTCATTTTATTTTCTAAAATGCTATTTTGCTGAATTATTACAAGTTGATGTGAACTCTTGCCAACTTCTAGGAAGTTAGCAGTCTCACCTATGAGAGCAAATATAGACTTCCTGGGCTCATTTCTCTCATGTAGGTCACTGATAAAAATAAACACCTTGGTTCTTTTTCTCTTAATGTAAAAAGTAGGTTACTGTGATCTCAAGGCGATTATCTTCTCATTTTACTGTGTTACAGAGATGCTGCCAGTGATCATGTAAGTCAGTTGCTGTAGCTCTGCCATTCATTTTTCCTGAACATCCCACAGCTAAATATAACATATGGCAATCATGCTTGAAGTTTTATTTTAGCATGTGTGTGTGTGTGTGTGTGTGTGTGTGTGTGTGTGTGAGAGAGAGAGAGAGAGAGAGAGAGAGGATATTAAATTTATAGCTGCATCCCATTCTACTGTGATAACAGATGTTAACAGCCAGGTCCGCAGGCTTCCAAAAATATTTAAACTTAGAGGCACGTAGAGGGGGTTTTAAAAATACAATCACACTATAGATACTACTCTGCAATTTTCTTTTATCCCTTAAAATAACTTCATAGCATCTCTCTAGGTTAATAGGCATATATCATACTTTTTAATGTGTAATATTTTACAGTCTATATGTACCATAATTTATTTAACCATTACCCTATTGATGAACATTAAGTTTGTTTCTAACTTTTCACCACCAAAAATGTTGTTTTACAATATTGCAATGTAACAATGCATGTGTCTTTTCATTGTGGTGCTTTTACTGCCTTAGGATAGACTGGGAAAGTAAAACTGCGAGATAAAGGTGTATATATGTTTCTTATTGTGATAGATATTATTCATGCTTTGTTAAAGATAATAGCAATCACTTCAGCCAACGATGTAGGAGAGTGTACATTTTTCTGCATCTTAGTAAACACTGGACATTTTTACTCTTTTAATTTTAGGCTAAACTGATGGTTATAAAGAGTATCATGTTTTAATTTTTATTAGATATGTCAGTATCTTCTTTTAGTTTGTTTGTTAAATTTTATGGCTATCTGGATTTTCTGTCTTGTAGGTATCCTGTTAATAGCTTTTCCCTCTCTTTGAGTTGTTTTTTTCTTTTCAATTTGTAATTTTTTATATTTTAGAATTAGTAATCTTTTATGTGTAATTTTTAAAATAAATGTGTAATTTTAACACAATTTTAAATTTATAGAACAATACACTCTATACAGTTTCCCCTATTTTTAACATCTCATAATTATCCAGGATACTTGTCATCATTAATGAACCAATATGGTACATTATTGTTAACTAAAGCCCATATTTTATTCAGATAATATACTTAGTTTTTTTTTTTTTTTTTTTTAATGTCCTTTTCCTGTTCCCAAATACCATCCAGGAGACCATGTTACTTCTTCTGTTTCTTTAGGCTTCTTCATGCTGTGACAATTTCTTAGACTTTCTTTGTTTTTGATGGCCTTGGTGGTTTTGAGGAAGACTTACCAGGTATTTTGTAGAATATCCCTAAATTAGGATTTGTCTCATTTTTTTTGCATATTGGACTGGGGTTATGGTAAGTGCTATTTTAATTGTATCAAATTGAAGATACAGTCTATCAACATGACTTAGCATTGTTGGTGATGATCTTAGTCACTTGGCTGAGGTAGTGTTTGTTATGTTTCTCCATTGTAAGTAACTCTTCCCCACTAACCCTTTTCCACACTGTACTCTGGAAGGAAGTTACTGTGTGTAGCCCAAACACTTAAAGAATGGAGAGTTATGCTCAACCTCTTTTGAGGGTGCAGCGTCTACGTAAATTATTTGTAATTCTGTCAGCGAGATTGTTTGGTCTCTTCTTCCCAGTGTGTGTACTTCTTCAATCACTTATTTTTTTCAATAAATGCTGTAGACCAGTGGATATTAATTTGGTATTTTGGGTTATAATTTGATATTACTTTATTTTGTTGCCCAAGTATTTCCCCTTTACCCCACTTATTCACTAGAAGAAATTCTTTCAGTTGTCTCGTGTCTTCTGTGCCCATTTGACATCATTGCACTTTCTTTTTTTTGCACTTCCTTAGCTTACTGGGACTACAAGATACTCCAGGCTCAACTTGAGTATTTTCTGTCCCAGTCCTAGAATCAGCCACTTCTCCAGGGAGCCCTGGTTCCTCTTATTGGATACTGTGTTAGAAAACAAACAAACCAATATCTGGACACTAGATATACTTGCTGCTATGGGAGTGTCATTGCCTCAAGACCCCCTCAACTGACAGAACAAGGAAATGTATCTATATATACATGTATAAATACATTTTTCTGTATATAATCATCTGTCTATATTGTGCTAAACATGAGTTTATACTAATGTCCACAATGCTAATTTATTACTACCTAGATAATTCTAGCCTCTTCCTCTTGCTCATCTGTAATCTCCAACTCCAACAATGAGAAAAAATGGTTTTCCTCAGCTGGCATTCATTTTTTAATTGGTTTCATTATATATGTGATTTCAGAATTGTTAACCCATACTCGCAGGGGAGAAAACTTTATCAAGAAGAATTCAATATTTATGACAGTTTTTTTTTTTTTTTTTTTTTTTTTGCTTTTAGTTTTACAGATTCCACTCACTTCCAAAGTTATTTGGGTTAGTACCGTTTGTCCCCACTCCTTGCTATGAAGTTGTTTCATACATTTTGAATATAGTTAGACTGCTTTGTCACATTCTGCAGGCTATCCTGGTATCCCTTGACTTCCTAAATTATATTTTTAAAATTTTCATACCTTAATGTTTATCCTTTGTGCTGTAAAGGTTTCGACCCACTCTTAGTATCATGTACCTGCCATTTCAGTAATACCTAGGATAGTTTCAATGATCTGGAATACCTCTGGTGCTTCACTTGTATGAGGCCCCTAGCCACTGATCTTTTTATCTTCTCACTAGTTTTGCCTTTTACAGAATGTGACATAATTGGAATCACAGAGTATGTAGTCTTCTCAGACTGGTATCTTTCACTTAGGAATGTGTATATAAAATTAATACATGTCTTTTCATGGGTTTATAGCTCATGTTTTTTAATTGCTCAATAATATTTCATTATATGGATGTATTGCAGTTTGCTTATCCATTCATTTATTGAAGGATTTCTTACCATCTTCCAGATTTTGCTGATTATAAATACAACTTCTGAAAACATTCATGCTCAGGTTTTTACATGGACATAAGTTTTCAATGAGGTAGATACCTAGGAATGCAATTATCAGATCATATGGTAAGACCATATTTAACTTTGTAAAAAGCTGACAAAATGTCTTCCAAATTGGTTGTACCCATCAGCAATAAATGACAGTTCATATTGTTTTGCATCCTTGCTAGCAATAGGCATCATCAGTTTTTAGATTTTAACTATTCTAGTAGATATATAGTGGTATCTTGTTGTTTTAATTTGCAATTTTCTAATGACAAGTTATGTTGAGCAGTTTTTCATACATTTATTTGCCATCTCTATATAATCTTTGGTGATGTCTCTGTTAAGATCTTTCATCCATTTTTTAGTTGGTCTGTTTTCCTATTGTTGATTTTTAAGTGTTCTTTCTATATTTTGAATTTAAATCCTTTATCAAATACATATTTGCAATTATTTTTTTCTACCAGTAGTGGCTTGTCTTTTCATTTTCTTAACAGTGTCTTTCTAAGAGCACACATTTTAAATTTTAATAAAGTTCAACTTATGAATTTCTCCTTTCATAGTTGTGCTTTTGGTGTTATAAATGACGTTCATCATTAAACCCAAGAACACAGATATTTGCCTATGTTTTCTTCTGGAAGTGTTTTAATTTTGAACATTACATTTAAATCTGTGATGCAGTTGAGTTACTTTTATGAAAGGTATACTGTCTGAATTTAGGCTCTTTTTTTTTTTTTTTAACATATGGACATGTAATTGTTCCAGCACCATTTATTGAAAAGACAATCCCTTTTTTCAGTGAATTGCCTTTACTTCTTAATCAAAGATAAAATGATCATGTTTATCTGGGTCTATTTCTGTACTCTCTGTTCTGTTGCATTGTCTATTATTTTTCCAATAGTACATTGTCTTGATCTCTATAGCTTTATATTAAATCCTCCAACATTGTTCTTCTTTAGTTATTGTGTTGGCAGTTCTGGGTCTTTTGCCGTTCAGTATACACTTTATAATTAGTTTTTCAACAAAGATGAAATAGCTTGCTGGGATTTTGGTTGGAGTTGCATTAAAGCTACAGCCAAGCTGGGAAGAAATGATGTCTTAACAATGTGTGTTTTAATTCATAAACAAATACTTCTTCATTTATTTACGTAGTTTTTATTTCTCTCATCAGAATTTCATGTTTTTCCATATATGGATTTTGTATAAATATTTTATTTTTGGGGTGCTATTTTAAATGGCATTTTTTTAAAGCTTCAGATTCCAATTGTTCATTGCTTTTATACAGAAAAAAATTAGACTTGCTCATTAGTTCCAGGAATTTTGCTGTTATTGTTGTTTCTTTGGGATTTTCTACATAGACAATCATGCCATTTGTAAATAACAGTTTTATTTCCTAATTTATAATTTATTTATCTTTTATTTCCTCTTTTTGTCTTATTGCACAAACTAGACTTCTGGTACAATCTGAATAGGAGTGGTGAGAGGAGGCATCCTCACCTTGCACCTAATTTAAAGGAGAAACTGTCCAGATTTTCACCTGTATGTATGAAGTGAGCTGTGGGTCTTCTGTAGATGTTCTTTATCATTTTCAGAAAGTTTCCCTCTATTCCTGGTTTGCTGTCTGTCATCTATTTTGCAAATGTCATTCCCATTCTATAATTTATATTTTATTCTATTTCTTGCCATATCTACATTTTGTGCTTATTTATTTTAATAATCTCCATTCCCCAAGATCTTCCTATGTAAAGTCTCATATAAACTTGAAGCTCCTTTTATCACTCCTTTTTGCATTCTCCCTTTATTTTTCTCTCCTGCCTAAGACTTCCTAGTGTTTTAAGGCTTAGTTTTGCATGGACTTATGAGTCAGGTTTTTCTGGGTTCAATTCCTAGATCTCCACTTACTAGTTTCCAATCTTGGAAAAACTATTTAACCTCTCTGAGTTTTAATTTTCCCCTCTGAAAAAGTTGGCGTAGTATAGCTTTCTCAGAGGGTCCTTGAAACATATATATAAGTACTCAGCAAGTGGTTGCTGTTATCTTTATTTTTTATGAAGAAAGTTACTGTATTTTTTTCATTCTGGAAAACATTAAGATGGCACAATCAGTTTTGTGGCTTATCTGGGGAACAAAAGTAGCCAGAATATAGCTCCATTTATGCAACTATTTTCTTCTGTGAGTGAATAACTATCTTTGTCATAATCTAGGTCCAACCATGTTATATCACCGTTATAAATGATAATCCCCCTCTAATTACTAATTTTAACCTGAACAATACAAGTGGTATTAAATTTTTATTGCAGTGAAACTTTAAGAGGGTGGGAGGGCAAACTCATCAGACGTAATTAAAATGTGGCTAGAACCTAGAAAGTTAATTGCTTAAATGCTTTACATCCATTGTAAGGAATAAAAAGGGTTACTAGTACATAAAAGACAAGTCTTAGTGTACCATTATTTTATACTGACATTCAATGGAGTTTGTAGTTCAGCACACACAGTTGGCTGTGAAGAAGTTGATAATGGCTGCTACCAACTTCAGTAGTCATTTTGTATTTCTCAGATTGACATCACAAATTAAAAACAACTTGGCTAGAAATAGCTAGGGTCCTACTAGGGAGAGGATTTAATTGGTTATATGCCCTTGGAACTTCTGAATTTGAAGAAGTGTGGTTGTTGAAAGCACATCGTCCTTTTGAAAAGTAATATCTGCCAACCATGTAAAACCAGCATCAGTCCTGGACTAGAGATTGAGCTATTTGGGTGCTAAGAGCCCATTGTTTCTCTTGCTTTAAATTGCTTAACCTTTCTGGATTTCTTCAGATATAAAAGTTATAATACTTTTTGTTATTTAGATTATAGAATGTTTTGAGAACAGAATATAATAATATAGGGCTAAGATTCTTCATTTGTTTTCATTATTTATAGGCTGAAATATCAATTCTTTTAGCAAACTCATGGTGGTTAAAAGCACAGGTTTTGGAGTCAGATAAATGCTGTAAGCCCAGATTCTGACTCTGCTGCACACAGCGGTGACCTTGGACAGTTTACTTGACCTCTCCAATCTTCAGATTTCTTACCTATAAAATGGAGATAACGATAGTCTCTTCCTGAGTTGGTTGGTGCAAGAGTTACGTAGGGTAACATATTTACAGTGTAAGCACAGCACTTCACGCATTATCTGTGTTCCGTAGCGGCAGCTGCTGGTATCCTTATCACCATGACACATAGGCCTGGTCTGGTCTTTTCAATTTCATCTGGCATCATTACCCCTATAAATTTACCCTTGTTCATTATGAATATTTTTCTCTATTGTAACACTCCTCATGTACCTCCTAACTTTTATTTATCATTACACTGTGTCTTTTTGATGTTAGAAATATTACCTTATTCTCTGGTTAACATGTAGTGGCATTGTAGCCAGTTAACTCAAGAAAATTATCTATAGAATTAAACTAATATAGGGATAGTCATTAATATGTAGGAACTTGTCAGAAACATGTACTGTATATTCATTATACATTAATGATTCACTGCATTAGTGATTCAGTGAATAATAATTCCTATGTATGTAAGACATCTTAAACTGGTGGCCAATGGGCAAAATTAAGTATATTGACCTGTTTTGTTTGGATTTTTGATGTCGAAATAAATCAGGAGACTTTACAACAAACATCTGAATTTCTGGCTTGTCTTGAACAGGCTAGTGAGCTAGCAACACTACACTCCCATTGCTGCATAGAAATAGTTTGCTTTCTCCAGTTAGATTCATTTTCTACTCAAATGATAAGCAGCATAGACACCTCACACTAGTGGCTTTTCATGTGGCCACCCGCTAAAAGTTGATCCTTTCCCCCAGAAAAAGACAATTTGTTAAATGCAGAATAGGGAATTGTACTCTTCTGTACTCATTCCCAGATGAGTAAAGTGGGATATAACTGATCTACCTGAAGGAGCAAAGGCAGACACTCACATCACGCTCCGGTTTGCCTAACCAATGTTCTTAAACAGGTTTGATCTTAATAAAGTCTGAATCTCTATTGCTATATAGCCTTGCTATTGAAAATCCTATTCAAAGCTGCTATTGTTGATTTTGTTCTGGGCTCTTCTGAGTAGTCCTACAGTTTGTGAAGATAAATTTGAGTTGTGTATGGAGATGGTGGTTTGTGTTGGATGACCCCTGTTCTCTTACTTACAACCCTATGACCCATGGGCACATAGTGACAGAGTGATGTCGTCCACATAGTGACAGAGTGGAGGGGCAGCATGTGATAATGTTAGGAGGTTGTGTAGAAGAGTATTTGACATTGGTATCAGGCCAGCTCACAAGTTTTTCTTTTTGAGGGTACACATAAATGTTGACCATTTGAGGAATTAAAGGTTTGTTACAAGTTCATTCCATAAATGCCCATGATCAGCAGAATGCCCAGAAAGAACAAAGGAAAATGATTTAGCCATAATCTAATTAATTTGGTCAATGTAGACACTCTAATTGCACTTTTTATTGCTTACATTGACTAAATTGCCAGCTCACTTTATTCTGTATTTTATAGACACAGCATAAAAGGCAGATTAAGCAAAGAGATAGTATTTTTCTCTGGGCAGAGTATGGGAATTTGAAGCTCTTATCAGACTTTGATACCCACAAATGTTAAATTATACTATATTGGCACTTCCTGTTTTTCTTTGTCATTGAATATATGTTCTTCTTCTGAAGCCCCAAGTGAACTTTCAACAATGTATCTTTAATGAACTCACATGAGAAGAGGTATGGTGGAGGTGTGGTTTGGACAATACTTTAAAATGTTCTAAAAATTATGTATAATTCAGCTTAAATGCAGGAATAAACATGATTTGTGTGAGGTTTGGCAGCTTCCCATTCCTCTTTCAAAATAAAGCGCATGTGAAACACCTTCATGGGGCATGTACTAATTGGCTCTTGGTGTTTGCTAGTTATTGTGTTATTACCTAATCTTATCCAGTCAGACATTCAAAAGGGGGCCCATTTCCAAGAGGCAGTATGATTCAGTAGATTAGGAACAGACCCTGGAGTTTGACACTCTGGGGCTGCTGACTTACCAGACTCTTGGGAAAATGCGTCTGCATTGCAATGTCTGAGTTTCAGTAAGGAAGAATGGTTTTCTTTCTCCCACCTTCAACGTAATGATATTATAATGACTTAAAAGTAAATTGCTATAAAAGACAATTCAATGAGCACGATAAGAAGTAATTGGATGTGTATATAAACAATATTTATAAGAGAATGTAGTAACAGTGATGCAATTTTTCTTCCTACATGACTCCATTACAGGAATGATTTATATAAACAGGAACTCTCACACAGTCTTTACTTCTTATCTGACTTGTGAAATGGACTTGCTGGGTTAACTGAAACTTCACTGAGGTGGGGATAGTGTGCCATCTGTATGCATTTTTAATCTGTAGCTTAAATATCATTCTATGTGAAGCCTTCTCCAGCATCTTCCCCCATCTAATCCCCTCACCCAGTTGAATTTGCTCTCTTGCTGGTGATGCCACTTAACTTTTCTCACAGAAGCTGTGACTCAGAATTGAATTTTCATTTTCATGTGGGCCAATTCCTAAACTAGAGTACCTGGTCCTCAGCTGCCTGCTAGATATATGTTTATTGAATGGATGAGCCTACCCATTAACAATGGTGCTTGGGTAAACATTTACTTTAATGAGGCTAAGTTATTTCAACTCTATAAACCTCAGATTTTTCCATCTGTGAATGAGGATTTGGACATGCTAGTAAAAAAAAGTTCAAAATTTGACTATGATTTTGAATATTGTAAAACACAGCAAATATGTATAACCTAATGTATTTATAGAACTTTATTTTGGATGATGTGAGAAACAAAGATTTTGAGTTTGACCTATTAAAATATTATTGTTTTTTATTTATTAGTGTCAGTACTCATTTTTATTTCAGAAAGTATTGCTAAATAATGAGAATTTCTTAGGCAGTGAGACCTTTTGGGGCTATTTGTTTCTATACACATACTTGGTAGGATGGCCTCTGAAAATTATAGGGAGAAAATGAACAGTCACTTAATATAGTTATGTAAAGTTAAATAATGAAAAATTGAAGCAGTAAAATTGAATTAGCAAACATAATTAGGTGTCTTGATGGCCAGAACATATCAATTATGACTATCACCAGTGATTGTTGTCCTAAGTGAAAATCCATCCCTTTTGGTGAAAATGTTAATATTTGAAAGTTATCATTAAGAATTTTGATATATTAAAAAATTTCAGGTAGACAGAGGCTTCTATGTACGTACACAATGGACTTTCTCTTAATATCAGATGACCCTCTTGCTATAATATAACTACTGACTCCATTCTTTCAAAGACTGAAAGACAGGCCAAAAGGGAATATGAGACCTGCCTTTCCTTAGCACCTTTTAAGGTGCTGAAAGCCTTGTTTTTCCTCTTCCCAGACCTGACTTGCTTTGGGAAGCTCAAAGCTGCAGGGCCTGTTTAGCTGCTGCTATTCACATGACCAAGGTTTATATCCCAATTGCTTTTAGCTGAGAAAGTACCTCTAAAACATTTAGTGATGCCTGTTCTTGGAGGTATTTATATTTGAAATTCTTCATCACTTCTTTATTTCTACTTTGGCCTCTTTTGCTTCTTTCTTTGCTATGACTCCCATTCATTTGTTCATTGATAAACATATACCAGATGGACACTTTTTATATACCAAAGACTTTGCTAGATTCTGGAGAGAGATAAGAGTATGCTCCTCACCCTCTGAAATTTTTTACTGCCCATATAATTTTTCTGGGTTAGAGGTCTTTGCAAGTTGGTCTTTTGCTAGTTGTAGCCTCTGGGCATGTACTTATACTTTGAATGCTTAGCTTTTGACTCTTAGCTTTAAATAATTGATTCCTAAGTTCTCTTACATATTTGTGAACATCAACCTACTGAAGCTGCCTTTAGCCATCAGTTAATAGTTATGATTGCTTAATATTAGTTTATCTTTCATTTTGCAAGTATCTGTTTTCCCAAAGAAACTCACAACTGGGATAATGCTTTTGCAGCTGTATGCTTTCCGAATATTATCTGCTGTAAGCTTTTGCAGATAATGCTTTAAGCTGTATGCTTAACCCCAAATGTAGTAACCAAAGAAGATCAAGAACATGATGTTCTTGATCTTCTTTGGTTACTACATTTGGGGTTAATATGGAAAGGAGAATTTTTATTTAGGTTGCAAAGTCTGACTCCTTCCTAACTCTGTCGTAATTCTCTGATGAGATTATGAACTTCTTGCTTCCATTTCTTTTTATTGCCCCTTGACAGTTATTTTGACACCCATGGGATAGTTAGGTATTTTCCAAGCTTCCAGAGTCGAGAATGTAGAAACAGCTTACTTTTTTTTTTTTTAATGTAAGCTGAAGGAGACAGAAATATTAGAAAAAGGTCATTGCAAAGAGCCATAGAAGTTAGTTTGTTTAGGCAAGAGAGAAATTTTTGGTAGTAGAACCTATTAAAATTTGACTTTAATAGTACTTTTCAAAAATAATAAAAGTGGATATTTTGTTTCTCTATTGCTTCATATCTTTTCTCTTTCCCTCAAACTTGGTGGTTTAAAACAACAGCAATTTTATTATATCTCCTAAATCTCTGGGCTGACTGGATTCAACTGGGGGGTTCTTCTGCTGCACATGAAGTCATCTGGGGCTGCAGCAATCTCTGAGTTCAGCTGGCTCAGGGCATCTAAGATGGCATACTTACATGGTGGATAGTTGATGCTGGCTGATAGCTGGTAGCTCAGTTGGGGCTTTCAGGTGGGGGTCTTAATTCTCCTTGAGGCTGCTTTGGCCACCTCATAGCATGGTAGCTGAATTTCAAGAGGCAGGATGTAGAAGCTGCCAATCCTCTTAAAGGATAGACTTACTGGCACAGCTTCACTTCCGCCACATCTCAATAACCAAAGCAGTAACTACAGGTGTAACTTATATTCGAGGGGATGGGGAAACAGACTCCACCTTTCAGTGGTGGCAGTGACAAAGAATTTGCAGCTATCTCTAATCTACTATATAGCAAGGCTATGTGCAATTAAACCATATAACAGCTGATGTTTGAAAAAAAGTGAGGGGCATGAAAAGACTAGGAATTTGAACATAAGTTGTCTGCTGACTGCATGTGTTATAAAGGGAGAAATTAGCTGCATGAGAATCACATTCAGGTGGGCTCAAGGAAAGTTTGCCTTAGACTATTTCCACCAGAATTACCAGAAAGATGTGTTAAAATGCAGATTGCTGGGACCCACTGCCAGAGTTTCTGACTCAGCAGGCCTCAGTCAGGGCCTGGGAATTTGTGTTTCTAACAAGTCTTCAGATAATGCTGATGCTGTTGGTCTTGGGAGCTACAAGTTGAGAACCATTGCTTTAGACTGTGCAGAACGAGGGAAAGTGAGAAAATTTAAATAGAGAAAAAAAAGGAACATTAGTTTTCCACTAATGGTATTTTTAGAAGCCTAGTGTCAGTAGCTTAAATTTAAATTCCAGGCCGCAGCAAACACAGCAAACATAGAGCCTTTTTGTTTGTCAAGGTAACTAACCCTAGTGCTGCAACATCAACCCCTGGCATCTAGTTAGCTTAACACAGCAAAGGTTTCTTCTCACTTATGTAAAGTTCAGTGTGACTCAGCAGCTTCCCTGTCTGTGGCAAAACACCATCTGGAACATGTGGCTTTCAGTGTTGCTGAGGCAGGGGAAGGAAAGGAAAGAGTGATGAATGAAGCACACTGGCTCTTAACTGCCTCAGCCAGGAAGTGACATAGATTACCTTGTGTAAGAGTCCATTGGCCAGAACTAGTCACATGACCTCAATCTCAAGCACAAAGGATGCTGGGAAATGTAGGAGAGCTCATGGATAATTAGCAAGCCCTACCTGCCTCTACTACAGTATCAGATAAGTTTAATGCCCCATATTCTGTGATTATGCACTGCTGGAAGTGGAAAGAGTTTCATGAGCTCTCAATTGTAGGTACTTTTATAATTTTCCAACATTATTGTTATCTTAAAATATTTTTTATCATCTGCGAGTAACTTATGGTTTTATTCCTAATTTTCTATGTGGCATTAAACAGAATGCCTAATGACATCACTGTTTCGGAAGAAGATCTGTCGTAAAAACTTTTTTCCCTTGTTACAAATAATTTGGTAAGGCTTTGTTATCACATCATTCTAACTGTCCTATTGAAGACTGATTAAAGAAGCCACCATCTCTTTTTCTTTCTTATTTTGCCAACCACATGATTCTTTATGTAATTGTCAAGGTGGTTACTTATGCTGCTGTAGTCTAAAGAGCCTGTGCTGATTAGCAACAGGACATTATCAGGACTTTAAAACCATGTTATGGGCATTTTGTAAAGTAAAAAAAATGAAATTAGTTTTTATCCCATCCACATGAATCCCACTGTTAGCTTGGTATTAGCAAATGTGGTACAGAATATTGTCAGTGAGAAACAAAGCAGAAGTTTGGTTCAATTTTTTCATCAGACTCACTGCTATTGCCTGTCTTTTGTCTGGAATATTTTCTTATGGTAACTTCACAAAATTGACACTGTGAGTGGGACTATTGGCCACGTACAGACTCTTTGGTCATGAGAAAATAGTTCCTAGTTTTCTTCTGCTGATGGGAAGATTTATTTGGCAGATAAAACCTCAGGAACATGCTACGCACCCAGTCTCAGCAGGTTTAAGGCAAATTTCCATTTTAATTTTGTCTCTCAAATTCTGCAGGCTTAATCAACACTTCTGATATGTTGAAACCGTATGATAATAAGTTTTTTTTGTGGAAATATGCTTGACTGGTAGCAGTCACCTGTCTGTTTGGCAAACTAAAATACTGTCATGATTATTAGAAAGCTTCTAAGTTATGTATTTTGATGCCTTGTTATATGGCTTTAGTCCATAATTAGTATCTTCATGGCCTTTTTCACTTCAAGTATTCAATAGTTTCTAGGCAGGCAGTTTCTTCAGAAGAATAAGTGACAGATCAGCATTACTCTCCCCACTGAACAGATGAAGAAACTGAGACAATTTTATGCCTAGCCCAACACGTCCTGGTGAGTCATAGGCAGCATTAGGATAAAATTTCAGTTTATATGCTTAGGCCAATGCACCTTGTGTGACTTTGAAGTTAAATTTCTGCAATCAGGGACACTCTTTTGGTTTAATATGCTAGAGCAATAGAATGATGTGCAGTTATAAAAACTTGAGACTATTAAATTATCTGATCCATTTTGGAAGTATGACTGCAATGCCCTACCCCAGGTAGTTGAAGAAATGCTTAACTATACATGGAAGATTGAATAATATAGTGGAAAGAGCAAAAGGCTAGAGTTGGAAGAAGCAGACTCCAGTGAAAAGAGCTGTGTGACCATAGTCACATCACTTAGCCTCTTAAGAATCTAGTGTCTTTACCTGTAAAGCTTGAGGCGTGCAAAGACACATTCCCTAAAGTCTAAACTTCATTGCAGAATTTTGAAACTGTTATATTTGTATTTGGAAGATCCTTCTTAGGTGAATCTTAGTTCAACCAAAATTTCCATTCCCTTAAAGTTTTATTTTTAAGTGGAAATTATTACGAGAGACAGTTTCCTTGGCTCTGGCTTGGCATATGGAATCTTATTTCTGTCATCAGTTCCACTGAAGAGCACAGAAGGGAATTGGGGAATGAGACTTGTCTGTGAGGAGGCTGTGTGTACAGAGCAGGCACAAACTTGTAAGGTAAGACTCTCTCCATAACTTTGCTTCCCATTCTTCCTGGGGCTGGAGGCTGAACTCTAAACCACCTCCTCCTACCCCACAGTGCCTTATTGATGGATAGAAGAAATTTTCACATGGGGAGGGTATTTACTAGGCTATTTTTCTAGCAGCTCTTGTTATCTATCGCTATCCCTATGCACTTGGTCTATTTGTCATGGAATGAGTCTGGGGGAATTTGCTTTTTCAGCTTCTTTCTTTCTTCCCACGCTTTTGCCAAGTGAGAAGAACATGGCATCAGCCTCATTGAAATGCAATGGTGCCTCCCTATTTTTCCAAGTCTGCCCCTTTGAAAAAGGAGCTTGATGAGACTCATTAAAGGCAAAGCATGGGGGTTAGGGTTCCTTTGAAGGGTTTGCTCTGCAAAGGTCCAGATTTATTTCTGAATATCACTGACCCAGAGGCCAGTTTCACATCTTGCAAAAAAAAAAAAAAAAAAAGCTCTAAGAGAATGTGTCAGCAGAACTGCATTGCATGTCTAGACAAAGAATTGACATTAGCATCATCAGCCAGCGTCCAATCTGTTAACTCTTGTGTAAGCATTCGCTGTCTGAGCCTCAGGCATTTTTGGGCTTTAAATGAAAGCTTTAGCTCTAAGATTTAGACTTAGGTCTTTCAGGAGCTTCTTTCAGGGGAGGGAATCACAAGGTAACTTATTTCAAGAGCAAATATTTTACTGATAAACATAAAAGTCCCCTCAACTTTTTTTTCCTTCTTTATTAAAATGGTGACTGTGTCATCACCATCTTCATCCTATTGTATATGTGTTATCTCAAGAAATATTTGTTAAATACCCATTAGGAGCTTATGCAGGGCATTCTGCTGATACACTGGTGAATAAAACAGCCAAGGTCCCTACCTCCTGGACTTTATAGCTTAATGGGGGATACTGACCACAAACAAGTGTAACAGGATCTCTCTGTCTCAGTTTCGGCTGAGGCACCAAAGAACAAAGAAGTAGGTGTTAAGTCCCTTGGCTTTCTAAACTGAGGTGCTAGATTACCTGTGCAGGACTTGCAGAAAAGATACTGGTTCTGCCAGTCTAAACCCATCATCTACCTCCAGGGCTTCAGGGGTGACAAGGCTTAGTGTTCTTGAAGGTCTCAGTGTTGGTAGAGGGGATTTCTTGAGGAGAGTTGTCACTGTGCAGTGAAGTTCCCCTCGCTGCAGGGAGGGGCTGTATATCCCCCACTCCCAAAACTGGTAAGGAGGAGGCTCCCAGGGAACCACTCAGAGAGAGCACTGTCCTGTGTTCCCTGAATCTGGAGGACTTGGGGACTGATAGATGAGGCATCTCAAGGCAGAGGCAGGGTCAGTGGAGAGGAGATGAGGTGCATTGAGAATGGCCAGCCCTTCCTTAGTTGACTGGGTAAGAACTGACTCTGAGGAAGGAGCAAACTGGGTCATCTTGGCAGCAACTTGAGAGGGAGAAACAATGGAGTGAGGTGACCCTGGAAAGAGACAGGTCTTTAGAATGGAGTGGCAGAGTGGGATGGCGGGGAAAATTCCTAAGGGGCTAACCAGGAAGAGTATTGCCTGGCAAAGCAGCTGAACGGGGCAGGGTCTCTGAAAACCCCATAAAGAGCAGAACTGGGAAGACTGGTTATCTGCCAGGTGCAGATGTCCCAACCCCAGATTACAGCGGCATCTGACGAGACAAACCTATGTTTCCCTCTTCTCTGTCTGCTGCCCTGACCTTCAAGAGCCAGATTCCACAGCTAAAAAGATGGGAGGAGGTGGAGTTTGGAGAAAGCTGACAAGGCTGTCTTTCTGATGAGCTTCCTTGCCTGGAGCAGAAGCAGATCTGAGCTGGGAGAGGGAAGGAATCATTGGTTAAAGTAGATTTGGAGTTTTGATATTAACATCACCCGAGAAAAACAGACTATTTGTTTAAGACTTGGAAATGACTGGGATAGCTATGGGAATGACTGACTGGGATAGCTATGGGACTGGTGGGGAGATTTTCATCTAGAGACAGGAAAGAATGTATGAAGACAGCAGATTCAAAGGGGCAGAGGAAGGAGAGGACAAATTGCTTTCTGTCTCCACATACTGATTCCAGTTTCTTTAGTATTCTAACTTGATTATGCTAGTAAGTAAATAAAATGTAAAATTATAAAACCATGACACCAGGTGAGGTAGTGTGTGCCTGTAGTCCTAGCTTCTCAAGAGGTTGAGGCAGGAAGGATCACTTGAGTCCAGGAGTTCAAGTCCAGCCTGGGCAACATAGTGAGGCCCCATCTCTAAAAAATAAATAAGCAAATTAAATAGAATTATAAAATTGCCCTTAAAGGATTGTGCAGAGAGTGGCAGTGGGGAAAACTGTTTAGATAGGGTGACAAGGATGACCTGTCAAGAAATGACATGTAATGACTGAGCAGGAGTCATCTGTGCTAAGTGCTTGGGGAGAATTAGGGGTGGGGATTCCTCCAGGATCCAGGCAGTGTGAATAGTATATATAAGGTTTATGTGAACAGCATCCAATAAATATTTGAGTGGCTTGAACCAAGAATATTTTCATTGTTTATATAGGGCACTGAGTTAAAATCTGTCTTACAAACAGGATAAATGCCTTCTTCACTGAAAATTGAGGCTTAATTATCAATCTTGGAAAAAACCCTTTGGATAATAGGTAATATCTAAAGGCTATAAAGAGCAAAGAGACCCCTGCCCTCTACTTGAAGCTCCCAGTGACCCTAGAGAACATTCTTTTCTGAGTATTGCTGTGACCAGCAGCCTCTCCTATGGCACTGGTTCCCTTTTATGGAGTGTAGGGGCTTCTGGGTGAAGAAATGTGGAGTTTCCCTGACAGTCTCAGGAAGGAGGGAGGGAAAACCCTTGCCTCATTCTAGGGCTCTATCTATATGTAAGAGGTAGAAAAGACTACTTGTTGGAAGTATGCCACAAAGTTATAGAGGTAAGATGTCAATGACTCCATCAGGAGGGGCAATCCTTTGCATTGATACACTGATTGGAAAAATGACTCACCTTTGCTGATATACATTTGCTCACTCAGGAATAAAAAGAGAAAAAAAGAACTGGTGGCTTAGTGTCTGTAGGAATGTGGACTCATCCATTTAAAGTTTATATCCTGGGCAGACAGTGACCTCAGTGAGCCAGCTTCCCGGGTTTCTCTGGGTTTCCAGCTGGCTCTCAGTCTCTACCAGGGGATGGAGCATCTCCAGGTGGGGAGTAATGCACCAAGGCCCATGGCGGGGTCCTAGCAGAGGAAGACTGACTGACAGCCCCTGATTTCAGGGAACTCTGTCTGCTGGGAGACTGAACTGGTATCACCGACACATATCACAATCACATATGCAGAACCAACCTAAGGAGGCAAAGAGAGAGGCAAAATGTGCTTCTGGTGAATACTAGGAAAAACAATGCAATCTAAACTACCAGAGATTTCCGCATCTCTAGCTTTTAATTATATCTGTTTGTTTTCCCAGTAACACATGCTCAACAAAGAAACTGCCAAATACAGTTTAAAAAATAAACTATTTTCAGTTAAAAGTTAATGTTGTAAATAGAGAAGGAAGGAGTCTGTGTTAGGGCTTTCCTTTTCCCCACTGGTGCAAAGCCGTAGCTTGCCCTGTTAGAACCTGCACCACTTAGACAGGAACCAGTCTCCAAAAAGGCTGCCTGACACACAGAAACTTCCCGTTAGATGTATTTAAAAATCAAGTCAAGAAATTTAGAAATCTAAGCATTTTAAATTTTAAAAAATTGAATTAGGGTGCTTTGTGACTAGATGGCTTTGCCAGTATCATATCTGAATATCAGACCCTAAGATAAGCTTTTTGGTACTCAATTAAAAATACAAATAAAACATTTGGGAACATTTCAAAATCAGCCTTCAAATTGATATTGTGGTCCTTGGGTGTATTTTTTTTTCCCTTGGCAGCATATTAGAGTGGAAAGAGCATGAGCATTTGTGTCAGGCAAACCTGTATTTGAACACCAGCACTGTAGTCCTTAGACCTGGAGTCTGGGGCCCTGCCCTAGATTCCCACCTTGGCTGGTTCACTCTGACTCTCTGAAAGATACAGCCCTCCTCACAGAGAGAGAAACATCAGGAGGGCTACAAACACATGCTGACTTGAGACCTCTGTCCCAATGCACTCAGGACTCTGGAATTCCTTGAACCAGGCAGCTGGAAGCATACTTCCAGGGTCTGTCTAGGCCCAGGACAGGCTGGCTACACTGTCCACTCTTCTGGTGCAGGATGGAGCCTGACATGAGAGGGAGGAAAAGCGGGGTGGAGCAGTGAGCTGGGGGATTGCCATTTGTATTCTTGCATTGGGCCCCAAAAACTTCAGGGGAAAGTCCCTTGGATCTGACTCTGGTCATGCTGCTTGCAAGTGACTTCACCATTCTGAAGCTCATTTTCCTCCTCTAGAAAATGTGCAAAAGAATCTGTATCTTACAGATTTTAAGGATCCAATTAGATTATTCTGTAAACATAATTATACTGATTATAGTATACAATAAATACTTATCACTGCTATCAATCTAGAGTTTCAGGCCAGCCTGTAAATGTCTGTCAAAGCCACCATATAACTGAAATGCATTACTAATTATATTACTAGCACTAATAGTATTTCAGGTACATAGTCTCTAATCTGAAGTCTTTGGGACCAGATGTGTTCAGAATTCACAAGTTTTTGGATTTTAGAAATCCAAATGTTTCTAAATATATGCACAAGGCATATATTGCATTATACCTCAAATACTTGAAGCAGGGTCTGAATATATTATTATTTGAAGTCATCAGTACATTAATATTTCCACAGCAGAACTTACTGAATGAATGCATGTGGTATGCAAAGACCATAAGCAGCCCTATTCAGGTCAGTTTTTAAAAAATAACTTTTAAAATTTTAGAACTGTTTTACATTTACAAAAAAAATTGCTAAGATAGTACAGAGAGTTTCCATATGTCTGATATGCAGTTTTCCCTGTTGGTAACATCTGATATTACTATAGCACATTTGTCACAAGTAATGAATCAGTACTGACACATTAACTACAGTCGATGCTATATTCAAATTTGCTTAATTTTTACTTAATGTCCTTTTTTTTCTGCTCCAGGATCCCATCCAGGACATCCCATTACATTTAGTTGCCATATCTCCCATAGGTTCCTATTGGCTGTTATGATTTCTCAGACTTTTCTTATTTTTGATGACCTTGACAGTTTGAGCAGTACTGCTCCAGTATTTGTAGAATGCACCTCAATTGGGATTTGTCTGGTGTTTTTCTCATGAATAGACTGGGTTTATAGGTTCTAAGGGTTGAAGACCACAGAGGTAAAGTGCTGTTCTCATTACATAGTAAGGAGACACTCTATCAATGAGAGTTATTACTGTTGATGATGACCTTTTCAGGTTTCCCCACTCTGAATGTACTCTTTCCTCTTCCCTTTTTATACTGTACTGTTTGGAAGGAAGCCACTTCCCACACTTAAGCAGTGGAGAGCTATAGCCACCTCCTGGAGGGCAAAATATCTATGTACGTTATTCCAAATTCTTCTGCATTGGAGATTGGTCTTTTCTCCCTCATGGGTCAGGTTTTGCTGCCAATGCGTTGGGAAATCTTTTCTTTTTCCTTTTTAAATTTTGGTGTTGTGAATACCGGATTATGGGCCAGAGCCAGCACTATATCTAAATTTTCAAAGTCTTATGATGTGCTTCCACCCACTGTATCACACTGGTGACAGAAGAGACTGATGGTTCCTTATAATAAGAGTGAATGACAGGGACTAGTAGGAAAGGATAATGGCAGCCTGGAGAGTGCTTCTGTTTCTCAGAGCCCTGGATGGTCTCCGCCCATTATGCATGGCTTGGCCGGACATTCCTACACAAGAAGCATGTTTGGCTGCTTCCATACCTTCATAACAAATTCAGCCTGAAGGGAAATACTGGGAAACACGATGATGGCCAAGTTACAAGTGTGCATTTTAAAATATAGAACAAAATTTCCCTTTTATGCATTTGTCAGGCCTTTTTAAACCATACATTTTCATGGAAACTCTTAAATTGATATTAGGACTGGGGGATATGTTCAGATGGAAATCTATGTGGTTCATGCCTGGGGCTCATACTGAGTCACCAGTGGACCCACTGCATTTTCCTACATTCTCACCTTCCTCTGAGATGCTCCATACCCACTCCTAGGCAGCTCTACGTCCCACACAGTCTCAGTCTGAGTCCCCTTCTCCTCACCTCTCCTCTCCCTCCTCCTCTCCCAGCTGTGTGAAACCCTTTTGGGGTCTCTCTATGGCTTCTGCAGCTTGCTTCTACCCAGGGGAAATAGTCCAAGATCTCACAGTCTATTCCCTAGAGCTGCAGCTGGGTCTTGTGCCAGGCCCTACCCTTTAGGTAGAGGAGGATGCTAAGAGGAGGGGCCTCACTGAAGGATGGGGAGGGGCCCTGCAATAGCAGAGGGCAGCAGCTATTATCCAGCCTTAGGGAAGCTTTTTGCTACTTTAACATATTTGGAAAGTAAATTATTTTCAAGTGTATTTTGTATCATATTGAACATGGGAGGCTTCCAGAATTAAGCCCTGGCCTTCACAGTCATTACTGGCATGTTAATTACACACTCTCAGGGTTGACTTTCCAACTTATGGAGTCATTTGCTGAGACCCTAAGAGAGCATTCATTTAATTAGGGCAACAGTGACCTGGCTGGTTTGTTGCTGTTAAAACTTAGCCATGAATCCTAAGAACTTATGCCATTATGGGCTTAGGGGTAACTCACAATGTGGTATAAGCACCTGGGCAGCACAGTATTTTCAGGAACTGACTGATTGGAATGTATCTGTAGTGGAGTTTTTCCTACTTCCGTCTTCAAAGGAGACCAGTAGAAAGCTTCTGTTCTATAAATTTCGTTTGGTCCTTCTCCAGCCTAAGACATCGTTGCCTAAAATTACATGCATCTCTTTAGAATAAGACGGGTGATACTATTTCTTCCACCTAATTTAGAGGAGGAATATGAATGTTTAGAAAATGGTACAAACTTCTGAGGAAAAGAAAGTTGTATATAATTTAGAAGATGAATAATCTTCAAATAACTCCGTGAATTTGAGCTCCAATTAGAGAGAAATAATTAAGCATGTTGGCACTGAAGAAATAAAATGTTTCAACTCACCCTCTGATCTTGGTTGTGTCTCTTTTCAAAGTCCAAAAATTAACCATAATGATGGACTAGATAAGTAAGTTTATTAGCCACCATATGGTTATGCCATTTGATGAATTGAATAAAGTTTCTCAGAGATCTTCTTTTCAAAGTTCCCCCTGGGGGGCAAAATCCCTCCAGACACAGTTTTTAGGGTGCCTTTGAACTGTGTACAGCAAAAGTCTATAAACTTTTTTGGTCAAACTACTCTATCCATAAAAACTATTTGACTCTTAAGTCTTATGTTTTACACATTCTCTATTAAAATAATACATATGTTATAAAACTTTATAAAGTTCATTTGGAAAATTCTTGTGTATTACCTTGTGACAAATCTATTGTATTTTAAATTGTTTTTTAAATAGTTAATTGTGCTTTACACTTTCATAGTTTTTTTTTTCTCTCTGAACAGATTTATAAAACTGTTAAGATCAAGAATTTAAAACAATTTATTATTTAATATAGGCTTCTGACTAACTGATTTTTTTGGACCAGAAAGACTCAGAGTTTTGTCTGGTTTTGCCCCACCTGTGTGTGATTGCTAGCAAGCCAGTCAACATTTACGGGCCCTGGTGATCTCACCTGTAAAGGAAGTGGTTGTACTGGATGATTTCTAAGATCCCTCCAGCTTTATAATTTGGATAATAGGATTTAATTTGACAAATCTCCCATAAGGATGATCTCTAAGTTGGAGAAAACTGACCTAATTTTGACCACAGATGTTGTGGATTTGCAAAAAATCTTTTTTTTAGAAAACTCCTCAAAGACAAAAGTATACTCACTGGCACTAAAGGTGTGGTGTCCTTACCATCTTTCTTAGCATAGCTCTCCCTTACAGCATGTCTAGGTGCACTGTGGAATGCCACACCCACAGCATCCCTGAAGCAAGGGGCTGGTTACACATTAGAATCATGAAACTGTTAGCAATGGCATTGTTCATAAAAGAAACCTCAGTTGAGAGCTGAGTTCAGTAATTTTAGCCCAGTTAGTCAGCAATTGGCCTTCTCACTTTCCTTGCTTGCATTATGTTAAAAATCTTTGTTTTAATTTTTGAAACTGTGTGCCAAGCTGTGGTGTTTAGAGTACTAGATACATAAAAAATACAAATCAAAATGTCACTCCTGCAAACATACCATAAGCTGATAATGTTAAATGTTTTCTTTATTCAAGCAGGTAGATTTAGGACTTAGCAGTAGTAACAAACATTCATCTGAAGAATAGATATTGATGAAGGAAGTTTCCCATTGGTTTCGTGTATGATCTTTATTCTGTTGGTTTCCCCAGGGTGAAAATCACACAAAAGAAACAAACTACAGTTCTTGAAATATAATTCTAGTAACCCAACACACACACAAACCAGAAAACAAACAAACACAAACAAAAATCCCCGACACGAAAACTGGCCTAACAATGCAAACTGCAATGTAATAAGATCCTACCACACCTAGGCAGCTACCCATATCCAATCTGTATCCTGGAAAGACTTATGACTAAGCAAAGAGAGGAGAGACCATGAAAAGAGTCAGTCATGGATTTTTAATGTGTAAGCACATACTAATCCAGGGAAGACTTACAGCAAATTTTATTCTGATGCCTTTTATTCTTTTTAATCATCCAATCTGTGTCTGTCAGCAACAGCTTTTGACTGCTTCTTTAGCCAATCTGAAATGCTAGGAGGATCCTTGTTTAACCAGTTTTTAATAACTGCATCTTTATGCCACCCTGACCACCATTTCATTTGCTTTCAGAACAAGAGTTTTTTACTCACTAGATAATATATTTAAAGATCTATAATAATATGATTAAAGTCGGGGGGAGGACAGTAATTATAAAGTAAATGAAAACTCAAGAACCTTCTGTTTATTTCTGTCTCAGGCAAGTATCAGTTCTGCACAGCAGTCTCCTTTCCCATGGAGATATAGTATGATAACATTGGTGACAACACATTTGACACTTTTTTTTTTTTGTAAAAGGTGCTTTTTGTTTGTCATCTAGAAAATGCTAGTATGCAGTAAGCATTGGCATCAGATGTGGATGCTATGGCTAAACACAAGGGGAGATTTCCTGTGAAAAATTGATAAATGTGTATTTCATGAAAGTGATTCCCAGCACTATCTTAAGCAGATAATGCTGGCCTTAGTAAGAAGAATATAGAATCAATGCCAGTTTTTATTTATTTTATGCCACAGTTTGTATGTTAAAAGGTTAATTACCCTGTTATATGATTAATGCTGAAATTGACATAGCAGCACTAATGATACTGCATTTGGTGACCCTCTGTTCTTCAAGCCAACTGTTTTGCTTGCCAGGTGTGCTCAAACTGGAAAAAGGCAAAAGTCTAGGAGCCAGCTGGAATCTGATTCCTTTAGGCTTAAAAAGAAAAAATTTAAATCATAAAATTCCACTGTGGGAAGTATACTGTCCTTTTTAAAATGCTAATGAAATGCTCACAGCATGTCAGCATGTTCAGGACTAAACAGAGAGGGTACAGATATGGTCAAGGCATTTCCATCCTTAACTCTTTACAGTCTGAGTATTTCGGAGGCTGAGTCAGCACCCTCTCCTGTACACCCCTCCCTCCTCATGCTGGGGTGGTGCCAGTGTGGGCAGGACTAGCCTTACCTGTGAGGACAGTAGGTGACTCTCCTTAAAATGCTATATTCTCTCTATTGTCTATATTAGAATTTTTAAATTACAAAAGTGATTTTTTAATAGACCAAACAATGCAAAGTTGTATAAAGCAAAACAATGGAAAGATGTACAAAGAAAAAGCTAGCAACTTCCCCTCACCCCACCTTGAGGAAAGCAGTGTCCTATTCTGCTCTTTGTTCAGCCCTTCCCCATACTCCTACAAACGTATACAGGCAGATTAAGTTTACATAATGCAGATTTTTGTTTTATACTTAATAGAAATAGGATGAAATACACATTATAAGCTTATTTTTTTGATTCAGCATAACTTCCTTTAGTCCAGTATATAAAGATATACTTCACTATTTTTATGTATTACCATTTAGTCCGCTATTTTATGCCTGTTTTTATTTTTTGCTTTTTGCATAGAGAAGCTGTTTGTTTTAAAAATAACAGCCTTATCGAGTTATAATTCACATAGCATATAATTCACCCTTGTAAAGTGTAAATGGGCCGGGCACGGTGGCTCATGCCTGTAATCCCAGCACTTTGGGAGGCCAAGGTGGGCAGGATCACTTGAGGCCAGGAGTTCGAGACCAGCCTGGCCAACATGGTGAAAACCATCTCTACTTGAAAAAAAAAAACAAAATACAATAATTAGCAGGGCATGGTGGCATGTGCCTGTAATCCCAGCTACTCAGGAGGCTGAGGTACAAGTATCACAACATTTTGTCTATTCATTTATAATTTTCTCATCTTTTACTTGGGTTGCCTTTTTATCATTGAATTGTTAGAGCCTTTTATGTATTCCGGGTATAAGTCCTTTAGCAGATATATGATTTGCAAGTATTGTTTACCTGAGTGTTGTTTTTTTCACTTTCTCGATGGTGTCCTTTGAAGCTCAAAATTTTCAAAATTTGTGAAGACTAACTTATTTTTTCTTTTACCTCTTGGGCTGTCTCGATGTCATACCTAAGAAACCACTGCCTAAACTAAGAACATGAAGATTTCCTCTGTTTTCTTTTAAGAGTTTTATAGTTTTAGCTTTTATAATTAGGTCAGTTTTCTATTCCGAGTTAAATTTTGTATATAACATGTGGATGTGGTCCAACTTCCTTCTTTTGCATGTGGATATTGTTGAGCTGTAAAAGTTCTTTATATATTGTTCCAGAACAGCTTGTTGAAAATATTATTCTTTCTTTATTAAATGATCTTGGTGCCTCTGTTGAAAACTAATTGACCATAAACAAAATGATTTATATCTGAATTCTCAATTCTGTTCTGTTAATCTATAGTCTGCTCTTATGCCAGTACCACACAGTTTTGCTTACTATAACATTATAGTAAATTTTAAAAGCAGGAGGTGTGAGTCCTGCTTTGTTCTTTTTCAAGATTATTTTGGCTGTTCTTGCATTTCCATATGACTTTAGGATCAGCTTGCCAATTTCTACAAGAAGACAGCTGATGTTTTGATAGAAATTGTATTGATTCTGTAGATCCACTTGTGGAGTGTTGCTATCCTAATAATATTAAGTTTTCTGATCTATGAACATAGGATATCTTTTCACTTATGTCTTTAATTTCTTTCAACAATGTGTTATAGTGTTTGAAGTACAAATCTTGCTCTTCTTTTGTGAAACTTATTCCTAGGTATTTTAATCTTTTGGAGGTTATTGTAAATAGAATTGTTTTCTTAATTTTATCTTCCAATTGTTTATTGCTAGTATATAGAAATACAATTGATTTTGTGTATTGATATTATATCCTGAAATCTACTAAACTTATTTATTAGTTCCAATGCTTTTCTTGTGGATGCCCTTGAGTTTTCTGTATACTAGATCATATTATCTGCAAATACAGAACTTGTACTTCTTCTTTTCCAATATAGATGCATTTTGGTTTATTTTTCTGCCTAATTGTTCTGGCTAGAACCTCTAGTAAAATGTTGAACAGAAGTGGTAGGAGCCAACATCCATACCCTGTTCCTGCTTTTAGGAGTATTCAGTCTTGTATCATATATTATGATATTAGCTACAGGTTTTTTCTAGGTGCCATTTACCATTTTGAGAAAGTCTCATTACTGCATTGATTGTTTTTTAATCATGAAAGATTTTGAACTTTTATAGAATGCTTTTGTTACATTTGTTGAGATGATTATGTGATTTTTATACTTCATTCTACTGGCATGGGGCGACATATTGTTTGATTTTTTTTTTTTTTTTTTTTTGAGACAGAGTCTTGCTCTGTCGCCCAGGCTGGAGTGCAGTGGGGCAATCTTGGCTGGCTGAAACCTCCGCCTCCTGGGTTCAAGCATTTCTTCTGCCTCAGCCTTCTGAGTAGCTGGGATTACAGGTGTGTGACACCATACCTGGCTAATTTTTCTATTTTTGGAAGAGACGTGGTTTTGCCATGTTGGCCAGGCTGGTCTTGAACTTCTGACCTCAGGTGATCCACCAGCCTTGACCTCCCAAAGTGCTGGGATTACAGGCATGAGCCACCACGCCCAGCCTGATTTTCACTTTAAATCATCTTTCTATTCTTGGGAGAGTTGATCGTGTATAACCCTTTTTAATAAATTGCTCTGATTTGGTTTCTTGGCATTTGTTGGGGATTTTTGTGTCTATATTCATAAGGGATATTGGTTTATAGCTTTCAGATCTTATGACGTTTGGTCTGGTTTTATTGTTAGTATAATATTGGTTTCTTGTAATGAGGTAGGAAATGTTTCTTTTTCTTCTATTTTTCAGAAGAGTTTGCAAGTTTCAGTTCTAATGTTTCAATGTTTAGTAGAATTCAACAGTGAAGGCGTCTGGGCCTGGGCTTTTCTTTGAGGGTAGCTTTTAAATTACTGTTTCAACATCTTTTCTTTTCATAGGTTTATTCAGATTTTCTACTGCGTCTTGAGTCAGTTTTGTTAGTTTCTGTCTTTCTAGAATTTGTCCATTTAATCTAGGCTATCTCATTTGTTGGCATTCAATTGTACATTGTCTTCTCTTATAATCCTTTTTATTTCTAGAGGATTGGCAGTGATATTTCTGCTTTCATTCCTGATTTTAATAATTCACATCTTCTCTCTTTTTTTCTGTCAGTTTAGCTAAAATTTTGCAAATTTCATTGACCTTTTAAAAGAACCAACTTTTGATTTTGTTGATCTTCTTTATTCTTTTTCTATTCCATAATTACTATTTAACTATTGATGTACATTCAGGCTGTTTCCAATTTATTGGTATTGCAGTCAATACCATAATAAATATCTTTGTATATCGTTATGTTCTGATACTTAAATTCTTCAGTCCAGATTTATGAAGTGGGATTGTTCTACATTTTTAATTTTAATATATATTGCTAGATTACTTTCTGAATAATGCCACTGGAAATGTAAAAGGATATTGTTTTTAACAATATATTTCTACTGCCCAGCACTGGGCCTGAAATCCAATCAGGTATTAAGACTTAGGACATCATTCATACTGAATTTGAGGTCATAGTGTTCATGGTAATTACCGGGATTGTTCCTTACCTAAAATGCAATCTTGGGTAAGTTGCTTAATTTTTCTAGTCCCCATTTTCTTTTCCTTTGGCAAATGGCTTTTGCCTACCCCATAAAACTGTTGTGAGGATCAGGCATAACATGAACAACATAACGATGTTGTTCATGACCATGTTCACGACTCACTATGTAGAGTCACTGCCAACTCTGTGGGCTTGAATTGTAGCTCTGCTGCTTGTAAGGTGTTTAACCATGGGCAAATTACTAATATCTCTGTTTCCCCATCTGTAAAATGGGCATGATGACATACAGTAACTTATAGGGTTGTTGTAAGAATTAGATAAATTAGTACATTAAAAAACCCACTTAGACTAGTGTCTGACTTCAATAGTAAGCACTTAATTATCATTAGCTAAAATATATTAATATGTATTTTTTACCCTCTCCTCTCTCTCTCTCACATACATATGTTTTGGGGAGGAAAAAGATATGCACACGTGTGTATTTATGTACAAGTACATTTATGTGTAAGGTATGTTGTACATAAAGAAAGAATAATAGAAGAAAAATAAATGTCAATCTCTTTGTTCACAGAAATGTATGAGAGATGAGACATATTCACTTATAAATGTAACATAAAGTAGAAAGTGTCAACTGAAATCAAAGGGACAGAGCTAAAGTATTCTTTCATTTGGGTTAAAGAAAAGTTATATTCTGGGTGCAGCCTCATTTTGGCTTCAGTTTGGATAATTGGTCTGGCTAGCTTGTCATTGGCAGAATCTGAAATAATGGAACCCATAAGGAGTAAGATTTGCTGGAGGAGGCACTGTAAAGTAAGATCAGGAAGAGAGTTGACTGATGGTCAACAATCAGTTTGCCAACATTTATTGAGTTCCCACTCTGTGCCAGGCAATAGGGATATAGAAGAGAACAAGACAGGTGTAGTGTCTGCCCTATAATAGCCTGGAAGTTGTGTTAGTAAGATGCATGAGCAGCCAGAGTGCAGAAGGAAAGCATGCAGAGAGAAAAACCTCTGGGAGGTTACAGTTACACCCTGGGTTGGCCAAGAATGTGAATAAATGCCATAAGCCTAGATCTAATATTTTTCTTTTCTTCTTTCTCTTTTTAGACTGGTTCAGTGGGTTAGGTGGAAGTACTGAGAGTGGTACTGGCAATCATTCTGGAATGGTCCAGAGGCTGGCATGGGAAAGGTGAGGGAAGGGAAGGGAAGGCCGCCATGGTAGTGGGGTGGGACATGAAGAACGGGAATTCTGGGAAAAGATGGGTATATATACTATTCTATACTGAAGAGAGTGTCATTTGATGGCTATATTTGTAAATATTTTGATTTTGAGAAGATGAGAAGTGGCTGAGAAGGAAGTGAGGGCTCTGAGAGGGGTCAGACAAGTAGGGGACAGGAGGAGAGAATGCAGCAGTGGAATCTGACACCTCAGCAGATTCCTGAGTCCTTTTCCCCACTAGCTAGAAAGACAGTGTCATTGGGTTGTGAAAAAGAGAAGTCAAATGGAATAAGAAGGGGAAAGAGCAGGAGCCTTAGCCACAGCTGAGCTCAGTGCTCTTTTATTAGGGAGGATATATGTGTGAAGAGGGGTAGAGGATAGACTAAGGATGGAGTTTAAACCAAAAAAGTCCATGTGGAATAGTATTACGAACTTTAAAGAGTTACAAAATGTAAGAATCCACTGTATTTGTGCTTTTAAAAAGCATGCCAGTCCACAGCGTTTCCCTCCTGCAGGTAAAATAGATGTAAATAAACTCAAGAGCACAGACCACAGTAAATGTAGTAAAATAATTAGGAAATGATAAGTTTTAAGTAGGTAGTACCTTTATTTTAATTTTTTGATAATGTAATGTCTTCATTTTAAATATAGTGAATATAGTTGTAAGTTTATATAATTTAATTTTTAATAACGGAAGTATTTAACAAAAGGTTTGCAAAATTCCCGAAAATTTAACAATCAGCCCTCATGGGCCACAATGAGCCTACTTCGGCACACCGATGCATGTGTAGGGACAGCAATGTATGCCCTTCAGGTCACATCTTGATTTCTGTGTCTTTTTTTTTCCCCCATTTATTTATTTTATTGCATTTTAGGTTTTGGGGTATATGTGAAGAACATGCAAAATTGTTGCATAGGAACACACGTGGCAGTGTGATTTGCTGCCTTCCTCCCCATCACCTTCATCTGGCATTTCTCCCCTTGCTA
>NW_016107718.1:605756-614357 GCF_001604975.1 Cebus imitator
TTTATGAGGTGTCTTTTTGGATATATAGGGGTCAGGGAGCTGCTTGAGGAGATGGTCTCTTCTTTATAGGAGCTCAAATGGTGAGCTGTGAGCTCTGTTGTTGTTCATTCAGAGCTGCTAGGCAGGTACTTTTAGGTCTGCTGCAGCAGAACTCATAAACTGCTTTTTGTTCCCAGGTGCTCTGTCCCAGGGATTTAGGGCTTTATGAGTTTCCGTTATGCTGCCGCCTTTTTTTTTTTTTTTCCTTCAGACCTGCCCAGCCCAGCAAGGAGGAAGCCTAGTCACTGTCAGCCTGTAGAGGCTTTGCTGAGCTGCTGTGGGCTCCGCCCGGCTGCCGAGTGAACTTCCCTGCAGTCCTGTTTTTATGGGTGTAATTAGAACTGCTTTGGCGATGGTGGCCCGCCTCTGTGGAGGCAGAGTCTCTTTGCTGTGACGGGCTGCCTCAGCAATGGCGGGCTGCCTCAACAATGGCGGATGCCCCTCCCCCACAGAGCTGGACTGTCCCGGGTTCAGCTGCGCTTGCTGTGAAACTCTCAATCCAGAGTTTCTGGTTGCTGTTGTTTTGTGGGGTGGGGCCAGCCGAGCCTGATCGCCTTGCTCCCTGCCTCAGAGTCTTTTTTAAGTTGGTGTTCCAGTCGCCTGTTGAAGAGGCGCCGGGGTCTGTTTGTTTTCCCCTGTGGCCACTCACTGCGCTGGCTTAAACAGCGGCACTGAGGTTTGTGGCGCTTTTTTTTTTGCCCTGGAATCTACTGTCCTGGTTCTCTGCTCAGTCCCCTTTTTGAACCGGTGAATGGGCGACTTCCCGTGGCTCCAATCACCAGCCAAAAGGGCACCCGGACCGGTGTATTTTGTACGGAGAACCGCGGCTCCGGGGCGCCGAAAAAGCAGCTGCGGGGGCCAAAGCGGCGCCAGCCGGCACAGCCGCGCTGGCCGAAACAGCCTCGCTGGCGACCGTGGAGCTCCTCCTCCCGGGAATTTCCTAGTCTGTGGGCAATAAAAACGCGGCGTCCACTCACCCTCTGCGCTTTCACTGGGAGCTGCAATCCTGAGCTGTTCCTAAACGGCCATCTTGGATCGTCCCTATCGACATTTTCTATCGATTTCTGTGTCTTAGGATACAGAAAGATCATCCAGGGACTATCACAGCAAATGACTTATTTAAGCACACCAGGTATCTTTTCTTATTAAAGAAAGCTTCCCAGTTATAATCATATTTAATGATTGAATTTATAATTTTTATTTTCAAAAAAATTTGGAGAAAAATGTCTAATGAATCTATAAATCTAGATAATCAATTGAAGAGTAGCCTTGGCAATCATGAAGTTTATTGAATAGTATACCCAAGAAGCATGATCATACAAGACGTAAACTTCTTGTCCTCATTCATAAATGCAGATTTCCAATAAACTAATAGACATAATTTTGGATATTACATAAGTAGTCTAGACCATTGGGATTATTGAATATAACATTCTAGATTATTCAGTTGTGATTTCAAATACACATGGTATATGGTAATATGCAATTGTGATAATAAGCAATTTGTCTAAAGTGTGAATAACTTTCTACTAAAGAAGGCCAGCTGCTACTTCTAGTGTTGGAGGTATGTGGAAAGGTTCCAGGACTAAAAAAGAAATGGCTTTTGTGCATGTCTTAAATATTCAAAATAAATTAAAAGACAGAGGGAGAACAATAATACTTAGATATATGAGTCAGTGTTTTGAGTTGCAAACAACAGATCCCTCTCTAGTTAGTTTAAATAGAAAAGAAATTTATTGTTGCATGTCATGTAGTTTATAGATCCTCTGGGAGAGCCAGAACATCAAGCTCAGAGGCCAGGCCTCCAGGAATAATGCTTAAATGAAGCTACTGATTTCTCCAGCAAAAGCCCCACTCCTGCCATTACTGGACACAGATACCATAACTTCCACTGCTGAGTCTGGTCAACGGATGCCAAAATTTCTCTCATGGCTGCCCCCAGATTTGGGGCACATATGGCACCATGCTCATGAGAAAATAAATTTCAGGTGGTTCCTGCTAAGGAAGCCACAGTGTTTTCTTACAAGTCCATGTTGCATATGGGTAATTTCTTATTGGTAGATCTACATCCTACCTCTGGCATAGATATCGACTGGCTGGGAAGGTGAATTTCCAACTTCTGCTTTGTGGAGTTATAACTACAAAGGCTGAGAATCCCCAAACACAAGCAAGATGTTCAAAAGATTAAAGCAACAAAGATCTACTGCACTGGAACTAGAAAAAATGAGATATTAAATTGGATATAATGCTGCATGTAAAGTAACAGGAACTGTATGCCATCATATTATTTGTAGTTGTGAGATTTTGCCAGGGGCTGGGGTATAGACCTTATAACTGTCAAATGTTTTTGTACTCTGATATATAATGTAAACAATTTGCAAAGAGTACACAAAGAACTGCCACCAGAATAATTGTACTTATAAGGAATTTAATTGAAAATGGAAAGTTTAATATTTGCAGCAAAATACATAATATAGTAACCCAATTTCAATACCCTCAAGTAGTAATACCAGAAATTCTGAAAGATGTAAATAATCAGATAGATGTTATGACAGTATCTAGAAGATATTGGTAACTATTTGGTACATGTGGTAGTAATTTACATTACATGGAGGTTTTTACATAACTTGTTCTTTGGAACATAAAAAAATCTGTTTGATATTTGGGGTATTATTTTTATCATGATGTTAGCCTATAAATCTGAATCTCAGAGAGGTGAACTTATTTTTTAAGTCATCTCCTTACTAAGTAACATGTGAGTCTGGAACCCAGAGTTTTCACTTTAAATTTCATGAAGATAGAGAATCTGATGAAAGTTCCTCCTATCAAGTACAACATAGAGGAAACTGTGCAGAGAGATGTTGAGATTCCCAGGAGCCTCTTTGGGCTGCCCAAACTTGTCTGTTTCCTTCTCTCTGGGCATTATGGCCATTTCCATTAAGGGAATTCCAGTTCTGATGCTTGTTGGGCTACACTTCTAGTTAAGTTACTGCTATGAAGGACATTCTCCAGTTTTCACAATTAGTCAGTAAAACAATAATTAGACAGATATTTGCTGAGTACTTGTGAACACGGTCCTGTGCTGGGTGCTGCAATCATTATTCCACTCCTCCACTGAAAAGTCATGCTTTCTCTTGCTTATGTGGGGATGGAAAGCCCAGTCAGAATCCTCTGTATGACAACTCTATCACTATTTGGACAATAAGGGTTTAATGTGCAGACACAGGTTACAGTTTTAGTTTTATGGTATAGAGTTTTCTTATTTTTATCATGGGTATTATAATAGTATACTAAGAAAATGTAATATAAGCTGATTATAAAATAGTACACCCAATTAAATGATATCAGTATGCCACACTACAATAGCTTTGTCATTTTGGACAGAACTCATCAGTTGCCCGATTAGTATATGTGAATTTTGAATGAAGTACAAGGGACTTTCAGTTCTGGGCAACGAGTGCCAGTCAAAGTACCCTTCTGGTCAAGATGGAAATTACTTTGGTTTTAAGGTTCCTTGTTTCACAAGTGTTAAAAAAAATTATTGAGTATCTACTGAATGACAAGGACTCATTTAGCCTCTAGAGGTATAAAGAACTGAACAAGACAAACAAGATCCCTGCTGTCATGGAAACTATTATTTAATATGGAGAATTGAACATAAACTAGTAAACACATAAATGATTGAGACCATCTCAAATAGATAGACGTGTAATAGATAGACAGGTAAACAGGGCAATAAGCTAGAAATTAATTGGGGTAACTTTACACAGCATTGGTCAGTAATGTCCTTTCTAAAAGGGTGACATTGTTGCTGTGACCTGAATGACATGAAGCAACTATCTATGGAACAATCTGCGTTAGCATTTCACATGGATGCTATGCTTGTTTTTGTTTTAGTGGTTAGACTACAGTGATGTTTCCACTCAATGAGATAGAGAAATATATTTAGAGATGTGTTAGTTTGCCCACACTTTTGTGATTCTTTTCCAATACATCCTGGTTATTTTTTCTTAAATATTCTTATTCCAGTGCTAAGAGTACAGAGTTAATTCCTTTATGTGGTCCTGTTTGAAATGCAACTGCTGATGTATAATTTTGCAAACATCATTCTGCCTCTAGTAATGTTATTTCCTTGCAGCAATAGTAGTCCAAGTGGGTAAGTGCTACCATAGCGGAAATTACAGGGAGCTAAGGGCCTGTCTAGCTCTATTTTGGAGGCTAGGTAAGGCTTTCTGAAATAAGAGATTTCTAAACTGTGATCTGAAGGACAAAGAGTATTTTCCCAGGCCCAGGGAAGAAGAGGACAAGGCAGAAAAGTCTTCTACACAGAGGAACACGTACAAAAGCCTCCAGAGAGGGAGAACATGGGTACATTTGGGGAACTGCCAATAATTTGCATTTGGCTGAATTGTATAGTGTAAGAGGAAAAGTGATGAAAGAGAGGGCAGTCTAGATAAAGAGCAGAAGCTGATTACAGATAAGCCTTATTAAAAACTTTAGGCTGAGAAAAAGGACAACTTTTATTCATAAATTCAGCACAATTTTGTGAAGTGCTTCGTATGCTATGCACTGTTTTGGGCACTGGGAATACACCAGTTAACATACAGAAGTCCCCACCCTCATTCTGTCCACATTCTAATGGGCAAGGTAGATAGCAAACACATTTTTAGTAAGATGCCAAGTTATTGAGGACTTTTGAGCTTCATGCAATACGAAAGCAATTTTTCAACTGGTAACACTCAAGTCACAACACCAAAGAATATGTATATTTTTGACAATGCCACTTGAGATTTTGGCATACTTTCACTTTCCTGAGTGAAACTAAACTAAAAGTTTATCAGTCACGGCGACTGGCTTTTCTTTCTTTCCGAGCCCCTTCTGATAAGGACCTTTTCATAACCCTGTATTGCATGAGTTCTCAATGGTGTTAGTTAATTAAACTGGTAGAGCAGTAAATTGGTAGCGAGAGTACAATTGCTTTCTTAAATAATTTGGAGGTCTATGGAATTACACTGTTTTGTAGAGATTCTTTAATAATGTGCCTTTAAGCTTAGGACTGCAACATCTAAATTTCTCTATCATAGAACTTTTTGGAAATTGTACCAAACTGGGGGCATACACTATTATAATTCTTAAGAATTCGAAGAACTTTTCATTTCTTAATGCATTTGCCCTAAAGTAATTAAGAGTTGGTCACACATGTGAGTTGAATCTAAGAAGTTTAGTTTTGTGGTTGAGCAAATTTATTATTATGATTATTATTATTAGTTTTAGATATGGTGAAATCTTGCCTCACTAAAAAATCTACTCTGTACTTTACCATCAGAGTAGATTTTGCTGAAGTGCTAACAGATTGCTCTAAAGATAAATTCCAGATTACCACCAATTTCCTATTTGGGGGAAAATAAAAAGGAATACAGTTTTAAGCCTCTGTCCCTTTAAAACAAAATGCAAGGTGGTGAACTATGTGGCATGGCACTTTTGATTATATGCTGAAACCACACTAAGTCCCTGAAATCCAAGAGAATATTGTACTCTGGTCCTTTGTGCAGAATGCTCACATGAGTGCTTACAGGAACCAATCCAGAAGCAAATTGCTGCTGATAGTAACTGACAGCATGAATTACTGCATTTTCAGAGACTCTGCCAGGATCAACCCGTATGATCTCACTTTTGCTCATATGGCAAGCTGAATGTGTGCATGTGTTAGAACAAGCCTCCCAAGTTCAGGGAATGACAGGGTCTCTCAGCAGTTTGAAAATAGCCAGCACCTTTGAAATGAATCACCGTGGCATCCAGTCAGCTCATACTTAGAAAACCGGTTTTTCTTTGGTTAATTTCTGACCTTAAGCATGTAGAGTCTCTTAGAAAAAGGAAGAACTGACTCATCTGTTTATTTGTCATATGAAAACCAGACAAGTCAATGAATACAGAGGACAACATCGATTTCTCCTCAGCAAGTTGAGCTGCCTCTAGGTCTACAAGTCACTCTGGTCCATTTGGAGATGTTCTCCGGCTGGTGATCGTCCTGTTGATGCTTAACAGCTTTCAGAAATCTTCCTCTAATTTCAAGTAAATAAGAACATTGAAGGAAGAAGTATACTCTTCACTAAAAATACTCAGTTGACATAAAATATGTATGATGGAAAATGCTCTAAAAATGAATTGATATTTGTGTATACTGACACCACCAAGATCACGAAAATATAATTCAAACCTGAGAAAAACTCATCTCAAATATACACATCTGGAAAGAAAAGGAGGAACTGGAAACATTTGTCCAAAAGATGAAATCATAGATCCAATATCTACAACCCAAGACCAGTCTCAAGATTTCTTCCATTATTTCAGGCCATTATGAAACTTACCTAAATAGTAATAAAATTGCAGGGGAATCTGAATGATTTAATGCTTTTGCCCATCATTAGCAGTGTAATCTATTTCTGGGAAAACACACATTCTGAGGTCTTGAACTCTGTTCTTGGCAGACGTAAAGCCTTCCAGGTCATCTTTAAAGACATATTTATTTTCAATTCTTAGGTCTACACATGTTTTCTGTTAATAAGTTGGAATCTTAAACAAGATTGTATTAGCTTCTTTATTTATTTAAAAAAATACTCATTTCTCCTGAAACCATGGTGCCTTTGCAAATGGTGGGTGGTGGGGCTATTAGAATAGAAGAAAAATAGCCTTTCCTTCTTTGGACCATGTTTTGCTTTCTCTAGAAGGGGTGATAAACTCTAGTCCTTGCAGGGTACTTCTCAGTAAGTTAGCACCCCTCTAATGGTGGCCTCTGAGAGAAAGAGGAAAAGTGGGAGAGTCTTGTTTGTTATGGGGGTGTGTTGGCTGGTTGAGGACAGTCTGAAGGGGAAGTTTTCTATCTTGGAGAGCACTTCCTGGAAAAAGTTAGAGGTGGAGATAGACAATCTCAGCATGGTACATGGGATAATATGATGGCGTATTGGGTGCATAGATGAGAGAGCACTTACCTCTCAACTTGCACATTCTACAGGCCTTTCTTACTCATTCAGCAGGTTCAAAGTCAACCGATTACTTCTTGCTCCTCCTTCTGTGTTCCTGATCTCAATGATGTCCTCTTCCACCCCAGCAAGAAGACAGAGAAACTTAGAGGTTCCCTCGACTCCTTTTTGCCCTTGTACACCAATCAATCACTAAGACCTGTCAATTATAACTCATTTATCTCTCTCAAATCTCAAATTTTATTCCATCTTCTTCTCATATTAAATACACATAGGTCATCCCCTTTACAAATAAGCCTGCCAACTGCCCCATCCTTGTTCTTTCCAATCTGATCTCTACACTATCTAAAACACACACTTGACCACCTCATTCTTTTACTTAAAAGGCTCTCTGTTGCCTTCAGGAAAAAAATAAAATCTAAATGTCCTTCAATGGAATATTTGCCTCTCAATGAATATTCCCTGTCCTACTCTTGCTTCAACACAGGCTTTGTCTTGAATGCCCTCTCCCTGTCCTTGCTTCTTCTGGACAATTCCTGCTTATCTTTCACATTTTGATTCAGCTATTACCTCCTCTGGGAGACTTCCCCAAACCACTTCCTGACCCTCATCACAAAAGGTTCCCAAAGTCCCTTGTTTTGACCACTGCATTAATACATCATGTATCTTGAGGGCAAGTACAGGGTTTTCATTTTTTCCAACTCAACAGCTAGCATAGTGCTTGGCACATTGTAGATGAATGAATATGGAGATTAATCAGACAAAGTGACACAGAGAAGGTGGAGTTGTTCTGACTCACACTTGAGGGAGGAATAGGACAAGGCAGAGAAGGGTATTGAGGCAGAAGGAGCATGTATAGGAGCACGAGAGCATTGTCATGTTGAGAAAATGTTACACGGGTTAGAACTGCTAGAGTGTAAAAGAGGAGATACAGACTTTTGTGGCATGAGACCTGTTTAGGAGTTGCACATTTATTGTAATCTGAGGCCAGCTTTCCTCAAAGGTCAGAGCGGATTCCTGAGGCTTTCAGTATGGTTATAAATGATGAAATGTACAAGCAGGATTATATAATGTGTGATAGTCTTTTATACACTTACATCGAACAAATTAGCCCCTTTGACACAAAAGTTACAATGCATTTTAATTTTGTTATTTGTGGGAAATTATAGGATTTACATAAGAATATTTGTTCCTAGTACACCAGGGGAGGTGTGATCAGAAAGTGTGAAACAAATTTAAAGTTGCGAGATAAATGTCTTCTTAAAATATTGTCAGCATATCTCTGGGACCATATGTAGAGCCTCCTTGGGAGATAATATAAAAAGTTTGCTTGAGAATATATGCTGAGAGCCAAATGGTCCTGCACATTCTCAGTCCCTTGTTTTCCACAACAATCATATGAAAAAATATTTTTTATTTTAACTGTTTAGAAAATGGCCAGGCCGGGCGCGGTGGCTCACGTCTATAATCCCAGCACTTTGGGAAGCTGAGGTGGGTGGATCACGAGGTCAAGAGATCGAGACCATCCTGGTCAACATGGTGAAACCCTGTCTCTACTAAAAATACAAAAATTAGCTGGGCA
>NW_016107718.1:614475-638175 GCF_001604975.1 Cebus imitator
AAAAAAAAAAAAAAAAAAAGAAAAGAAAATGGCCAAAGAAATAAAATGTTAAAACAAGAAAAGCTAACATTTGAAAAATAAGACTAGAAAGGGAAAGACACATGGAAAAATGTTTAGAAAAATGATTAAAATTAGGGTGCTAAAGAATTTTTAAAAATGAGATATATTTACAATTTCAAGTAAAATAGATCAGTAACTCAATGAAAATATTTAATTACTATAGTCAAGGAAAATTGTCTAGCTGTGATTTCTTCATGCAAACAGTGGATGCAATAACAAGCAAGCCAAGCTTGGAGCAACTCAGTGGGAAAATACACCTCCCTGATCTGCTGGAAGGTTCAGCAGGGTTCAATTCATCCTTCAGAGTGTTGTTAAAGTGTAAACTGCATCTAGAACCAAGTCCCCAAACAAAATGATCAATTTAAGATTATCCTACATGCTAATATGTAGATCCCCATACGAAGCTGTTATTGAATACTGTGCTTTCCTTTTCCTTTTCCTTTTTTTTTTTTTTTTTTTTTCTGACCATTTTTTTTTAGATATTTTTCCTTTTGGCTATCAGAAAAGAAGGCATGGGGTGTCTCAGAATATTCACAACAGGAAACATGCTTACATTTATAAAGTGAGCAAGCCGTTATTTCTCCATTCCCTGATTTAATGACTTCAGCTCTTCATTTGGACTAAAATTTTCCAGATTACTTTTAGTTCCTGATTCAATTTTATTAGAAAAGTACAAAATTTATATATCAGTTTTTCTCCCTCGGGAGTCAATGCAATCATCCTTCCTGGAGTGTGGCCAAATCCTTTGTCTCATTTTCCGCCTCCTTCCTGGGGCTACTGTCACTTTCTGAGGTGGACTTGGGACACAGAGCATCAAATGGTCTTGAAGAGCCACAGTTAACCTTCCAAACAAGCTAGCAAAATTTGCAAATCACCGTTGGCCATTTTTTCTCTCCATTGCATGGCTGCAACTCAGGTCTTTGCTTCTCAGAAGGAGACAACTGAGGTGCAGACAGATGGGGCATCACAGTAACTCAGGGATAGAAACAGATTTAGGAAGAACACAGCTTCTCAACTTTCGCTTCTGTGTTTTAATTTTCATTTTTCACAATATTTGTTTTATGGCTATTCACTAGGGAAACTAGGAGAAATACCATTTTATACTTTAAATGTACTTTATATACAAATAACTGGAAAAATGGCCAAACTTGTAATATTTTATTTCTAGTTAGATGCATAAATATGCAGACATTAAAATAGATGAGTTAGAGGTTATTATAACATCAGTTTTGTTATACAAACATACCAAGGAAGATTAGAAGTAGTTGTTTCGTTTATTACTTTTTAATCAACTGAAAAGCCTCAGTGGCACCGGTTTTCAAAACACAGCATTTTTCTCATTTCTATAAAATGGATGAGGACAATAAGAGCCATATTAAATACTTATGCATAACAGTTAAATAAAATACTCATGATTTAAAAATACCTTTCATATTGAGTATGTATCTTTAACTTCTTCAGTGAGGGCTTAATATTTATCTGGAAACACTTTGTCAGTTTCTGTCTCTTTTCTCTACCTGTTGTGTACTTTCATGTTTTAGGTCCCTGCAAATATCCCTCTGGGTTAGAAGTTGCTTCCAGAACTCCTGGGGTGTCTGCCAGTTAACCCGTTTGATGTCTGCAGAGCATTGTTGGGAAGGCATTTGGTGTTTTGAACTTGAGATCCTTGGCTGGTAGAGAAGTCCTTATTCGGTCTTGGAAGTAGGGTCTGGAGTAAGACATCAGTTTCCCCTTTAAAACCCTCCCATGAGATGGGGTAAAGAAAGGGGGAAAAGAAATATTCTATTCTGAACAGGTTTTTGCTATCAGCCAGGATTTAATTACGGTACAAGGTGGGTGTAAAGAAACACCTTTAATCATTGAGTCCACTTTGAGGAAAGATGTATTGATTTTAAATCAAGTGTAGGTAAAAGTTTGTATACATCCAAATAATGATATTATATGTCAAATTTGCCATATAAATATTGGATATAATGTGTGATATACAACAGTTGATGCAGAATTCCATTACAATATAGTATTCATTCATTTATTTATTCAACAAATATGTGTTGGGGATATCCTATAAGCCAGATACTGTGATAGATGATGAAGAACTCATAAGCAAACACAACAGTCTACTTTTTCCATTTCTAATTTTAAAAATTATTTTACTTTTTGTAGGTATTTATTGCAACACTGTTTATAATACAGTCTACTTTAATAATACAAAGTTTCTGAATGTGCAATGTCAAGTAAAAGCAAGATAGTACATATTTTTAAAAATATTTCCTATGTTCACTTTGATGAAACAAAAATTATACATTGGTACATAATTTGCTCTTTACCATTTTCCTGGCTACTTTATCTGACAGATTAAAAAATTATTAAAAAGATTATTTAAAAGTTTAAATAATGTAATAATTAAAATATTTAGAAGAGAAATATTTTGTATTTTGTGAGCCAATATATTTTGTCCAAATAGAAAAGATCTTAAGAAAAAGAGATCCCTTAAAAGCTATTTAGAATTTTTTTTCAGAAACACTAATAATTCTAGATCTATTGCCAATAACAACTTATTGTGAAGCATTACTTCTTTTATTATTATCTTTGATTTTTGTTCTCATATTTCTTCCAGCATAGCATTATCCAGAAGAAAGAGCTTTGGGACCTGCATTCAAAAAGTTGGTTTAAGTCCAGAGTTTGCTCTTTATGGTTGTATAATTTGGGGAAGTCATATTTACCCTCTTTTGGCCTTGTTTCTTCATCTGTAAAATGATACAATGGGACATCTTGAATGATTGTCAAAATCCCTTCCAATTTCAACATTCTCTGGTTCTTTAATCTTCTGGATTTGAGGGTACAATGTAGGCACATGGACATGAACATATGTTGAAATATGCTATTAAAAATATAAACAACCCAGAATTTTTGATTTAGCTGGAGTTATGAATTAGTTTTGGTTTGCTTATACCACAAAATAGACTTCTGTACACTGCTAGATTTATACTTTACGGATTCATATTTTCCAAAGAAAAATGCATATGGGTAAGTGAGGCATTTAGAATGAAGGTGACATTTAATCACAGAAATTCAGGGCCATCCCAAACTATACATACTGACATTGTCTTTGGCCAGAGTAGGTACAGCCTGGTCAATAATGCTCTCAGATTAAGTCCTAAATCACAACCGCATCACAGCATTGCAGACATCCTGTTGACTCAAGGCCCAGGATCCCAGTTCATTTTTGAACCTCCTCATTTAGTCTTTTCTGATCTCTTCCTAAGTTGGAAGCACTCTCTTACTTCTTTATGCTCCAGTTTACTTATTCAGTCTGGTATTAAAATTAACTACATACAACTCTTTCTTCTTTTTTCTTCAACTTTATGTTCAGGGCTACATGTGCAGGATGTGAAGTTCTATTCTATAGGTAAACATGTGCCATGGTGGTTTGCTGCACAGATCATCCCATCACCTAGGTATTAAGCCCAGCATCCATTAGCTATTCTTCCTGATGCTCTCCTGACACCACCCAGCAGGCCCCAGTGTATGTTATTCCTGCACATGTGTCCATGTGTTCTCATCATTCAGCTCCCACTTATAAGTGAGAACACGTGGTGTTTGATTTTCTCTTCTTGTTTTAGTTTGCTGAGGATAATGACTTCCAACTCCATTCATGTCCCTGCAAAGGAATGATCTCATTCTTTTTTATGGCTGCATAGTATTCCATTGTGTTTATGTACCACATTTTCTTTATCCAGTCTATCATTGATGGGCATTTAGGTTGATTCCATGCCTTTGCTATTGGGAATAGTGCTGCAGTGAAAGTATGATCCATGTATCTTTATAATAGAATGATTTATATTCTTTTGGATCTATCCCAGTAATGGGATTGCTAGGTCACATGGTATTTCTGCCTCTAGGTTTCTGAGGAATCACCACACGGTCTTCCACAATAGCTGAACGAACTTACACTTCTGCCAACAATGTAAAAGCATTCCTTTTTCTTTGCAATCTTACCAGCATCTATTGTTTTTTGACTTTTTAATAATTGCCATTCTGACTGGTGTGAGATGGTATCTCATTGTGGTTTTGATTTGCATTTCTCTATCAGTGATTTGAGCTTTCTTCCATATGTTCATTAGCCACATTTGTGTCTTCTTTTGAGAAGTGTCTGTTCATGTCCTTCGCACACTTTTTAATGGGGTTATTTTTTCTTGTAAATGTGTTTAAGTTTCTTGTAGACTGGATATTAGACCTTTGCCAGATGAATACATTGCAAAAGTTTTCTTCCACTCTGTAGGTTGTTCACTCGGGAGATAGTTTATTTTGCTGTGCAGAAGCTCTTTAGTTTGGTAATTTCCCATTTGTCAATTTTTGCTTTTGTTGCAATTGCTTTTGGTGGTTTTGTCATGAAATCTTTGCCCATGCCTATATCCTAACTGGTATTACCTAGATTTTCTTCAAGGGTTTTTATAGTTTTGAGTGTTATATTGAAGTCTTTAATTCAATTGAGTTAATTTTTGTATGTAGCCTAAGGAAAGGGTCCTGTTTCAACTTTCTGCATATGGTTAGCAAGCACTCCCAGCACCATTTATTAAATAGGGAATCCTTTCTCCATTGCTTGTTTTTGTCAAGTTTGCTGAAGATCACAAGGTTGTAGGTGTGTGTTGTTATTTCTGAATTCTCTATTCTGTTTCATTGGTCTATGTGTCCATTCTTGTACCAATGCCATGCTGTTTTGGTTACTCCACCCTCATGGTATAGTTTGAAGTTGGGTAGCATGATTCTTCCAGATTTGTTCTTTTTGCTGAGGATTTTCTTGGCTTTTGGACTCTTTTTTGGTTCCATATGAATTTTAAAATGGTTTTTTTTTCTAGTTCTGTGAAGAATGCTAATGGTAGTTTAAAGGGAATTGAATTGAATATATAAATTACTTGAAGAAGGATGGCCATTTTCAACATATTGATTCTTCCTATTCATGAGCATGGAATGTTTCTTCATTTGTTTATGTCCTCTCTGATTTCTTTGAGCAGTGGTTTATAGGTATCCTTGAAAAGGTCCTTCACTTACCATGTTAGCTGTATTCATAGGTATTTTATTCTTTCTGTAGCAATTGTGAATGGGAGTTTATTCATGATTTGGCTTTCTGCTTGCCTGTTGTTAGGATAAAGGAATGTTAGTGATATTTGCACATTGATTTTATATTTTGAGACTTTGAAGTTGTTTATCAGCTTAAGAAGTTTTGGGCTGAAGACAATTGGGTTTTCTAGATATAGGATCATGTCATCTGCAAACAAAGATAATTTGACTTCCTCTTTTCCTATATGAATACCCCCATTTCTTTCTCTTGTTTGATTGCCCTGGCCAGAACTTCCAATACTATGTTGAATAGGAGTGATGAAAGAGGGCATCCTTGTCTTGTGTCAGTTTCCAAGGGGAATGCTTCCAGCTTTTGGACATTCAGTATGATATTGGCTGTGGGTTTGTCATATATGGCTCTTATTATTTTGAGATATATTCCTTCAATACCTAGTTGATTGAGAGTTTTTAACATGAAGAGAGATTGAATTTTATCAAAAGCTTTTTCTTTATCTATTGAGATAATTATGTAGTTTTTGTCTTTAGCTCTGTGAGCCACATTTATTGATTGTTTGTTGAACCAATCTTGCCTCTGAGAATGAAGCCTACTTGATTGTGGTTGATAAGCTTTTTGATGTGCTGCTACATTTGGTTTGCAAGTATTTTGTTGAGGATTTTTGCACTGATGTTCATCAAGGATATTGGCCTGAAGCTTTCTTTTTTTGTTGTATCTCTGCCATGTTTTGTTATCAGGTGGTGCTGACTTCATAGAATGAGTTAGGGAGGAGTCCCTTTTTTTTTTTCAATTATTTGGAATAGTTTCAGTAGAAATGGTACCAGCACTTATTTGTATATCCAGTAGAATTCAGCTGTGAATCTGGTCCTGGGTTTCATTTGGTTGGTGGGAGATTTATTACTGCCTCAATTTCAGAACTTGTTATTGGCCTGTTCAGGGATTCAATTTCTTCCTGTTTCAGTCTCAGGAAGGTGTATGTGTCCAGGAATTTATCCATTTTTTCTAGATTTTCTAGTTTATGTGCATAGAGTTGTTTATTGATAGTTGTTTGTATTTCTGTGAGATCAGTGGTGATATCCTCCTTATCATTTCTGGTTGTGTTTATTTGATTCTTGTCTCTTTTCTTCTTTATTAGTCTAGCTAGAAGCCTATTTTATTAATTAAAAAAACCAGCTCCTGATTTGTCGATTTGAAGGGTTCTTCATATCTCCTCCAGTTCTCCTTCAGTTCAGCTCTCATCTTGGTATTTCTTGTCTTCTACAGCTTCGGGGTTTGTTTTCTCTTGGTTCTCTGGTTCTTTTAGTTGTGATGTTAGGCTGTTAACTTGAGACCTTTCTAGCTTTTTGATGTGGGCATTTAATGCTATAAATTTTCCTCTTAACACTGCTTTAGTTGTATTGCAGAGATTCTGGTACATTGTCTCTTTGTTCTCATTAGTTTCAAAGGACTTCATGTTTTCTGCCTTAATCCCATTGTTTACCCAAGAGTTATTCAGTAGCAGGAACAACTCTCTCTTGCTCAATGGTTTGTAGGCTCCCTGAGAAAAGGACTGTGACTTGTTAGTCTTTGTAGTTCCCCTAGTGCCTTGCACAAAGTGGGCACTCAGTAATTTTTGTTGAAGTAAATAATTCAGTACCCAAGACTACTGAAGTTAAAAACAGCTACCTAAGTGTTGTGTTTTAGCTCTTCAAGTCCTAATGCAAGGATAGAACTTTCAGGGCATACTGAAAACTGACTGCAGTGATGGTAGAATGACTACCCGTGAGCAGTTCCATCTCCACTGAGCTGTGGGAAGCTTAGCAGCTTAGGTAAGCTGAAAATAAATATTTGCCTAGGATTCTGTGGAGGGGACTTCACATGCCTTTGAAATTACCGAAGGGATGGCATCACCTTTGGTCAGCACGCTCAGTGAGCAATGATCCCACCTGTGACTACCATATTCTCCCACAGTGCCTGGCTATGGGTCCTATTATTTTATTACATCATTAATTACTTGCTGTCTATATAGGTCTAAGCCTTTATGTTACACAAAATGGTGTTCTCCTGAAGAGAGATTGAGACACTAAATACAAAAGCATCTATAGAAATATTAGATTATAGGAAGATTATAGAAAGATTATCTATAAAAATATTTAGTAGTAAAATATACTTTTTTGTTCTTTTTACAAATCCCATTCTTCTGAGTTAAAATTATTTTTTATTTTTTCAAATAGGTCTTCCCATAAATCTGATAATATGTTTAAATTGTTATTTCTTGATTAGTCAACTTTAAATGTGATTGATGATTTTCTTCTCTAAATGTTGTGGATTTAACCTATTGAAACACTACTCAACTTTTTTCCCATTCTTTCTCCCAGTGTTTGATATTATGTTGTTTAGCTTTTATTTGTTTTTGGTTGTGACTTTTTCTATGTCTGTGATAGCTGTACATCCGATTTCTTGTTTCCTCAATTGTAGGTATATCTGTTGAGTGAATACTGTGTAAGATGGTAATAATAAAACCTGTATCTTTCCCTCCTCGCTTTAATATCCATCAGCTATACCTTTTCTTTCACATTTAACATTTTGCTCTGAAAATGTTATTAAATTTTCTATAATTTATTTTTAAAGCCTATGAAGTTTGTTTTTTACTCCCAAAACTGTATAAGTATTAAGTACTGTGGAGTTGAATAAGGTGCTAGATTATACTGATTATACTTTCTTTTCATGGGTTTAATGTTATAACACTGATAAATAGTGTTTTTATCATCAAAGTCAAATAAATTATCTTTTATTATACTTTTTAAAAGGTGTATCACATTTTGATTGCTTCGTATTTAGAATTTATGTTTTTGCATATTAAATTTTAATTGTAGGTTTTAATTGCCATTTCTTTTTCTTATTGAATGAAGAAACATAGCTTCTTCACTCTATCACTGAAATGTTTCAGATTTGTGCTCATTTTCTCAGTTAAAGACACAGTATGTTTTATCAACAGTCTTCTCAGAGCCTGCTGATTTTCTGTTAATTTGGATGTTGCTTCTATGTCTGCTATGAATCATTACTCTGGGATTTCTTTTTATTTTCTTTTTGGATTTGTTCCACAGTTTCCTATATCCCGCATCTTCATCTTTTTTGGTTTTTGCCTTTACTCTGCTGAAATATGTTTGCAAGTAATTTCATCAGAGAGGATTTGGTGAGGAGGGCTAGGTGGATAATGGTCCTTTTTCTTTGTTCCTGAAAATGTTTTGCTTGTCCTCACATTTGATTGTTATTTGGCTGGGGATATACTTCCTGGTTCAAAATACTTTCCCTTCAGAGCACTGATGACATTGCTCCAGTGGCCTTTTGTCTTTATTCATCAATATATGTCTAAATATCAGTTCCTTTAAATTCATCCTGCTGAGCAAATATTCAGTGGCCTTTTCAGTTTGATAGCTTCTGTCTTCCTTTAGCTTTGAGACATTTTCTTCCTTGTTTGAAAAAAAGTAATTTACTTTCCTCTATTTTCTCTGTTTGCTTTCCAGAACCCCAACTGGTTGAGCATTGAACTTTGTAGATTGATACTTTATGACTCTTATCTTCTTTGTCATCTGTTTCATCTTTTTGTGTTTCCATTCCATGTTCTAAGACACTTTTTATTTCACCGCTTTTCTATAAATTTTTGATTTTTGCATTGGAAAAAAAAAACTGTTAACACCTAGTTTTTATTGTGCTCTGTCACATTTTTAGAGATTCATGTGTTTGTTTATAAGGTTACAACATTATTTAAAAACTCATAAAGAGTCAAATTAGAATTTTTTAAAAGTTTTTTCCTGTTCTTGCATGTATACTGTATTCTCCTGGGTCAACTGCTCTTGTTTTTATCTTTATCTTTACCTTTAATGCCGTTGGTGTTTCTCATATGTCTGGTAGTCCTTGCTTATCAGTTGTGGTTTTAGAATAAATGTTTAGATTGATTATTCCAAGTTGGGGGTATTGGTTTTCTTGGCTGCTTGATAAGCACTTTCTTTCTCCAGGTTGCTCTGCCCTGAATTAAAGATTCTTTGTAAGCAGGAAGGGCATAGTATGCAGGATTTGCATTGGGGGATTGAGGGGTGGCCAGGGTGGGCTGGGGAACCAGGGCTCTCTCTGGTAGCCTGTACTTTTTTCGGGCAACTCACTCAGTATCTTTAGGTGCCTGTGCTGGTTTTGTCCTGCAAGGTGAATGCTGGGCTTCCTTTTATTCTGCATCAGAAGTCGTGGGGTGTGCTGAGTGTGTGTGGGTATGGGAAGGGGGTCAGAAAGTGTAGGTTCTTTACTGAAGGACATTCAATGACGCCCTGTCTTCACTGTCCTCTACTCTGCCTGCTCACTCTGTGCCATGAACCTTCCCCAGAGTTCCCACTGGAGAATTAGGTGCTATATTTGCTGTGGCCCCTTGTGCTGTCTTTGCTGCAGCCTCCCATACTCCATTTCACATGTCCACAGTATTCTATCTGCATTCTATCCCTTGGTATTTGTTGATTCATCTCTCTTCTTTTTGCTGTTAAAAGTCCTCATTCCCCTTTGAATTTCTTTATCGTCTTTTTGTGGCAACCTGTGTCCTCAGCTCACTGTCTTTTAAAATTTATTTTTGGCAGTGTAATCCTCCATAAGTTTATTTTTTTAATTCTTAATTTTTAAATAATTTCAACCTTTTTTTAAATTCAGGGGTTACATGTGCAGGTTTGTCACCTGAGTATATTGCATGATGTCAAGGTTTGGTGTACAGATGATCCTGTCACCCAGGTACTGAGCATGGTACCTAATAGTTTTTCAACCCTGTCCCTTCCTTCCTCTCTCCTCTAGTAGTCCCCAGTGTCTATTGTTGCCATCTTTATGTCAACGAGTACCCAACAGTGAGCTCCCACTTATAGATGACAACATGCGGTATTTGGTTTTCTGTTCCTAATTTGCTTAGGATAATTGCCTCCAGTTGCAACCATGTTGTTACAAAGGACATGATTTTATTCATTTTTATGGCTGCACAATATTCCATGGAGCTCACCACGTTGAACTGGAACTCCTTTCCCATCCTTGTGCCGTGGGATGCTGGCTCCCAGTTTGCTGCGTACTTTTAGCAAGTGCTAAAGGAAATGATTCTTGGCAAAGAGGAATGGTACCCTACAAGACTATAAGAAATTGTGCCCTCTGTATCTCAGCATAAGCAGAAAAACTATGGCCTGAGGAGGTTTTGACTATATGTCCCAATATTAACAGACATTTGAGGCTGCTTATATGCCAGGCACTGTTCTAAGTACTTTACATAAATTAATTCATTGAATCCTAACAATAACGGTAAAAAGAAAGTGCTGTAATTGTCCCCATTTTACAGATGAGTAAAAAGATGATAAATGACTTGTCTAAAAGGTTAAATGACTCATAAGTAAAATAGCCACGATTCAAATTGCATCTCCAGAGACTGAGCTTTTAGCCTTTCTGCCACATTGCCTCCCATAATTATGTCGTTAGAAAATAAACTGTGGATATAATAAAGATGGAGCATCAAATAATAGCTGATGGAATTTTTTAAAAAATAAAGAGATTTTAAGTAGAGTCAAAAATGAATAAATTTAATGGTGATGAGAACAGCTTATTTATGAAATTCTGAATATGTAATTAAAAATATTTTCAATGGGACAAAAAAATGGGAAAGTTGGTAAAGAACCCAGCATATTTTTGCTACAAGTTGTCTGATAAGGCTAGAGGGCCTTGAGGTAAATTATAGATGAGAAAACATGTAACTAAGGAGAACATAAGGGAATAGAATGAGAATTTCAAGAGTTAAGGCCAAGGATTAGCTGAGGCTCACAAAAACCACTAGAGACAGCAGCAGCAATTTTTATAGCTATTTTCAGAACAATAGATAGATGAAAATTATAGGTCCAATGCTTGAGAATGATGGTGTCAGGTTAAAACATTGTACTTCTGCTTTTCCTCTGTCTATACCAAGAATAATAATTGTTAAGCTGACAACATGGAAAGATTAATGCATTAAGATGTCTTTACAGCCATGATAAGAGAAGGTTAACAATAACTTAAATATTTTAGATGAATTCAAATCCCTAGGCCCAGACAAATCACATTTCAGGAATAAACAATCTCATTAGGATGAACATAAAACTGTCATATCCTTTTGAGAAATTTTGTAGAACAGAGGGAAAATTCAAAAGAATGGAGAAAGGTACATAGGACCCCAATTTTCAAAAGGAAGGATGTGATAGATTGCATTAACTGCTTAAAGTATTCACTACTTTTTTCTGCAGGCGTCTTTTAGTGGGGCCTCTTTGTACAGGAAGATTATATTTTCTATTCCATCAATGTCAGACTTGGCCATGTGACTTGCTGCAGCTAATGGAATGTGAGGAGTGACATTCCAAGCAAGAGCTACTTCCAAACAAAGCCCTTAAGAACCACTGTATTTCTGCCATCTCTCTTCTTCCTCTGCCACAAGACCAGTGACATATTCCATATAGGGGCTGCTTCTTCCACCTGGGCTCTGGAATAAATGTGATCAATTAGAGCACCAGCCAATGCACAATGGATACACATCACAATGAGAAACACATGTTTGTCATAAGCCACTGAGATTTTTAGGGTTGTTTATTAACATAGCACATTGTAGCCTACATTAACTCTTATAGGAGGTAAACAGTAGATTCTGAAAATTACTAACTAGTAACTTTAATGTTGATTTCTAGTAAATAAAAAGTAGTACATGTGTTTAATCAGAAAATCTGAGAGCTTATGGAAAAAATTTTTATTGCCAATACAGGCTAAGCATAGGTCAAACTACCATTATTCCTTTCTCCTTTTTTTTTTTTTTTTTTGGTACCATTCTTAGAGGTCTGTGGAATGCTATAGATGCAGTGAAGTGTGTTTTAAATGATGTATTTGAAAAAAAAAAGTGCTTCAAATTATCTTTTAATGTAAATTAATGTATATATACTATGATATTTATTGTGACCATTTGTATTATGTTCTGATGGGAACTGTAGAGATTTAAAATGTGATATGGATGAGACTCTAGGTAGGTGATTTCATAGCTGGATAAACAAGGTACTGGGAGGGAAATCTTTAGGAAATAATCCTTTTGTTTTAACCTGCTTAAAAATACATTATCAATTATTTGAATGGCAGCATTGATGTTATATTTATCAAGTTTACATATGATCCATTACATAAGATAGTCTTTGGAGAAGAGATTCAATGTGTTGATTGGCAATATTCAAAATGATTATGATCTCTCGAGAAGATACCAAAATCAATCTGATATAATTTGTAACTTGAGGTTGCATAACTTGAATAAATGTATAACGTGAAGTTGTATTTTTAAATAACAGTGGGATTGGAAGAATTAGATCTGCTTGTTGGAATTCAGGTAAAGCCAGATCATTGGATTCGTCCAAACATCAAAATAACATCAGCGTGCTGTTGCTTCTCTAAAAGTGAAAGCGATCTTTAGCTATATCAATAGATGGTTGCACCCAGATGAAGGATTATTATGTATTAGTATTATGTCCAGTTCTGGGTACTACTTTTTAACAGAAATATTGATAAAACTCAAGGGTGTTGGAGTCAATTTATTGGATTAATTATTGTTTTAGGAAGAAAGAGGAAAAGTAGAATTGTGCAGGGTGATTAAGCATGTCTGAACCTAAAGCAAAGGACACTGGCCCAAGAAGAGAAAAAGAGGGGCAGAGGATAAGAATTGCAGATGTGCTCATACCTAAAAGAAAGAGCATGCTAAACATTTATAGATTGAGATCTCCCTGGCTGCTTTAATACACCTGACTAGACTCCTGCTCTTTTAAGCCTATTCCCTGATATTAAGTTATGCATACATAGAAGAGACACACTGAGTAAATGCGTATCAGGAAAGTACTTTCTAAACCTGAATAATCATTGAAATAATTTGAGGAGCTTTTAAAAATGCAGATACTGAGACTCACCTTTGACCTACTGAACCATAATTTCTGGTGATGGACCCTGGGAATCTGCATATTTTTAAAAAACAGGTGATTTTAATGATTTAAGATTCTAATAATTTGTGAGCCACAGTGTCTTAGGACATGATGGGTGTTCAAGAGGCAGAGGTGAAATTAGAGAAGATTGGTATATCAGCAAAGAAAACACAACTAGGGCACTTGTTCCCAGATTTTGGTCTTCAAGGATGAGTACAATTCTAAAAGAAATAGGAGCTCATCAACATAGGATTGCTGATGTTTTATTATGACAAACAAACTAGCAAACTATCTTTTATCTTTATAGGTTTCTTTTTCTTTTTTTTTTTTTTTTTTTTTTGAGATGGAGTCTTACCCTGTCACCGAGGTTGGAGTGCAATGGCACAATCTCAGCTCACTGCAACCTCTGCCTTCCGGGTTCAAGCAATTATCCTGCTTCAGCCTCTCGAGTTGCTGGGATTACAGGTGTGTGCCACCACATCTGGCTAATTTTTTGTATTTTAGTAGAGACAGGGTTTCACCATGTTGCCCAGGCTGGTCTCGAACTTCTGACCTTGTGATTTGCTTACCTTGGCCTCCCAAAGCACTGGGATTACAGGTATGAGCCACCGCCACAGCTGGCCCCTATAGTTTCATTTTTTTAAAAAAGAAATTAAATTTAAAAAGAGACTGGAGCAGGACATGACATAGAAAGTACAATCTTTAAGATTGAGTAAATTTAGCCATATTCTTATTTTTCTCATTTCACCATGGACTGGTGACAATTTCTTCACATTGTGGCATCATTTGGCATTCAGCATTTGAGGACCACAGTGTAGGGTGCATGCCATTCCATTGCTGTGCAGGGCCAAGTGGCCCATAAACTGGTTTAGGAACCTAGTTCTGGCAGTGGTGGAGAGGAAAGCCTGGGAAAAGATGCATGGGTAGTGCAGTAAGACGCAGACATACCTTGGATGATAAAAGATTTGTGAGCAATTGTGGAAACCAGCTGTTTAGCTGTAGAAGAAAAGACTTGTGGGGAACATGAAAGCTATATTAAGACATGAAAGGCTTTCATACATAATAATCCTTGTTATTCTAGAGGGCAGACCTAGACCCATTCGAAGAAGTTGCTGGCAGACCCATTTCAGTTTAATATAAACAAAAGCTTTTGACAATCAGACTTTTCCAATAAAGGTTAACAAACTAGATAGAGATGTGATTACCCTCCTCTGGAAGAGCCCAACACACTTCTGAGTCACGATTCATTAGAAATCTGGATGAAGGAATTCTTAACTGAGTTGGAGGTTGGAATAAAATCAGTTTCCTAACCCTGGCAAGGCTTATTAAGTCTTTGGAAGCCTTTTAAACAAATACTGATTCCTGAACCTCGACTTAGATCTGCAGGAGCAGAATCTCCACAGACAGGGCTCAGGAATCTGTATGTCCAATGGGGCTTAGGAAATTCTGTTAAATTGTCTGCAGCCTTGGAAAACAAACAAAGGGAACAGCAAAATCTTGAAGTATCTGTAATGACAGATTCTACAAAATTCGTAAAGAGATAGCAACTTGTTATGGCATCAATATTTGAATATCTACTCAATATAACATTTTATTATTGGTTACTTAAAAGTTATATTTGAAACAACCAGTTACTGAACATAAGGCAAACTGAAAGCATTTGATTGTTATAAAGCAAGGTTTACTTTGAGCTTGATAGAGGACTTAGTCCCACATGATGAAAAGGAGTCATGACCTAATTATGAAATATGGATGTGCAAATTGCCAAACAGATGACATGTTCATGCCAAAATTTTTTATTTACAAAATCAGTAACTCATTCTTTCCAGTCTCAAATCACATATTGTTTAATATGGCATTAGATACAGGTTTCTTCCTATGAAAGATAATTTTTATTGGGTCCTTTGTTATTTTGAAATAATTTTTCATTTTCATGTATTTTCATTCTGTTACAATTCAGTAGTTAGAGTGACTTTCCTAGTAATTGAGTTAATAGGACAGAATGGAAGCATAGCCCAGTGTTCCTCTGAGACTAGTTTTCAGAGTCTGCAGTTTTGAAGTGGACAGTTATCTCCGTTAAGTTTCTATTCTAAACTCTGTGTAGATTGTCTGAAAGGTTTTCAACCATTAATGGAAGACTGGGATCTGAATTACAGGAATAAGAAACTAGACAGAAGCCATCAATCAATTGAATATCTAGATCATTGCTTAACATTTTTTGAATTTCTAACCACAGAGAAAAATTTTCCTAATACCCTTTTAGCCATTCAACCCTTTTGAAGTATATTCTCATAAACACATTTTTCTTTTCTTCTTTTTGCATCTGTGTTCTGTTTGCTTATTATTTATGTACTTATTCAACAGATACCTGATGGGAGCTTACTTTATGCCAGGCACAAAATACTAAGTGCTGAGTAAATAAGATCCCTGATTTCATGTAGGCTCTATAAGGGGAAAATGATACTAAACTTGCAAGTAATACATAAGAATTTTAGTTAGTGACAGATAATTATTAGGGGAGTCTTTTTTAGGTGGGATAGTTTGAAAAAGGTAGTAATATTGAGCCAGGACTTGAGCACTGTGACCAGTTGTGGGGAAGAAATAGCCAGTGCAAAGGCCCTGAGGCAGGAACCAGCTGGGGATTGAAAGGCCATTGTAGCAGCGTTACAATAAAAAAGTGAAGATACAAGATGAGGCCAAAAAGAAGGCAAGGGTCAGATAATGCAGCGTCCTACAGGTCATGGTAGAAATTTGAATTTCTTCTAAGTGTGATATGTTCTAATCAGGGAGTGATATACTTTTTTATCTTATGAAAATAACTCAGGCTCTGTATAGAGAAGGGAGAACGATCAGGTAAGAGTGGAATGCAGAAGAGCAGCTGGCAGGCTGTTGCATTAGTTCACTCTAGGGATGATGATGACTGCTTGTTAGCGTGATGCTTTTGACTGAAGGGATGAGATGAAAATCATGAATATGCCTCTTTTAACAGACATTCTCAACTAAGAAGGCCACAAATATGGCTCTTACAAAATGATTTTCGAACTTGTATTTTTTGGCCTTTATGTGCACATGTTCAGCACTTTCATTAGTTTCATTTCTCCCTGCTGTTAGGCCACTGCCTCCTTCAGCTGAGAATCACAGGGTTAGGTACTAGGTCAGGGCAACTTGGTCTATATCAGGCTAAAGGCATCTGTCCCAGTTCAAATCCAGAGACCCACCCTTGCTTGTTTCTGCCATTCCCTTCTTTTTTTCCACAGCCTTCTCTTTCCCAGTTTCTCCTGCTTAATTTTCTGTCCTGAGTGGAACACAGGCTCCCGACTTCTCTGCTACTCAGCTGTCTACTCTGAAAAACACCCAGATGCCAGTTTTCATGCTGCTTTTCCAAGGGGTTTATTTTTGTTCATAGAGGAATACAGAGATGAATACAAATTTTAAAAAATGTAGGCGACTCCTCAAGTTATTTCACCTGATGAAGGCAAAGTGGGGAAGTCACCTCTCCTTTTCATTAAACCTTAAGTACAGCTGCAAGGGGTTGGACAGATTTTTAATACTTCTTTTTTAAAAGCGAAGTCATATGTTGACATGACTGTTGACAAGAATATAATAAACATTTACTGAGCCATTGCTATGTGCCAAGCACTATTGTAGATGTCCTCAAACTGAGGCATGTCCTATTGCTATCCCCTTCACAGATGAGAAAACTGAGGCACAGGGACATTAAATAATTGGCTTCAGGTGAGGGGCCAACCTAGACAGTTTTTGATGTGTATGTGACAGAGTCTTGCTTTGTCACCCAGGCTGGAGTACAGTGGCAGGATCACAGCTCACTGCAGCCTCAACCTTCTGGACTCAAGTGATCCTCCCACCTCAGCCTCTCAAGTAGCTGGGACCACAAGTGTGCACCACCATACTTGGCTAATTTTTGTAATTTTTTTGTAGAGATGGGGGTCTCACTGTACTTCCCAGGCTGGTGTCGAACTCCTGAGCTCGAGCTAGCTGCCTTCTTTGGCCTCCCAAAGTGTTGTGATTATAGGCATGAATCACCACACTGGCCCAACCTAGAATTTAGACAGGTTTTTTTCCCTTCTTTAGGCAATACCATCTCTCCAGGTGAGAGGACTTGGCAATCTGTAGAGAAGGCAGCCTTTGCAGAGGTGAGCTGAGGGACTGATCACACGTCCTGCCTCCTGGGGTCTCCTCCTTTCTCTGTCCCCTCCATGCTCAATCTAGTTTTACCTCTGAACCTCATTTTCAGCTCCACTTTGCTTTGGTGTACCTCTCACTTAGGCTGTTATTAATCAGTATCTCTATAAGTAAATAGTTGCAAAAATTAAAAGAAATATACCCCTTCCCTTTTTCCCTCTCTTTGTTAGTGAATTTCTAACTTGGACAGTCTCATACATATTTGCTTTAATAGCTGCTGTCTGCTTCTCTGTGGATACTTACATCGTTCTGAAGTGGAGACCAGGAAAGCAGCACTCTCTAAGCTGCAGGGAGACAAAGCTTTCTTCCACGTGGCTCGCCTCCTCATTCATTTATCAGCCTGTCCTTCTCACAGGTATCCTCGTGGTCACAGCAGGCTCCAGGAGATTACTTGTCTCGCTACTGAATTTTCTTTATATGATTTTTTCTAAGTATGTATGAAATTATAGTCCTGAACTTTCCTTTTTCATACACAAACTAATCATTATGAAGCCCAATAATGATCCCCGAGGGAAAAACCACATAGAGCAAAAGGGCTCAGACGTGGAGTGAGGGTGTTTGACAAGACATCGTTCCCGGACCTGTGGATACAATTCTCTCCAGGGGTCAGTAAACTACATTTTTATGACTTGAATTTGTTTTTCAGGATATTACATCATAGCTTCCCCAGAGCACAATTGTGTGCTGTAATATCCATTTTGCATGTTTCATATCATTCTTAGACTTAAAATTTTAAGCTTTGAGCATCGTGTCTTACTGGTCTGATGACTTAAACACAGAAGAGGTGAAGGTTTAAAGAAAAACCAGACATACTCCATGAGCCAAAGGGACTGGTTTTCTGTAATCTCTTTGATAAAAACCCTTTGGCATTTTATTCTCATGGGTTATGTGACTATAGGATGGTCAACTTGGTTATTTTTTCTTGAGTATGATAAAGGAGTGTGCAGGAGAGATTCTCATTAAATTTGAGATATAAGTATGATTTCTCTCTCACTAGGTAGAAGATGGATGTACCTCATCATTTCATTTTGAGAAAGAAAGACTGGTGTTTGTTAAGTTAAAGCAGTCCTGTTCTTGGACCAAGAATAAGGAAAAAGAACAAAGGAAAGGACTGGAAACATTTGCTTCTCAAAAAAGGATGGCAAATCTCACTTTCTATCTTCTAATAAAAACCTGTTCTTCAAAAAGATTCAAGTACTCCTTCACACTAAAGTGAAAGTGACTGAGCACAACTTAAAACATGATTCTTCCAAAGGAAGTTGTAGTTTTAAATAGACCAAATCTTTAGGTGAAGGGGCAGAATCTCCTAATCCTTGATGTATCTGTATTTTTGGTCTGTTTGCTTCTATTTAAAATACATAATGAATTTTGTTCCAGAAAAAAAAATATAAGGCCACATATTATACAATCAGAAAATAAATTTAAAAATAAGTAATTGAGAACATTAGGATGACTTTAAATATTGGGAGTTTTGGTTTTCAGAGAAAAGAGGATATAACTGTATTTTGCTGTTGTTAGCAAACTCTTATTTTACCTTGAAATCTTAGCGGAGCAGGGATGGGATGGGGTCACTAACTCTACCTACACAGCAAACCAACCTTTCAACACATGTTACATAATTTTATGGTGAAAAAATATGTTTCTGTCTCAGCTTCTTTGGGCATTTAGTACCGTTTACCATTCCAGCTTTAGTTCTTTGGTAGCCTTCTCTTTGGCTATTTATTAACCTCGCTTTAAAGTACAACTTAATCAGTGTAGGAAGGTACAAAGTTCAGTTACTGTTACTATTGTTCCTAATTATGATAAATAAGGCCACTGTATGACTTCAAATGCCTTTGATAACATAATATTTGTATATAAAAGTTAGCCTGGGGGCACCAGCTCTGAACAGCAGCTTTCTATGAGGTAACCCTGCAGTAACAGGACAAAACTGCCCGTGTTAATGGAATGTTTGCATGATACCTGCACTCCAAATCATTCATGTGCTTCTCCCCCATCCTCCACCTTCTCCTTTCTCTGTTATTATCCTTAGAAGGACAGAATGTCAAAGGAGATGAAATATTGCCCCAGGGGAATCCAGAAGGAAGAAAGCAGTAGGATGAATTTTGAAATTCATCAAAGGTGGCAATTCCTCAGAATCCAGAATTCAAACTGAACACGGGGGAAGTCAGTTTTTCCCCATTTGGAGTAGTGGAAAAGTTACCCTAGAACACTAGAGTAAGTTTCTAGGTGCTATGTCTGCCAACCAGAAAGAGATTGTGTCCCTTATTTGCCTTCCCAGAACCTAGAATAGTACCTGGAACATCATATGTGTTCAATAAACAGACAGTCAGTGTAATGGGAGCTCTAAGGTACTTTTTAGATACAGGATAACCTTCCATTTCTACCTATTGATTGAAAACAAGCTCCTGCTCCTTATTATACTGTGTCGATCAAGGGTGCTCAGCAATGGAATCTAATTGCATTCAAAACATATCTTCATCACTTACTAGCTATATAATATGGGGAAATTGCTTAGTTCCTCTGTGGCTTAGTTTCCTCAACTGTAAAGGCGTTGTTAGAAGTAAATGACTTATTAAATGCTTAGCACTAGACACCCTCAGCCTGATAAATGTTGGCCAGAACCAAAGTATGTTAGCCCCAGCTTGGGAAAACCTTAAGTCTGACCTACTATAAAACCATAAAGGAAGGTTCTTTTTGGCTAGATATAATAGGAACTTAAAGGAGTTAAATGCAGATTCACATCTACTTGTGGCTTTTCAAGTCAGGTAATAATGAAAACAGCATTGAAAAGGACTGCTTTCCAGAGGAAAGTAGGCAGATATCCAAAGTATTTTTGAGTCAGGAATATTGGTGAATTAGTCTCTTCAAAGAGATTTTGGAATTTTCTGCAATAAAATGAATTATTTTCCTAATATAATAAAAATAAAAATAATTTTTAAAGTCTTAAATATGAGATTTGACTTTGAAGTTATTTTTATTTAACAAACATGCCATTCACTCAACTATTTAGCAACTATATGCTAAGTGTGTTTGGTGCTAGTGCAGGAAAATGAAAAAGGAATAGAGCCTGTTTCTAATAAGTTTAGAGAATAAATATTTAGCTAAATAGTACCCTCCAAAATAGTTATCCTGGGATCCTGCACATTAATTCCAATATTGCTGCTGTTGCTCGACCCTTTCAAACGACTCTTGGGCAGTGCCTTCAGGAGCCACACAGGAACAGCAGTGGCTGCTTTACTTTTTGAAAAGACCAATATTCAGTGGATATTAAAAACTCATATTCTCCTTTATTGGTTGGTAAATGTCACAGCTCAGAAACTCCAAATTGTCCATTCATCCCCACTGCTACAGTTTCCCCTGTGGGACCACCTAGAACATTTCAAATACCTCATAATCCAGCTGCTGTAGAGTTAATAGGTGGATCTGGGTTAAGGTCCTCCAGGTCCCTGCTCCAATCCCACCAGTTCTGGCTGCTCTGTGTTCTGCCTTAGCTATTGTTGAGTATGTTGAATATTACCCCTAATATAAAGTGTCACAGTACATCCTCCAATCTACTGTTATGTCCACTTTTTTCTCCCTGGTGCCCCCAGGGCTCCATCTCCTAGGATGCTTTTAATTATTGAGGAGAAAAATCCAACTTTAAGGGGCAAAGTTTGGTAACCTTTAAAGATATTTGTTTAGAATAAAATGAAACAGCCTAAAAGCTCTGAAAGAGAGGTCCTAAAATTGTTCTGAGCAAAGGGATATGTCACTGAAGCTATTCTGAGGTCTCCCAAGGTTACTGTTCAGAGGGGATGACATTCATTTCATATGTAAATGCTGGTGCTTTTGTGAATACAACCAATGATATCAGGCCAATTACTTTATCTTGCATATTAGATGAATGTCTAATTTTAGAAGAGTTGTATTTTAAAGTCACAAAATCTTCACTTAGGAGCGTTCTTAAAACCTAATACATTTTTTTTCCAGCTAATCTGATGTTGTTAACATGTAAGTATGATAGGCATATTTATCCCAGTAGCATTTTGGAATTCCTAATACCCAGATGTAAAAATAAAATAACTGAATATTTTTTCCAGTGACATTATGATTCTGAATTATTCAACTTTATTTAAAATATGACACAATTATGGAGGAAAGAGTTTTTCTCATGGGGAATGTAAATTCAGAAGAGAGTTGTAGTAGATTTTGCTTGTTTTTAATAGGAGGACTTTCATGAGAGGATTTATTCATTTTTGCTTTGTTACAAGACACAAAAAACAAAAATACAAATTAGCAAAACAAAATGAAAATTACTTTCTGAAGTCAAAGTTATTGATTGATGGGACACAGTTTTTGAAAAGAGTGAATATCTGGTATTTGTGCAAAAGACAGCATTGACTGTAGGTCCCATTGGCTAGAAAGTTGATAAATGGTGCTTAACCAAAACTTTTAATCATTCAGCTGCTAAATCAGTGGTATGAAAATCAGATCTTTTTCCATAATGATAGTGAATTCTGTAGATAGCATTAATTCCTCCTATAATATTGACTATTGAACAGAGATGTATTTGTTGAATGAATGAGTGCATAGTTGATCATAATTAAGAATTAGGTATCTTTTTGAATACTTTCTTAGGATTTCATTTCTTTTAAAGATAATAATTTTATTGACTTTTCTTGCAAAAATAATTACAAGTTCATAGAAAATTTCTACAACTGAGATAAGCAAAAAGATTACTCATAGTTCCAACCATCCTGTAAATAACTACCTTAGCATCTCTGTGTGTGTCTTGACATCTATTTTCTGTTTTTTTTTTTTTCTTTAGGTGCAGGTGTATATGCTACTGTGTTTGATTTACAAAAAAAAAATCACATTATGCACAAACTTTTCTTTTACATAATACATCATGATCATCTTTCCACATATGCCCTTAAATAGTCTTCTACAGCATTATGTTCAGCAACTGCATTATTTCACCAGTCTTCTGTTATTGGGCATTTAGGTTGCTTTTAATTTTTTCACTATTATGGTGTAGAGACTTTTAGCTATTCCAAGAATTGTTTTGCTATTTCGTAGAATTATTTCCTTGGACAGCTTAGTTAAGTCTATGGCTCCCTTCTCAGAATAATGGGTAAGAACACATTATTTCATAAAAAATACAAGGTTACAAAGGACACAAATTGTATTGAAAGAGTTACCAAAATATTTTTAAAATTTGTATTATATGTGTTTATTTGCCAACATTCGATCTAGTGCCACATCTAATTTTAACTAGTGATGAGCATAAATCAATTTTGATATACCTGAAACAATTAAAATATAAAAGTTAGCTGCTGTTCTATTTATTTCATTGTGATTTACTTCTTACATTAATAATAGAAGAAAATGCTAAATTTCATTGAGAGGTTAATTAAAGATATGCAGCATTTTTCCTGTCTAAACTCATGGATTACTTGACTTTATCCACAGACTCTCATAGCCACATACCTCAGATTAAGGACCTCTGTGAATATATCAGATGAACTTGGAAGCATTTGATAATAATAATAAGGAAGAAGTACCTATGTTCCCCAAAAATCTACAACATAGGCTTTAAAAAAATGGTATAAACTAGGTGAAAGTGATGGAGATTGTGAAAGCATAATCGGTAACACAAATAGACCAGGCTGATGAGTAATGGTGGAAAAAACCTAGGAGGAGTTGTGGGAAGCTAATTATGAGTAGGGTTTCGAAGGAATGGAACAGCAGAGAAAAACCCTGCTATTTCAGACTTCTAATGAAAAGACATTGTGTTATTGAAAAGGGGAGAATGATCTTCTCTCTTAACTTAGTAAAACCCAAATGTCCCAGTCTCAACAACCAATGACTGTCATATATCATCTTATTTCCTCTTAATACCCAAGTGTATTTACATAATGGTAAAAGGATCAATGCAACAAGAAGAGCTAACGATCCTAAATATATACGCACCCAACACAGGAGCACCCAGACACATAAGACTGATAAAGAGACTTAGACTCCCACACAATAATAGTGAGAGACTTCAAAATCAATATTAAACAGATCAACGAGACAGAAAATTAACAAGGATATCCAGGACTTGAACTCAGATCCAGAACAAGTAAACTTAATAAACATTTATAGAACTCTCCACTTTAAATACACAAAATATACACTCTTATCAGTACCACATCACACCTACTCACAGGTTTTAATGAAATATTGGTTGGCTGCTTGTTATTTTCTTCCCTCATTTTTTCCTGTCTCTATTATTAAGCACAATTATTGGTATAAAAGAGGTTTTCAATACCCATTTTTAGACTGCATACTAGCCTGGGCAATAAAGCAACACTCCCATTCTCTCTCCCTCTTCCTCTTCCTCTTTCTTCCTCTCCTTCATTCTTTTTTTTT
>NW_016107718.1:638207-665918 GCF_001604975.1 Cebus imitator
AAAAAAAAAAAAAAAAAAATACCCAAGTGATAATGAACTCCAGTTGCACAGACCAGCCTGATTGCAGGAAACTGGCCTGTTCCCTCATAGGTTCCATCAACTTTCCAGCACCAAGCGTGTGCTATTTTGAGTATACGCAGGATAGAGCAGCTGTTTCATTTAGGCATCCTACGAAACTACCGCACAGCTATCTCTGTTGTAAAGACCTTTGTGAGGTCATTACATTGATGTACAAAGATGATTTTACCATCTCTATGACTCTTGGGTAAGGAGGACAGAGGTTCTCTTTGTACACTTAGCTACTTCATCCAAAGTGAAAACGAGGTCCTCTCCTAATTCCACATGGTAGAAACCAGGCTACACGTTCCCACAAAACTTTATGGAACATGGGGTGTGGGCAGGGGTAATGTTGGGAAGTACCACACAGAATAGCTGACATCCAGGACATCGTGTAGCCATGTCCCAGGGTTGCTAAATGGACTGCTCACTCTCTAGCTTAGTCTGGGAGTGTTTAAATCCCCCCAGGAGGCCCACAGAAAGGAGTGTTGTCCTTCTCCAATGAAAGTCCCCCTGCCCCTGCCCCCAGAATGGCTCTATTTTCAGTTCAGGCTTCTCCTAGGATTGACAGTGGGAATGCCATATAGGGAAGACTCCAGCTGCACCTACAGAGGTTGGCCTGGGACCTTCAGGGCTACACATATTTTACTTCAGAATTGATTAGTCCAGCATCTATGTTTTCTGGATTATTTAGTTCTAAATAACATCATGAGTATGAATTCCAAAGTTCAGCCTGTTTTTTTTCCACTTCCTTTCCAGTGTGTAGTAAAGTTTATATCTGCATATCCTTTTTATAGTCTAAATTCAAGTCTTCTCAAACAACTGATGTGACAAGGACAAATACGCCATCCCTTTTGTTCATTTTCTAATTCAATGATTTGTTTTTTCACTCTTCAGTTTTAAGAGTTCTTTATACATCCTAGATACTAGCCCTTTGTTAGATATGTGATTTGCAAGTATTTTCTCCGAGAGTGTAGCTTGTCTTTTCAGCCTCTTTATGGTCTTTTGCAGAGCAAACATTTTCATTTCGATCAAACCCAGTTTATCAAGATTTCCTTTTATGAATTTTGTCCCTGTTGTCAAGTCTAAGAACTATTTTTTTAACTTTTATTCCAGTTTCAGGGTACACGTGCAGGTTTGTTCTATTGATAAATTGTGTGTTGAAGGGATGGTGTACATATGATTTCATCACTTAGGTAATTAGCATAGTACCTGATAGGCTGTTTTTCAATCCTCACCTTTCTTCTACCCTGCACAATTAAGCCTCTGTGTCTCTCATTTTCTTCTTTGTGTCCATGTTTACTGAATGTTTAGCTCCCACTTATAAGTGAGAACATTTGGTGTTTGGTTTTCTGTTATGTGTTAGTTCATTTAGTAAAATGGACGTCTGCTCCATATATGTTGCTACAAAGGACATGATCTCATTCTTTTTTTATGGCTGTGTAGTATTCTATGGTATATATGTACCACATTTTCTTTATCCAGTCTACCATTGATAGACATTTAGGTTGATTACACGTCTTTGCTATTGTGAATAGTACTTTGGTGAACATATATGCACATATATCTTTATAGTAGAAAGATTTATATTCCTTTGGGCAAGTACCCAATAATGAGATTGCTGGGCCAAATGGCAGTTCTATTTTAAGTACTTTGAGAAATCACCAAACTACTTGAATTAATGGCTGAACTAACTTACATTCTCACCAACAGTGTATAAGTGCTCCCTTTTCTCTGCAGCCTTGCCAGCATCTGCTATATCTTTTTAACATTTTAATAGCCATTAAATGTGGTTTAAATTGCATTCCTCTAACGATTAGAAATGTTGAGAATTTTATATTTGTGTCTTTGTATATATTTTCTTTTGAAAAGTGTCTGTTTATGTTTTTTCCCACTTTTAATGGTTTTGTTTTAGATTGTTAAGTACCTTACAGACTATAGATAGTAGACTTTGTCAGAAGCACAGTGTGCAAATATTTTTTCCTGTTGTACGGGTTGTCTATTTATTCTGTGGATAGTTTCTTTTGCTGTTCAGAAGCTCTTTAGTTTAGTTAGATCCCCTTGTCAATTTCTGTTTTTCTTACAATTGATTTTGGCATCTTCATCATAAAATCTCTGCCAAGGCCTATGTCTAGAATGGTATTTCCTAGGTTTTCTTCTAGGATACTTATAATTTTCAGTTTTATATTTGTCTTTAATCTTTCTTGAGTTGATTTTTATATATGGTATAAGAAAGGAGTCCAGTTTCAATCTTCTGCATATGGCTAGCCAGTTATCCCAGCACAGTTTATTGAATAGAGAATCCTTTCCTCATTGTTAATTTCTGTCAGTTGTGTCAAAGATCAGGTGGTTGTAGGTGTATGGCTTTACTCCTGGGCTCTCTATTCTGGTCCTTTGCTTTATGTGTCTAATTTTGTGCCAGAACCATGCTGCTTTAGTTACTGTAGTCTTGTGGTACAGTTTGAAGACAGATAATATGATGCCTTCAACTAGTTCCTTTTGCTTAGGATTGTCCTGGCTATTTGGGCTCTACATATTGGTTCTATATGAAGCTTAAAATAGTTTTTTCTAATTCTGTTAAAAAGGTCATTGGCAATTTGATAGGAATAGAATTGAATCTGTACATTGCTGTGGGCAGTATGGCCATTTTAGCAATATTGATTCTTCTTATCCATGAGCATGGAATATTTTTCTATTCATTTGTCATCACTGACTTCTTTGAACAGTGTTTTGTAGTTCTCCTTGTAGAGACCTTTCATCTCCCTGATGAACTGCATTTCCTAGGTATTGTATTCTTTGTGGCTATTGTGAATAGGATGGCATTCTTGATTTAGCACTCAGCTTGGACATTATTACAGAATAGAAATGCTACTGATTTTTGTACATTGATTTTGTATCTTTAAACTTGCTGAAGTTGTTCTTCAGCTTTAGGAGCTTTTGGGCAGAGACTGGGATTTTCTCAGTATAGAATCATATCATTTGCAAACAAAGATAGTTTGACTTCCTCTCTTTTTATTTGGATACCTTTTATTTCTTTCTCTTGCCTAAGTCTGGCTAGGGTTTCCTGTACTGTGATGAATAGGAGTGGTGAGAGATGGCATCCTTGTCTTGTTCTAGTTCTCAGGGGGAATACTTCCAGCTTTTGCCCATTCCGTAGGGTATTAGCTGTGAGTTTGCCATAGATAGCCCTTATTTTTTTTAAATATGTTTCTTCAATGCCTGGTTTGTTGAGAGTTTTTAACAAGAAGGGATGCTGTATTTTATTGACTGCCTTTTCTGCATCTATTGAAATCATGTGGTTTTTGTTTTTGGTTCTGTTTATGTGACGAATCACATTAGTTCATGTATGTTGAACCAACCTTGCGTTCCAGGGATAAAGCCTACTTGATGGCAGTGGGTTAGCTTTTTGATGTACTGCTGAATTTGGTTTGCTAGTATTTAGTGGAGGATTTCTGCTTCTGTGTTCATCATGCATATTGGCCTGAAGTTTATGTTGTTGTTGTGTCTCTGCCAGGTTTCAGTATCAGAATAATGCTGGCTTCATAGAATGAGTTGAGGAGGAGTCCCTCCTTTTCAGTTTTTTGGAAGAGTTTAAATAGAAATGGTACCAGCTCTTCTTTACGTGTCTGGTAGAATTCAGTGTGAATCCATTTGGTTGTGGGATTTTTCTGGTTGTTAGGCTTTTTATTAGGGATTCAATTTTGGAACTTATTATAAGTCTGTTTGGGGTTTGAATTTCTTCCTGGTTCAGTTTGGGAAGTTGTATATTTTCATGAATTTATCCATTTCTTGCAGGTTTTCTAGTTTGTGTGCATATATGTGTTCATAATAGTCTCTGATTTTTTTCGTATTTCTGTAAGATAAATAGTAATGTCCCCTTTGTCATTTCTGATTTTTTTGTCTGAGCTATTCCCATTTTTCTTTATTAGTCTTGCTAGCAGCCAATCTATCTTATTTATTCTTTCAAATAACTACCTTAGGATGGTGTTGATCTTTTGTCTGATTTTCTGCATCTTACATTCTCTCAGTTCAGTTCTGATGTTGGTTATTTCTTGTCTTCTGTTAGTTTCGAGATTGGTTTGCTCTTGTTTTTCTAGTTCCTCAAGGTGTGATATTAGGTTGTTAATATGAGACCTGTCTAACTTTTTAATGTGGGTATTTCATGCTATAAAGTTTCCTCTTAATACTGCTTTAGCTGAGTCCTAGAGATTCTGGTATGCTATATTTTTGTTCTCATTAATTTTTGAGAATGTCTTGATTTTTGCTTTAATTTCATTGTTTATCCAGAAATCATTCCAGAGAAGATTAATTTCCATGTAATTATATGGTTTTGAGTAATCTTCTTGGTACTGTTTTTCATTTTATTGCACTGTGATCTGAATGTGGTTGGTATGATTTTTGTTTTTTGTGGGGTTTTTTTGAATTTGCTAAAAATTATTTTATGGCTGATTATATGGTCAATTTTAGAGTATGTGCCATGTGCAGATGAGAAGAATGTATGTTCTGCTATTTTGGAATACAGAGTTCTATAGATATCAGGTAGGTCTATTTGGTTACATGTTGAGTTCAGGTCCTGAATATCTTTGTTACTTTTCTGCCTTAATGATTTGTTTATTACTGTTGGTGAAATGTTGACATCTCCCATTATTATTGTATTGTTATCTATGTCTCTTCACAGATCTCTAAGAACTTGTTTTATGAATCTGGGTGCTCATGTGTTGGGTGCATATCTATTTAGAGTAGCTAGGCCTTCCTGTTGAATTGAACCTCTTACCATTATGTAATTTTCTTGTCTTTTTGATTGTTGTTGGTTTAAAGTCTGTTTTGTCTGAAATTAGAATAGGAACCCCTCCTTTCTTTTTCTGTTTTCCGTTTTCTTGGTAGATTTTTTTTCCCATCCCTTTACTTTAAGCTTATAGTGTCATTGTATGTGAGATGGGTCTCTTGAAGACAGGATACAGTTAGGTCTTACTTCTGTATTCAACTTGCCACTCTTTCCTTTTTAATTGCAGTATTTAGTGCATTTACCTTCAAGATTAATACTGATATGTGTGAATTTGATCCTGTCATCATGTTGTTAGCTGGTTATTATGCAGACTTGATTGTGTAGTTGCTTTATAGTGTCATTGGTCTATGTACTTGTGTGTTTTTCTGGTGGCTAGTAACAGTCTTTTATTTCCATATTTAGCACTTCCTTAAAGATTGCTTGTAAGGTAGACCAGATGGTAATTAATTCCCTTAGACCTAACAGATATCTCCTTTAGCATTTGCTTGTCTGAAAAGAATCTTTATATTAAAAGCTTAGTTTGGCTGGATATGAAATTTTTTATTGGAGTTTCTTTTCTTTAAGAATATTGAATATAACACCCCCTGCCAATCTCTTCTTGTAGACTTGCAGGATTTCTGCTGAAAAGTCCGCTATTAGCCTGTCAAGATTCCCTTTGTAGGTGACTTTCCCCTTCTCTCTGTCTTCCTTTATATTTTTCCTTTTATGTCAATCTTGGAAAATCTGATGACTATGTGTCTTGGGGGTGGTCGTCTTTTACAGAATCTCACAGGCATTTTCTACCTTTCTTGAATTTGAATGTTAGCCTCTCTAGTGAGGTTGGGGAAATTTTCATGGATGATATACTCAAATATGTTTCCAAGTTGCTTGTTTTCTCTCTCTCATTTAGGGACACCAATGAGTCACAGATTTGGTCTATTTATGTAATCCCATAATTCTCAGAAAGTTTTTTTTTCATTAAGATAATGTTTTTTCTTTATGTTTGTCTGATTGAGTCAGTTCAGAGAACCAGTCTTCAAACTCTGAGAGTCATTACTCAGCTGGGTCTATTTTGAAAATTATGGAGCGCTTCATGAATATGTGTGTCATCCTTGTTTAGGGCCATGCTAATCTTCTCTGTATCATTCCAATTTTAGTATATGTGCTGCCAAAGAGAGCACAAATCTAAGAACTCTTTGCCTAGACCTCAATTCCAAAATTTTTATCATATTTTTTCTAACATAGAATGCAAAACAGTTTTTCAAATTACACTTAAGTCTGCAATACATTTTGGGTTAATTTTTATGTGTAATAAAATGTGAAGTTCATATTTATTTATTTTCCTATGGATGTCCAATTGCTCCAGCACCATATATTGAAAAGGCTGTTTCTCCTCCATTGAATTGCTTTTGCACCTTCGTCAAAAGTCAGTTAGGCATATTTGTTTGGCTCTGTTTCTGGATTTTCTATTCAGTTCTGCTGATATATGTGTCTGTCCTTCTACCAGTATTATACAATTTTGATTACTATAGTTACATGCTAAGTCTTAAAATTAAATAGATTGATTTCTCTCACTTAATTAAAAAAATTTAAAGCTATTTTTCTCCCTTTTTCACATAAATGTTAGAAAGAAATATTTTGCCCCTATCTACAAAAATTCTGCCTGGGATTTTGAAAGGAATTGGTTTAAGCCTATATATCTATTTAGGGAAAATTAACATCTTTAATATGTTGAGTCTACCAGTCATTAAACACAGCCTGTGTCTCTAGTTATTTCGATATTTTTTTATTTCCTTCATCAGCGTTTTGTAACTTTCAGCATATAAATACTGTTTATGTTTTGTTGAATTTACACTAAAATATTTCATTTTTTGAGTTATTGTAAGTTGTATTGTATTTTTAATTTTAGTGTTTATGTGTCATTACTAGTATAATGAAATAGAATCAATTTTTATATGTTCATTTTCTATCCTATGACCTTACTGAACTCACTTAGTATTTTTAGGAGATTGCTTGTAGATTCCTTAGGAATTTCTGCATAGACAATTATACATACAAATAGAATTAGTCTTATTTCTTTCTTTCTAATAAATTAATTATTGTTTCCTTTTCTTGCTTTATTGTACTAAATAGAACTTCCAGTACTGTAAGTGAATAAGAATGATAAGAGGAGATGTCTTTGTCTTCTTTCTGATCTTTGAGGCAAAGCATTAAATATTTCATCATTAAGTGTAATAGTAGCTTTATCCAGATGAGGAAATTCATTTTTGTATCTAGTTTTCTGAGAGTTTTTGGTATGAATGGGCGTTGAATTTTTTCAGGTGCTCATTCTCAAGTGGAATGATCATGTCACATTTTTCTTTAGTCTGTTGAATGGTGGATTCATTGATTGATTTTCAAATATTGAACTAACCTTACATCCCTGAAATAAGCTCACTTAGTCATGGAATATACTTAATTTATCTGAAATATTACTGAATTCTATTTGCTAATTTTTCTTAAGAACTTTTACATGTATTTCATGAGTGATATTGGCCTATGGTCTTTTTTGTACTATTTCCCTATGATTTTGATAACAGGGTAATAATAGCTTCATAAAATGAATTAGGAGTGTTGTATTTTCCAGAGGAAACTGTGTAAAATTGGTGTTAATTCTTTGGTAAACATTGGGAAGAATTCTCCAGTGAAACTATCTGGACCTGATAATTTATTTTGGGAGAACTTTTAAATTGTGAATTCAATTTTCTTGATAGTTATTGGACTACACAAATGATCTATTTCATTCTGAATTTGTTGTTGTACTTTGTGATTTTCAATGAGTTGGTCCATTTCATCAAAATTGCCAGAGTTTTACATGTAGAATTGCTCACAGTATTCCCATATTGTCTTTTTAATATCTGTAGGATCTGTCATGGTATTCCTTGTTTTATTCTTAGTTTTGTTAATTTGTGAATTTTCTTTTTCTTTTACTTTCTCAGTCTTGCTAGAAGTTTGTCAATGTAATTGATCTTCTCAAAGAATTAGGTTTTAGTTTTATTGATTTTTTTGAATTATTTTTCTGGCTTCACATTCATCAATTTCTGCTTTATTTTCTTCCTTTTATTTATTTTGTGTTTACTGTTCTCTTCTTTTTCTAGGTTCTTGAGGTAGGAGTTTAGGTTATTTATTTCAGACTTTTTCTCTGTTCTAATATAAGCATTTAATGCTGTAAATTTCCCTCTAAACGCTGCTTTAGCTGTGTCCCACAAATTTTTATATGCTGTACTTTCATTTTCATCCAGTTCTTTTGGGACTTCCTCTGATCTATGAATTATTTAGAAATGCATTCTTTATCATTCTCTTGTTGATTTCTAGTTTACTTCCATTGTAGTCAAAGAATCCAGTTTATATGGTTTCAGTCCTTTAAATTTGTTGAGGTTTGTTTTATGGCCCAGGATATGATCTATCTCAGTATATATAGGTTCCATGCGTTCTTGAGAAGGATGTGTATTTTGCTGTTTGTCTGGTGGAGTGTTCCATAAATATCAATTAGATCCTATTTGTAGATAATGTTAAGTTTTCTATATTCTTGCTGATTTTCTGCCTAGTTATTATGTCAATTGTTGAAAAGGGCTGTTGAAGTTTCCAACTATAATTGTAGATTTGTCTATTTCTCTTTTCAGTTTCACCAGTTTTTGTTTCAGATATTTCATAACTCTGTTGTTTTTTGTACACACATCTAGGACTTATATGTTCTCCTGGTAGATTCACCCTTCTAACATTACGTAGGGCCAGGCTCAGACAGTGATTGATGCCTGTAATCCCCAGTGCTTTTGGAGGCCAAGGTAGGAGGACTGCTTGAACGGAGTTTGAGACCAGCCTGGGAAACATAGTAATATTCCATTTCTACAAAAAATAAAATAGCTGGGCATGGTGGTGCACCCCTGTAGTCCTAGCTACTCTGACTGCTGAGGGGAGAAGATTGCCCAGCCTAGGAGTTGAAGGCTTCAGTGAGCTATGATCATGCCACTGTACTCCAGCCTGAATGACAGTGTTATATGCTGTCTGTAAAATAATAATAATGATAATAAATCTTAAAAACATTGTGTAATGTCACTCTGTCTCTGGTAAATTTCTCTGCTAATAAGTCTATTTTATCTGATACAAATATAACTATTCTCACTTTCTTTTGATTAATGTTTATAGAATATGTCTTTTCCTATCCATTTAATTTGTTATATTTATTTCAAATGTTTGAAGTAAGTTCCTTGTATACAGCGGGTAATTGAGTTATATTTTTAATATTTTCTGCTAATCTCTGTCTTTAAAGTGGTGTATGTAGACACACTCACATAATTTACTTCTTTAAAATTCAATAATTAACTAATGCATATATAATGTACAAAATTTTAAAGATACCAAAGAGTATCTGATATCAAAAACGCTGGACCAAGCCTGGTGGTTTATTCCTGTAATCCCAGCACTTTGGGAGGCAGAAGCAGAAGGATCATCTTGAGGCCAGGTGTTTGAGACCAGCCTGGGCAATGTAGTGAGACCCTGTATCTCCAAATAGAATTATATACATTTATAAGCTGAGTGTGATGGTACATGCCTGTAGTTCCAGCTACTTGGGTGGCCAAGGTGGGAGAATCTCTTGAATCCAGGAGTTCAACCCTCTACTAAGCTATGATCATTCCACTGCGCCCCAGCTTGGGTGGCAGAGGAAGACCCTGTCTCTAAAAAAGAACAACAACAAAATTTAAAAAGTCAGTCCCCTTGCATTCCACCACTTTCTCAGTCCTCCTGTCCCCTTCCCAAGAGCATGTTTTCAAGTTTCATGTTGTCTTCTATCAGAGTGAGTCTACATAATGAAAACATATATAAGACTATATAAGCTATAAATAAGAACAAAGTTTATATACTGTTCTACCTGTTGCTTTATATATAATTAATAGCACATCTTGAAGATCTTTTTATATTGGTACATATTGAATACTGGTAACATTTAAATAAAAATATTTTCTTCCAACTTCAAAAGTCTTAGAAGCCAATCTCAGGAAATATGTTCTCTTATAGAAGATTAAATCTGAAAATCTACATGAGTTGAGACATTTAAAGAGCAGAATGGAGGTTGTAATTTATAATGAAATATGTAAATTGATAAATATTTAGAGCTTGAATAAGAAATAATTTTGAAGACACATGATGGCAATCTTAAATAAGACATACATTTCCAGAGAGTTGTGAAGTTACTTACCAGTAACTGCCTATATGGCTAAGAAAAATGAAATAAGACTAAGGGAAGAAAAGGCCATATTTTATGTCAAAATTTAGCTCTGGAAACTCTGTAAAATACTTCATGTCATTGTTACCTTATATGCCCAAATGAAGGAAAGCCTAATATCCCATGAAATAAAACAAAATTCTGTATCTTAGAACTTTTTTCTAAGTTCTCAATGAATTACAAAATAAAGACCAGTTGATTCATCTATTTAAACAAAGATGTATTAGCTATTTACTGTGTTTCATACACATTTCTAGTCAATGCATAAGACAGACAAGATCTCTGTAGTCTTTGAGCTTACATTCTGGGAAAGGCAGTGAGAGGAAAGAAAATTAAAACATAAAAACAACACAAAACAAAAAAGCCAGGGAGTGGTATGCACTATGATGAGAACAAAGCAGGGCTCTGTCTTACCAAGACACAAGAAGATTGTTTTATAGTGTTTGGTGTTAGAAGATGATGTTACACTGAGAAGCCCAGGAAACCATATCCATAATCCAAGAAAAAGTCTTTTGCTTACATTTCTCAAGTTTGCCCTGTCCTCCTCTGACCTCTTTCTGGCCAAATTCTTAAAGCCACAGTGTAGTTCCACATTCTTGGTAAAGCCTTCTAAAATACTCCTGCCAGGAAGAAGAGAGTGCACCTGATGTAATAGCCACTGTAAGAACTGTATTGGAGAATGATCTGATTGGCTCGTGCAAGAGGGATTGGAGAGAAGAAGAAACCACGAGCAGAAAAACCAGATGAGGAAACTAAGCTAAGTATTAACTATCTCAAGAATATTCCCAGAAGTGACTGCTAAAATTAAATTCCTGCTCACAATGAAATACTGTGCAGCAGGGGTTCTCAAACTTTTTGGTCTAAGGACCCTTATATCCTTAAAAATCATTGAGAACTCCAAAGAACTTTCAATTATGTGGGCATAACTACTGATATTTACTGTAGTATAAACTTGAAACTGAGAAATTTAAAAAATATTTATAAACATTTAAAAATAATAAACTAATTGTAGGCTAATGTAAATAGCATGTTCATTAAAATTTAATTTTCCAGAGCAAAAAATTTAGTAAGAATAGAGGTCTTCTTTTACATTTTAATATCTCGCTTATGAGAAAATAGCTGAGTTTCTCATCTCTGCTTTTTTGTTTAATCTGTTGCTGTATGTTTTATTTAAAGTACAGTTGACACTTGAAGAAAATGAGTCTGAACTGTGCAGGTCAATTTATATGGATTTTTTTTTTTTCCACTAAAAGTTGTAATGTGCCTGCCTCTCCTGCCTCCTTATTTACCTCCTCTACTTCTGCCTCTGCCATCCCTGAGTCAGCAAGACCAACCATTCCTCTTCCTCCTCCTTCTCAATCTACTCAGCATGAAGATGATGAGGATGAAGACCTTTATGGTGATCCACTTTCACCTAATAAATAGTAAATATATTTTCTCTTATAATTTTCATTTATCTATTTATTTATTGAGGCAGAGTCTCACTCTGTCACCCAGTCTGGAGGGTGGTGGCGCAACCTTGACTCACTGCAAGCTTTGCCTCCCATGTTTAAGTGATTCTCATGTCTCAGCCTCCTGAGTATCTGGGACTACAGGCACAGGCCACCACACCCAGCTAATTTTTTATTTTTAGTAGAGATGGAGTTTTGCCATGTTGGCCAGGCTGGCCTCAAACTTCTGGCCTCAAGTGATCTGCTCACCTCAATCTCCCAAAGTGCTGTGATTACAGGTGTGAGCCACTGTACCTGACCATGATTTTCTTAATAACACTTTTTTCTCTAGCTTGCTTTATTGTAAGAATACAGTATATGACACATATATAAATGTGTGATTTGACTGTTCATGTTACCGGTAAAGCTTCTGGTCAATAGTAGACTATTAGCAGTTAAGTTCTGGGGGAGTCAAAAAAGTTATATGTGGATTTTCAACTGCATGGGGGCCAGCTCCCCTAACCCCCACATTGTTCAGGGGTTAACTATATATGAAAAAAATCCAGCCTCACACAGGTAAGTAATAAATTGCTTTTTTAAAATATGAATATCCTTCTTAGATAATACACCGAGACTTGACAAGTGGTAGCGTCTTAAAGATTTGTTTCAGTGTGGATTCTGAAACCATGTCAATGAATGTCCCATATTATATGTAATTAAAATCCACAGGTCTATCTTGTACTTTGAGTGGATCTTTTAACCACACATGATTTTGTGTTATACATTGGTTATTTGGACAATATTCATTCACTGAATTTCTGAAATCCTACAAATGTTTCAATATTTCTTTATATAATATTTTTTAAAATCAGGAAGTCTTCAAGTTAATAGTGGTGGATATGTTTTCCAGAATTCTAATATTTGTTTGAAAGCTCAAGTCTTATCATTGGCATCAAATGCTGACAGTTGCTTTTCTGGAAGTTACAGGCACACTTCATTTATTTTTGAGGAAATGTTTGTCAAGCACCTAAGTCTAAATAGCCACAGTTTTCTAATCATTCCTTCAAATAATTGCTTTTCATGACAAAAGTGACTAGTTTAGCTTACAACTCAACTGCTTTTCCTCATGAGCTCTTTTCTTCCCTTGTCCTTTCCTTTCTGTTGCAGAAGTATTTTATAAGCACTTTACATCACACAGAAAATATTAAAAAGATAGGTACTCAAGAGTTGAGAAGTAATACAATTAAAATTTTTTAATTTTTAATTTTTTAGATATAAGATCTAACTCAGTTGCCCAGGCTGGAATGCAGTGGTGCAGTCATAGCTCACTGCAGTCTTGAACTCCTGGACTCAAGTGATCTTCCTGTCAGCCTCCCAGATAGCTGGGACTACAGGTGTACACCAACATGCTGACTAATTTTTTTTTTCTTTTTTTTTTTTTAGAGATAGAGTCTTGCTTTGTTGCCCAGGCTGGTCCTGGACTCCTGGCTTCAAGTGATCCTTCTGCCTCAGCCTTCCAAAGTGCTGGGATCATAGACATGAGCCACTGCAATTGGCCAAATTAAATTTTTTTTTCACCAAGAATTATTAAGTCAAACTAGCTTTATGGAAAATAATTGTTTCTTTCTGTTGACTGGTAGTGCATGATGTTGAACAATAAGAGAGTGGTGACTAGAACCATTTGGTGCTATTCCCTTGATTTGTGATAAAATACCAGCCATTTTTTCCACTGTTGCCTTTGTGCAGTGAAAAAGGCAAATTGTGTCTTCCCATAAGTAGTTTACTTCTGGATCATACTTGCGAACCACACTTTGAGAACAGCTACTGGACAAAAAGGTGAAGGGATGATCTATTACTATGCACAACAATATGGATTAGTGTCAGAAATATAATGCTGAGTGATGGAAGCCAGACCCAAAATAATACAGGCTACAGGATCTTTTCTATCTAAAATACAAAACCCGGAAAGACTTAACTTTGGTGTTGGAAATTAGGAGAAGGGTTATCCTTAGGGATGCTGAGTGGAATGAGGCATGAGGCATGGGATGCTGTGAATGTTCTTTCCTGAGCTAGACGTTGGTTACAGGGGTCTGTTCAACTGTGAAATTCATTAGCTGTATGCTTATAATATGTATACTTTCTGTGTGTATATTTCAATAAAAAGTTCGGAAAATAACACTTAACCTTCTTGTGTTTTGTTTCTTACCCCAGTTAATTGAAAGTTCTGGGTAGTGGCGTCTGAGTAGTAATAATCAAGAAAAAGTGACTATTTGCTTTTTTAGATGCTAGCAATATAAGGTGTTTAAAAGGTTTTTCCTGGGTTCAAATCAGAGTCTATCATTTTTAGGATGCCGTGCTACTCACACTAGGTGAACACTGGCCATGTTTCCTATGGAATTTTTTTTAATGCAGTATATGTGGTTGGATGCAAGCTGTCCATGGGTTTCTGACCTTCAGTGCAATTTTATATTTTCAGTTCATTGTTGTATCTGGAAGGAGATCATAATGCAGCGGAGGCCATATTTTATGCCTGTGGTCCAGCAGAAGGGGCTGGCTGACATGGAAGTAACGTATTACGTTTATTCATGCTATGGCATAATGAGCTAAAAATATTCTGCTGGAGAGGTGGAATTAGAACCAAAAAACATTTTAGGCATTTGGCCTTTGCTAAAATAATATTTCCCTCCCAGTCTTCTCTTCCACCTCCTTACACATTTAAGTTTTCTCCCTCTTCCAGTTTGGCTGAGGCCCTGCCTCACCCACAAAGCCTTTCCCAACTTCTGCTGCCTACAGCCAACTCCCTTCTTCTGAACTTAGCACTCTTTTTTATATTGCTGATCCTCCAATTTATTTGTTCATTAATTCAATGTATGTTGGTAAACTTATCTAACTCCGACATGTGCTAGGTTTAGGATCCAAAGACAAATGGTTCAAATCAGCTGGATAGAGAGACAAATGAAAAGTTCACTTCAATACTGTCTGGCAAGTGTGACACTAGAGAGAGGCACAGCAGTCCAGGAGAACACACTGGGAGTCACCAAGTGGGACAATATCAGGGGAAGCTTAGAGTCAGCCCTCAACTTAAGCCTTTGCTTTGGTTATGTACTTCGTGGGGTATTTGGCAAGTTACTTGCAGTCACTAAATCTGTTTCTTCAGGTGAAAATTGGAGATATTAGGTGTTCCCATCTTAGGGGCATTGTGAGCAGTAAATGAAGCTGTGTGCAGAACACCTACGTAGTATATGCCTGGTGCAGGTTAAATGCTCAGTGAATGTGAGATATTATCACTATTTTTTTATGTGTATAATGTCATGTCCCATGTGATGAATTGTTTGAGCTATGTCTCGACAAATATATAATCTCAATTTAACTCAAATTTTTAATTTGTATTTCTTGAACTCATAGAGGTTCAGGCTTGGCACATAATCACACTCCTCAAGAACATCTCTTTTGCTTTTCTTCCCCGCCTACTCTTATTATGCACTCAGGAGCTGGCCTTCCTAAGATTCTTCATTCAAAACTATATTTTGGTTCTCATATATTTTGCCCCTGTCTCATGGCCCCAAAGTGCTGTCACAAACCTATGAGAAAGGTATTACACCCATTTTACAGATAAAGGAACTAGCCTTGGAGAGATACAACTAAATAACTTATCCAAGATTATACAGCTAATAAGTGGCATCGCCTAGACCATGTCAAAGTTGTTGGCATGGCCAGGCATGGTGGCCCATGCCTGTGATCCCAGCACTTTGGAAGGCTGAAGCAGAAGGATTGATTGAGCCTAGGAGGTTAAGGCTGCAGTGAGCCATGTTTGTGCCACTTCACTCTGGCCTGGGCAACAAAGTGAGACCTTGTCTCAAATAGAAGGAAGGGAGGGAGGAAGCAGAGGAAGGAAAGAAAGAAAAGTGGTTGGTATGACCAACAAAAATCTAATATGTCTCAAATTCCTCATCTCTCATTGTCTCTGCAGGCGACCCCACTCTGTCTCCTGCTAAAGGTCTGTCAGAGCCTGTACAATGGTTTTAAGGTCACTTTCTTTTGGAGCAGGGTGTCTGAAGCTGATGCTGTATGTTGCCTGATGAATAGCTATTCCCCTACCCTTTCTTCCTTGCTGTTAAAGCCTGTCTCCTGCGACAGAGGCTGAAAATGCTAAACACTAGTTTTCCCTGACTCTTTGTTGCTATGGTGTGGGTCTGTGACTCAGTCCTGGCTAGTGGGACATGGGGAGAAGTTTGCTCAGAGGCGTCTGAAAAGGGTTTGTCTCCTTAGTACAAAGATATATAAGAGGAGTCTCTACTCTCTTCCTACCCTTCCTGTTTTGGACATTGCTTGGTGAAGACATGATTCTTGGAGCTGTGGCAGCCATCTGGCATCTATAATGTTTTGTGCTCCCTCTTCATGCATTTTAATCTCAGATGGTAAAAGACACCCTCAAGTATATTATGACTTACCTATAATTAATTGAGCTATGCAGAACATGTTGTGTAAATGTTAACATGACCATAGTAAAGAATAGAATATTTTTATGAAAATGTTTGTGAGGAGGGAGAAACCTTTGAAATTATCTAGATTATCAACTCTTTATTTCACAGAGAAAAGAAACTAATACCTAAACCATTTAAACATCTTTCCTAAATTATATCTGGTTAGTGATAGAGTCTGACATAGAAGCTAGGCCTTCTGACTCTATTTCAAACATTATTTCTGTAAGACATTTCTTGATGAATAAGACATCACTCAGATGTAGCTGAGCTATTTAAAATATTTTTTGACAAGTAAGTGACCATCTGAAATGATTCAACTTGATTCATTTTGTTTCCAAATAGTTCTAAGCTTAGTTGGCTATTTAGTGAGACTATCTGGCATTCTTTTTTTCTGAGATCCTTCCTTGAGTCTAGTAAGTTGTTTGAAACAAAAGCACTATGATTTCAGTGATTCTGCAGCAGAGAAACCAACATTCTGTGATGCCCTTTCTCGGTATACTGTAGTATTAATCAGAGAAGGAAGAGCTGTATCACTTCTCAGTGCCATTATTTGTAATTGTGTGCATTACTAAAGGAGATTACAATTAACTGTATTCATAACATATAATTTCAATGTTAAATTCAATAGAATTCAGGTCATTGTGGATGACTTGAATGTCACTTTGCCTTCCCTTAGCCTGCTGTGGATTGATTTGTAGTCTCTAAGAAGATATGCTGAAGTCCTAACCTCTGGCACCTAGAAATGTCATCTTATTTGTAAATAAGGTCTTTACAGATGTAGTCAAGCTAAGAATCCTTGTCATATTGAAGACAAGGATGCCCACTCTCACCACTCCTATTCAACATAATACTGAAAGTCCTAGCCAGAGCAATCAGGCAAGAGAAAAAAATCATGGGCATTCGAATTGGAAAAGAGGATATAAAATTGTCTCCCTTTGCAGGTGCCATGATGTTATATTAAGAAAACCTAACGGGTCCATCAAAATACTCCTAGAGCTGGTAAGCAAATTCAGTAAAGTTGCAGGATACAAAATCAATATGCAAAAATCAGTAATGTTTATATACACCAATAATGAAATAGCTGAAAAATCAACACAGCAATCCCATTTGCAATAGCTGCAAAAAAAATTTAAAAATGTCTAGGAATAAATGTATCCAAGGTGGTCAAAAATTGCTACAAGAAAAACTACAAACACCAATGAAAAAAGTTGAAGAGGACACAAACAAATGGAAAAACAGTCCATGATTATGGATTGGAAGAATCAATATCATTAAAATGACTGTATTGCCCAAAGCAATATATATATTCAGTTCAATCCCTATCAAAATACCAATGTCATTTTTCACAGAATGGGAAAAAATATTCTAAAATTTATATAGAACAAAAAAAGAGCCAGAAGAGCCAAAACAATCTCGAACAAAAAGAAAGGAGATGGATGTAACACACCAGCTATTCAAACTATATTACAAGGCTATAGGAACCAAAACAGCAGTGTAGTGGCATAAAAATAAACATGGATCAATGAGGAACAGAATAGAGCACCCAGAAATAAATCCACGTATTTACAGTCAACTGATTTTCAACACAGGTGCCAAGAACATACACTGGGCTAAGGACATGCTTTTCAATAAATGGTGCTGGGAAAATTAAATATTCTATGCAGAATAATAAAACTGGACCCCTATTTCTCCCCATATACAAAAAATCAACCCAAGATGGATAAAAGATTTAAACATAGGATATGAAACTATAAAACTACTAGAAAAAAACATAGGGAAAATACTTTAGGAAATTTAATCTAGGCAAAAATATTATGGCTAAGACCTCAAAAGCACAGCAACTAAAACAAAAATAAACACATGGGACTGTATTAAACTAAAAAGCATCATCAGAGCAAAGGAAACCATCAACAGAGTGAAGAGACAACCAGTTGAACAGGAGAAAATATTTGCAAACTATTCATCAAACAAGGGACTAATATCCAGAACATACAAGAAACTCAACACAACAATAAAAAAAGCAAATAATCCCATTAAAAAGTGGGCAAAGGACATGTATGTCTCAAAAGAAGACATACAAATGGCCAATAGGTATATGCAAATATGCTCAACATCCCTAAACATCAAAGAAATGAAAATTAAAACCACAACGAGATATCACCTTACCCCAGTCAGAATGACTATTATTAAAAAGATAAAAAATAACAGATGCTGGTCAGGATGTGGAGAAAAATAAATTGTTATACTCCATTGAAGGGAATGTAAGTTAGTACAACCACAATGAAAAACAATATAGAGATTTCTCAAACTGAAAATAGAACTACCATATGACCCAGCAATCTCTGCCCTCTATTATATATCTACTAAAGGAAAAGAAATCAGTGTATCAGAGTGATACCTGCACCTCTGTGTTTATTGCAGCACCATTCACAATAGCATAGATGTGGAATCAACCTAAGTGTCCATCAGTGGACAAATAAAGAGAACATGATATATATACATAATGGAATACTATTCAGCCACGAAAAAGAATGAAATCATATAATTTGCAGCAACATGGATGGAACTGCAAGTTATTAGGTTAAGTGAAATAAACCAGCCACAGAAAGGCAAACTCTGCATGTTGTCACTCATATGTGGGAGCTAAAAAACTTGAGCTCATGGAGCTAGGACTAGAAGGATAAAGGACCAGAGGCTGAGAAGGGTGTGAGGGTAGGAAGGGGAAATGAAGAGATGTTGGTGAATGAGTACAAACTTACAGTTACATAGAAGACATAAATTCTAATGTCTGATAGCAGACTAGGGTGATCATATTTAGCAACAATAGACTTCATATTTCAAAGTAGAGAGATGAGAGGACTTGAAATGTTACCAACACAAATAAATATTCAAGGTGATGGATTAAAAAATACTTTAAACTCATAGAATTTGTAGTGATCAAGTCAGAGTATTTGGGATATCACATGTACCGCATAATATGTAAAACATTATATAGCAATAAAGAAAAGAACTAGGTCATACTGGATTAGGGTGGGTCTATTCCAATGATTTCGTGTCATTATAAGCAAAGGAAGACTTGAACAAGGATTGCTGGCAACTATCAGAAGCTAGGAGGTGTTCAGAAAGGATTTTTCCCTAGACTGTTTGGAGGGAGCATGGCCTTGCTGGCACTTTGACTTCAGACTTTACACTTCTATCCTCCAAGACTGTGAGTGAATAAATTTCTGTTGTTTTAAGCCAATCCATTTGTGGTACTTTGTTATGGCAGCCCTAGGAGACTAACACTAATACTTTTCTAGCTTTGATCTTACATGAGACCCTGCTTCTTCTCCATCTGTCCTTGAATTTATCTCTTGAGAGATCGTCCATGTCCTGGGCTCACCCTTTTGTATAACAGATGTTAATAGACCAGATAATAACTGTCATGAGTATTTTCTGAGAATATTAAAACTTTAATCTTTTCCATATATCTTCATGGAATTAACAAGCAGGTTAACAACAAAATATGACCATGCACTGATATTAGATATAGAAAGAAATAGTGAGCTAAGCAATTGGTCTGGGCAGAGTGCATCCTATAGAAAAAAAAAAAAATAGATTGTGATGGTTATAAAAAGGTAAAGAAAGGATCCTGAATCTCTCTGATCCACAGAAAGAGAAAAAGGGTATACATAATGTTACCCAGCACAAAAATACAGACTTAGAGTCTCAACTAGAAATCCTAAATCAGAATTGTCTTGGGTCAAAGTGACTGAAAACTCAACTCAAACTGACAAATCTTGGGGCTCACAACTGAAAAGTCCAGGGATAAGTTATGTAGGGTGAAGTGTAATCCACACATTTGGATAGTGTTGTCAGAACCCACTGTCCCTACTTTTCTGTGTTGCCTTCTTTAGTATGCTAAATAATAGCCACCCAAAGACCTTAAGCCTTAATCCTTGGAACCTGTAAATATTACTTTCTAAAGAAAAAGGAGTCTTTGTAGATGTGATTAAGGTAAGCATCTTGACTTGGGGAGATTATTCTGTTGATCTGGGAGGGCCCTAAATCTAATCAATCACAAGTGTCTTCAAGAGTGAGGCAGTGGAAGATTTGATATGCACAGAAGAGGAGAGAGCAATGTGAAGATGGCAGCAGAGATCTGATGCAGCCGCTAAGGACCCCATTCTCCCACGGAGCATCTAGAGGAAGCAAGGTCCTGTCAACACTGTGCTTTCAGCCCATTGAAGTAAATATTGAACAGAATTCTGGCCCCTAGCACTGGTAGAGAGTAAAGTTACGTTGTTTTAAGCCACCAATTTATGGTAGCTCCTTGTGGCAGCCACGGGATACTAATTTATCTTCTCAGATGATGCATCATGGCCAGATGGGTTGCCAGCAGCTCTCCTCTAGACTAAGTAAATTGAAGAAAATAAAAAAGCATTTCTTACTGTGACTTACACATGAGTTTCAGGATTCAGGATTTACGCTGAACTGGCCAACTTAGCTCATGTGCCCACCTCTAAGTCAATTGGTGTATCTAGGAATTAGGTGTTCTAACTGGCCAGACCTAAGTCATGTGCTCCACTCCCTGATTCAGGGGTGAAGGTCTGCACATCACGTTGGCGGACCTTACATGTTGATGGCGTGGAGGTAACTTCTAGCTTCAATCTTACATCAGATTCTAAGTTTAAAATCAGTATCACATATTTGGAATCAAATTAAAATAGCACCAATGTAGAGGTGTTGTACCAGCTCTGTGTCATATACCAACAATGGTATTTAATAAATATCTATTGACTTGTCTTGCTATTCATTTTTTTCCTTCCTTTCCTTCTTTTTCCTTTCCTCTCTCCCACCTTCCCTTCCTTTTTTTCCTTGTTTGGTTAAAAACCTAAACAGATTTATGAAAATGTATAATGATAAATATACATTAGATTAGCACTTTTGTGTTCATGACAATGTGTAAATGGGGGCATATAGGGATATGACAGTTGGATTATAAAACTGTATGCAATTTATACTTCAAAACACACGAGGAACAGATAGAAAAGAGTTAAGTGGAAGTCTAAAAATAAAGAATGGAAGAAGCTCATTCATGTTGCCATAGAAAGGAGGAGGGCATTGGGTTTATTTGAAAATCACTGAAGGTAAAATTATGGCTATGTTGGAAATTTTCTGAAAAGTTTTTACTAATAAGTTTTCTTATACCCACCTTACTAATGTATATGTAATAGCTATTTTTTTCTCTATCTCAGATGATTTTCTAGAGAGTCTGTTGTGATTTCTGAGTCTTTGTAGATCTAACAGAAACAGATGTAAAAGAATACAAATTATTACTCAAAGATAGGCATATAATTGTTAAACAGTATTTATAAAAAGTAAATTGGATAAGCCAAAACACTTTATTCTTGGAGAGAGCTGTTCTATAACACAAACCTATTCAGAGAGAAAAACAAATTTAATTCCCTCTTCCCACCTCACTATTCTTCCTCTTATTTTACTTTTTCTATGAAATTTTACAGGTCATCAGTTACTGCACTATGTATCTTTACATCCCTCTGAGAAGGTCAAACTCCTAATAACTAATAAGTAACTAATAACTGTAGTTACACCCTGATCAGCTTTATTCTTACCTGTCCCCACCTTGCACTTCTCAGACAGCGAGGGAGATAAATAAAAAATAGCATCAATATGAGCATTTCTGAACCTACAGAAATTCTTGCCCAAAGGCCTTAACTGACCACTGATTGTAGATGCAGAGAATCAGGAAGGGGCAGAGCAGTTTCTTAGCCCCGTGTAGACTGGATGTCTTCTCTTAGTTTATCTCCACCTGGCAACTGGTCCAAAGCCAGAGGACCAGGACCTTATAGCCATTGTACCAATGACCAGTAGAAACTCTTTAAAACATAACCATCCCTCTGGGAGAGGGCAAATGGAGCATAAAAGACCAAATGTAGGCTGGGCACGTTGGTCACACCTGTAATCCCAACACTTTGGGAGGCTGAGGCAGGAAGATTTCTTGAGCTCAGGAATTCGAGACCAGCCTCGGCAACGTGGCGAAACCCTGTTTCTACAAAATGTACAAAAAATTAGGCACGGGTGGGGTGGTGGTGCCTACCTGTAGTCCCAGCGTCTCGGGAGGGTAAGGTGGGAGGATTGTTCAAGCCTGGGAGGCAGAGGTTTCAGTGAGCTGAGATCACACCACTGCACTGCAGCCTGGGTAACAGAGTGAGACCCTGTCTCAAAAAAACATTTTTTAAAAAAATCAAATGTATTTTAAGAATCTGTTTTATTTCAGATAGTAATTCATGTTTTCACCTTTTCTGCTTTCTTGATTTCTAGGTTTAACTTTCTACCCCATTTGATTTTACCCAACAGCCCTCTTGGCTGCTCCTCCCTGGAATCATTTCCTGTCATGACATTTTTAGAAACCAAAATAACAGCATTTACAATATAACAGCTAAATATTCCCATAGAATATCTTGGTAAAACAAGCATTTTTGCATGGTAGTTTTTAACACACTATTGGCTATGTATTCAGACTGAACCTCTTCTGGGTGTCCACAGTTTCTGGCTAACCAATGGGCTGATTGCAGCATTGTTCGCTGTCGCTCTATAATCACATCTGGCATACAAAGCTGGCGGCATCCTGGCTTCCAGGCTCTTCTTGTATAGTGTCTTGTTTTAATTTCAGAACACACATTTATTCAGGGAGTGAGGGGGAGGGTGCTTTTAATAATAAGAGGCAGCTGTGTAATTCTCTGTGAAAAATGAAGCAGAAATACATTGTAATATTACATGGTGTTATGAGATTCCACAAATGGAATGTCAGTTGGACAAATTCAATACATTTTGAATTCTTTGGATTTTTAAAAAGAAGATAATCACTAGTGCTTTTTTCAATAGAATTATTTACTTAGCCTTTTACATCTTGAATTTTCCAATTTAAATTTAGTACAGCATAAACTCAGAAAGGTGCTGGGAAAAATTTCCAAAGTGTCTGTAGACAGTGTTCTTAAACCACGATGGCAAAACCTCAAAAATAGATGCAGCTCCATCAAAGTTAAATTGAATGACTCAATGTCTGGACCACTCAGGTTTTTTTCTAGTTAGGGAAGGGGAGAGACTGTTCACTGGAGAAATTCAGAATCCTGGACGGAGGGAGTTTGTTTTGTTTTTGTTTTTAGAGAGAGGGAAATAGTGCCATCACAGGAAATTAGAATAAAAACAGAAGCTTCTTAAAAATTGTAAATAAGAGTCAGCTTCCTTGTTTTTTGTTACTTTTTATTTTCAAAAATTACATGTTAGCTTGGAGCTGAGCCTTAGAGATCAGTTTACCCAATTTCCACAATTTATAGACAAAGCCATGAGGCTCCCTTTTCCCTCATGTATCTTCCTTTGCAGAGCCAGATACTCACTTTCCCAGACCCTCTTGTGTATCAAACAAGGGGTGGCAATGTGACTGAGTTTTGGCCAACAATATATAAGGGGAAGTATGGTGAATTGTGTCACCGTTAAAAGTAAAAAACACGTTGATAAAAATAATTTTCAGCTTCACTGGCTTCAGATATTTTGGTAGTGTGTGTGTTTCTGTGCATGTGTGCCTGTCTATGATTACAAAGGCCAGGAATAGCTTCATGTTTTTGAACGGGAATGTGATGCCTAGAGCTTAGTGACCATCTTGGACCTATGAGGTGGCAAGACTAATAATGGAGAGAGAACAGAGTAGGAGGATGGAAAGAGCTCAGTTCAGCCAGCCACTGTACCAAATCTGGAACATCCTACCTCTGGATTTCTTTCTATGTGAGGCAATTAATTGTCTTTATTTCTTAGGTCACTTGTAGCTTTCAGTCAGTTTTTCTGTTACTCATATCTCTATATATTTCTAATTAACACACCCTGAAAGATTAATCTGCCCATGTTTATAAAATACGTAGTAACATAGTCTCAGTTGGAATCCAAGTCTTTGAATTTCTTGTTTATTATTTTTCCCTTATACGATCTGCCCCTATTCTATTACCAGATTAGTCTCTGCACGAATGAATGGGTTATTGTCTTGATTAAACCTGTTAAGTATGGTACTACAGTAAATCGTATTTGTCCCCTAGATTAGTGCCTGCACTTGCAATCCTTTCTGTTAATAGGCATACATTTTATAGCCTGTCTTTGTATGGAAAGGCTTGACAAGTTAAGAATTATTAGATGATTCATTTTGATATTGAAAGACTTGATTTGAGAAGAGGTAACCACTGTGAGTCATGTTAATATTGAGAGAATTTAATGTGTCAACATATTTGCAAAGTTGACTGTATTTCAAAACCTCAAATTCCTATCCTGAAAGGTGTTTTTAGGAACAAGTAGGTAAAATTACATCAAAATGGAAAAATGTAAGCAAGTATTTAGCAAAAACTAAAGAGTAACAATAAAACATATAGGCAATAATATCATAGAATATATGACATACTGCACCAAAATTATCTGAAAAATTATGCTGTCTTCCTGGATTTACCAAATATTTGTGTACTAAAAATCTTATCTGATTGGTTTTTCTCTACCTTTAAAATAACCATTTTATGGTATCATAGAATTCTAGGGTTGAAAAGATTAAAAAATTCACGTTATCCATTACCTAGCTTTGAGAGAGGACCCATAAAATCATTTTACCAGTTGAGAGTGGATGATTTTCCAAAGATTGTATAGAAAAGAAAATTGTAAGTTTTCTGTAGAGAATAAAGAATAATCATTAATTGTATCAGGAACCCAAATGAAATCATATTTTAAGAGCACTTTTAGTTTGTTATGTGCAGGATAGTAGATGAGACTTTGCTCTTTCTCCTTCAGGTCCTTAGAAGACATTTTGCTTTCCCCTAGGCCATCAAATTACCTTTCACGGTCCGGCAATGTGTTATGACTGCACTTGCTTTCCATCAGCAATGCCTTTCAGAATGTTTTCACAGTACAATGACTTAGTTTAGAAAGCATCTATTGGAAAAAGAGACATGATTTCCATGGCAGTGGTAGCACTATAAAGAAAATGAAGCTTGGAGAGTCACAGAGATGCAGATGTTAAACAGTGGTATCTTCCTGAGCCGAATAATCACAACAGGACTATAAGAGTGTTGTTGTAGACCATTTTTTTTAAGATACAGTAGATTCTAAATTTAGCTCAACACATCAAGTCATTCACAGTGAACATTACCCATGATTGTTCTGTATTGTGTTTTGAAGGAATAATGTTTCAATACAGTGTGCCTGTTTTTCACTCACAGGATTGATTCTCTGAATTAGGAGATATTTCTTCTTTACATAATGTAAGAAATATGAAGAGGAAAACTGAATTCAAAATCCCTATGATGATAGTTAATTATTTGTTTATTTGATGAAATTCCTTTGACAGACAATCAATAAATTCTTCTTTTATCCTCCCCCATGTTCCTTCTGTTATAAAACAGGAGTATTTCTCTTGTTCTTCTCCCATCTGGACACAGATAGCAGTTAATCAGTGACCTTTGTTATTTTGCTATTGAACTTGAGAGGTGACAGGGATGGTGACAAAGAAGGCATTTTCCTTTTTTTTTTCTTTTTTCTTTTTTTTGTTAAGACGGAGTTTTGCTCTTGCTATCCGGGCTGGAGTGCAGTGGTGTGATCCTGGCTCACTGCAACCTCCGTCTCCTGGGTTCAAGAGATTCTCATGCCTCAGTCTCCAGAGTAGCTGGGATTACAGGCATGCACCACCGTGCCCGGCTAATTTTGTATATTTAGTAGAGATGGGTTTTCACTGTGTTGGCCAGGTTGGTCCCGAACTCCTGACCTCAGGTGGTCCACCCTCCTCGGCCTCCCAAAGTGCTGAGATTACAGGCATGAGCCACTGTGCCTGGCCAAGAAGACACTTTCTTGTGCTCAGACACAGTTCTTTGCTGTTTGGAGAAGGATAGATCTTCCATTTTCATTGTGACAAATGACCAAGCCTACGTGGAAGAATTTCTTATAGAGTCTGAAAATGGATACTAGCTGATGTCCAGCAGTATTAGGACAGGGACTTCGGGTCCGTGACTTCTTTCCTATGGTCAGAAGCTGTTGGACCTGCATTGGAGAGCCCCAGAGGGATGCCCCATGCATAGGCACAGAGTCTTCCTTTGACTGCTCTCCAGTCCAGGTTCCCTAACTACTCTGCAAGTCCTTTTAGGTCCTCTCTTCATTGGCACTGTCTTCTCTTTATCAATTTAAATTTTATCAATTTATCTGTAGTTAGTATTAATGCCCAGAAGCCACCACATAATCCTAATAATTATCATCTGTAAAATTAAATAATTGAAACTTCCCACTTGATAGCTCTCTGATTACACCACTTTAAATCTCACTTTCCATTCATTCACATCTATAAAAATAATTATGATAATAAAATTCCTAGAAGAAAACACAGAAGTAAATCTTTATGATCTTTGGGTTAGGCAATGATTTCTTAGGTATGATTCCAAAAAGGTAAGCAATAAAAGATAGGATTGTTAACTTGGTCTTCACCAAAGTTAAAAATGTTTATGTTTCAAAGTACACCATCAAGAAGGTAAAAAGAATGTCTATAGACTGGAAGACAATATTTGTAAATGACATGTCTGAAAATGGGCTTGTATCCTGGCCAGACTGGACAGGGAAAATGTGGTACATATACACCACGGAATATTATGCAGCCATCAAAAATGATGAGTTCGTGTCCTTTGTAGGGACATGGATGAACCTGGAAACCATCATTCTCAGCAAACTGACACAAGAGCAGAAAATCAAACACCACATGTTCTCACTCATAGGCGGATGTTGAACAATGAGAACACATGGACTCAGGGAGGGGAGCACTACATACTGGGGTCTGTTGGGGGGAAACAGGGGAGGGACAGGAGGGTGGGGAGGTGGGGAGAGATAGCATGGGGAGAAATGCCAGAATGCCAGATATAGGTGAAGGGGAGCAAGGCAGCAAATCACACTACCATGTGTGTAACTATGCAACAATCTTGCATGTTCCTCATATGTACCCCAAAACCTAAAATGCAATAAAAAAAACTCCTAAAACTTCAAAAAGATAACTCAATTTTAAAAAAGGGGCAGATGATAAGAATAGACATTTTGTTAAGGAAGATTTACAAATTATCAACAAGCACATGAAAAGATGTTCAACATCATTAGTCATTAGGAAAATGCAAATCAAAACCACAATGAGATACTACTTCACATTCACTAGAATAGCTATAATCAAGACAATGGCAAGTGCTGAAAGGATATGGAAAAATTGGAACCCTCATACTTTCCTGGTGGGAAAAAATTTGGTACAGCCACCTTGAAAAACAGTTTGGCAGTTTCTCAAAATGTTGAACATAGATTTACCATATGACCTAGCAATTCTGCTGCTAGAATATATACCCAAGAGAATTCAAATCATGTCTAAACAAAATCTTGTACATGAATGTCCATAGTAATATAATTCATGATATCCAAAGAGTAGGAACAACCCCAACGTTCATGAACTGATGAATAAATAGACAAAATGTTGTATATCCATACTATAGAATGGTATTTGGCCATAAAAAGCAATGAAGTGGCTGGGCGCGGTGGCTCACGCCTGTAATCCGAGCACTTTGGGAGGCCGAGGAGGGTGGATCAAGAGGTCAAGAGATCGAGACCATCCTGGTCAACACGGTGAAACCCCGTCTCTACTAAAACTACAATAAATCAGCTGGG
>NW_016107718.1:666059-710079 GCF_001604975.1 Cebus imitator
AAGTGCTGATATATGCTACAACATGGTTGAACCTAAAAATACGTTACATGAAAGAAGCCAGTCATAAGATACCATATATTGTATGATTTCACATATACACAAAACAGATTAAGCAAATCTATAGAGGCAGAAAATAATGGTTGACCAGAGTTTGCAGAAGGAGAGAAGAGAATAGGAAGTGACTTCACAGGTATGGTTTTCTTTATGAGATGATGAAAATGTTTTAAAATTAGATTATGGTAATGATTGCACAACTCTGTAAATATTCTAAATACTATTGGATTGTACACTTAAACAGGTGAAGTTTATGATATAAATTATATCTCAATAAAGCTGTTAGAATAATTTTGATATAATAACATGAAAACAATGACATTGGGTAATATTTTATTGTTTATTATCTTCATTGTGGAATAACAATGATTAGAAATAAAAACATAAAAAGACAAAGAAAAGCACATTGAATTTTGGCAGTGACCAAGTTATTTAGCTTCTATTACCACGAACATATACCATATTGTAGCTGGGTATCAGAACAGAGGAGATTACCAGTAGGTTTTGAAAAATAAAAATCTGGTTTATATGCCTATACCAATTACAAGTGGATCCTAAGCTTTTTTTCTGATCAGAGCTGGACTGTGGAGAAAAGGGTGCCAACAGGGCCATGGTGCTTTAAAGAAAATATGGTATATGTTGGCAGTAAAAGTACTAAAATATTAGAGATTCAATGTAAATAAACAATAAACTTTTCATACATACTATATCTAGAAAAGTACATCTTATCTGGAGTCAATTTCCATCAGAATTTTGGGGAGAAGACAAAAAATGGAAATTGACCAATCCCGCCCTAGATCTATGAGTTGATATCTCTGGAGAATGACAGTGATGGAAACTGTGAATCTGCAATTCTAAAAATGTTACTAGGTGACTCTGATACAACTAGAGAAAACTGATACAAAATTGAAAGGCCTATTTTCTTTCTTTTTTCTTCTTTATTACACTTTAAGTTCTGGGGTACATGTGCAAAATGTGCAGGTTTGTTACATAGGTATACACATGCTATGGTGGTTTGCTGCACCCATCGACCCATCATCTACATTAGGTATTTCTCCTAATGCTAAAAGGCCTATTTTCCAGCTTCTGCTATTGATTCTGGAAGTCCTAGTTAGCAAAATAATATAGAAAAAATAAATAAAAACTACAAGGATTGAAAAGAAATAACATTGTCCTTACCCATAAATATGGTTGTCTGCAAGAAAATCTATAGGAATCTGAGGAAAGGACATTTGGAAAATTTAAGAAAATCTATGGAGAAAAGATTTTTTTATGGTGTTCAGCAAGGTTGCAGAATACAAAATTAATAACCAAAATTTAATATGAAAAAATAACCTTGTATAAACGCAATTTTTAAAGGAACAAAAAATTGAGGGGGATAGTTGGGGCCAAGAAAGAAAGAGAGAAATTACAAAGTTTCTATGAAAAATCTCACAAAACTTTTCCTTTCTTCATGCATAAAATTATGAAACTTTATTTAAAGACATAAAACAGATTATCTAAGCAATTGGAGAGAATTCTGTGTTCATGGATAGACTCATAAAAGTATTAAATTACTCCAAATTTGTTTAGAAATTAAATGCAAAATTCCTAGAGGATGTTTGTAAAAATGCACAAAAGTGTTTAGCAATTCTACTTCAAAACATAGTAATATATTTTAGAGAAACACTTGAATTTGTTAACACAGATACTTATTACAGCAATGCTTAGAATAGTAAAAAAGGGAAAACTACCTAATAACCCACCAGTAAGGGAATTAACAAATTAACTGTGGGTTATTACTATTTGAAGTTAAAATGAAGCACTTAAATCAATCTGCATCTATTCATATTAAAAATTCAAAAAACAAAATATTCAATGCAAAATGCAAATTGCTATATATAGATATAATATCAAATATATAAAATTTAAAGACCCCCAAATACTGCATATTAATTCATGCATTAGCATGTAGTAAAAGTATGTAGTCTTGCATGGAATTGATTTCCTAAAACTTAAGAACACCTCTGAGGAATCAGGAGAGGAATGATATAGGACTAGGGTTGAAGCTTTAGCTATATCTGGAACACTTTATTAAAAGAATAAGTAAATATGAAGCAAAAATGAACTAATATTAACATCTGTTAGGTCTATGTGGCAAGCAACTTGTGTTACATTACTCTGTATCTTTAAAATACTTTAGAAAACAAAGATCAATAAACAAAAATTGATTCACAGAACATTCAATATGGATTAACTCTTAAATGAACTGACATAAAGCCCTATATTGGCTAGATCCTATCATTAATATTTTCTATACCTGAAATCTGAACAGATGGCAGATATAATATTTTCTCTCCTTGAGAGATGGATGAGCTGGAAGGTTTAATTACTTTCTTCTGGTTACATGGTAAGTAGCTCCAGAAACAAATATTTTGGTCAATAACTTGAGTGTTTGGCCACCACACAGCATGTCAGAACACAATAATTAGCCTTTATAGTTTGAACTGTAAGATAACATATTTATACATATATTATATATATGAAACAGAAACCTTATATCTTCATGTATAATCGGACACTGTAGAACAGGAAGAAATAATCTTAAAATTTTAATAATCTTAAGTTTTTTCTAATGCCTATTGTAGATAAGATTTTTCATTCTTACATAATTGCAAAAAAATAATCACTTTTTCACGTAAGAGTTTCTGATATTAAGTAAAAGCCAAAAATAAATTAAATCCTTTACTTAGAACATTTGATTTCCCTGCTTCTGAAGTGGGCACACACACACACACACACACACACACACACAAACACACACACACACACACACACACAGAAGTGGGTACATAGGGCAAAGAGCACTTGGACTATATTCAGAAAATGTAAACTTTCCTCTAAAGTCTTTCACTGACTAACTGTGGCCTGCATCAATTCTTTGAATTTTTCAGGGTCTGTCAAAGCTTATGGAAGGAAGCATGTATCAAGTTAAAAGAAAACATTAGTCTTAAAATTCATTGCTTCTTTGGAACATGGCAAAGAGCCTGCTGGGGAAGTGTTCATGGAAGGCCATAGTAGGAAATGTGGCTAGAGATGCTTTGGATTTTACCCTTTACGGCAATTGAAGATTTTTGAGGAATGACATTGTAATATCTGCCTTACAATTTGCATGGGAATATTGTCATTTAGCAATTGCAAGTAGTGACATATGCAGAAACCATACTATATCAGGTCAATCAAACAGGAATTTTTTTCCTCCCAAAACAAGAAGTGAGGAGATGGACAGGCCACAGTTGGGAGAGCATCTCAAGAAAGTCATGAAGTACTGAGGTTCCTTCAGCTTTCTGTTCCACCAGATTCAGCTTGTGGATTTTGTCCTCATTTCTCATGATGGCTGTTCCATTTCTAGGCAGAAAGAAAAGGGAAATTCAGAAGTTAAGTGTTCATTCAGCTAAGTGTTCTCTTTTTCCGGTAATATGATAACAATGGACGCTCCATCGTAGACTTATGTTTACATCTCATTGGCCAGAAAATGGATCACAACAAAGTCTAGGAAGGTATGTGTGAGGGGTGTGTGTGTGTGTGTGTGTGTGTGTGTGTGTGTGTGTGTGTGTTTTAGTGCTTTATTGAAGTATAATTTACATAAAATAAATTACATATATAGAAAGTAGGCAATTTGATGAGTTTTGACGTGTGTATACTTATGCAATAATTATCATAATTAAGATACCAAATATTTCAAGAAAGCTTTCATAAATGGGAACTTTGTTACCTGAACAAATCAAGCTTCTTTTAGGAAGAGGCAAATGGAAAAAAAAATAGATTTTTGAGAGACAACTAGTAGTGTCTGCCACAATTTCTAGACTTATAAATTTTCCCAAAGGTGTCCCTCTAAGTGATTCTCCTGGTTCATCTTGGTGGACCCCAGGAGAGCTTTAGGAAGAGAACCAGAGCAGGAGCTTGCCTTGGGATCATTTCTAGCCTAAGTCTGCCTAGGCAGGCAGTATGATATAGAGGGAAGTATGGCTTTTGGTGTCAGATTGGGGCTCAAATCCCAGTTCTCATACTAATTCATTGTGTGGCTTTGAACAATTCAGTTCAGCAAAGCATTAATGAGTATCTACTATATAACAACTACTTTCCATTCCCTGGGCATACAGCAGTAAAAAGGACAGACAGAGACCATCTCTTCACAGGGCTTGCTATCTGGTAGTGGCTGAGCCTTTTCTATAAATAGGAGTTGTGGTGAGGATAAATTTAGTTCTTACAACATGTGAATGTTAGTTTAATGGTAATTCTTCAGAAGCTGTCCTAGATTTGGCTTCGTTCTACTAATACTTAAATTTGGGAGCTGGAATCTCTCCACTAGAAGTTCTGCTTGATTTTGGATTAATCCCAAGAGTTCTGGGCTTTTTTTGGAGCTAATTAAGGTCAACTATCTTTTCTCTCCCCACACCATAGCCCTAAGCCTCTCTGGGTTAAGAGCACATAACCTACTTTCCTCCCTCTGGGGGAAGAAAATTCTCAAAAACCTCCTTGGCATCTCAGAAATTCTCTGCCTCTGAAAATCCTTCTATTTTGAAATCACTCAGAAGCTGGAGCCTATTTTTCCCACCCCTTCCTGTTCACTCCTCTGTGAGCAACTTGGGTTTTCAGATCTGCCTGAGGATGCTAGAATTAATCCTGGGCTTTGGATACCCCTATCCTAGATCACAAGATCCCAGATTTCTTTCATGGGTATGAGAAAAAATGCTGTGAAGATCAACAGTTCTTCTTGCAATTTCTTTTGCTTTTTGATAGCATTGAAAATGTATTGGAATGTTATGGATTACCTCTTATTAAGTAACCAGGATCTATCTGTCTGTCTCTATCTATCATCTATGTATCTATCACTATTTTTGGAATTGCCTCCTCTTGGGAAATATTTAACAGTTTTGTGGAAATCCCAAATACCATAATGGTCAGTGCTATTCCTTTAAAACTCACAATTCAGTGATGCATCCAGAAAAAATGGCTGTTTTTGCCAGGCTCCTGGATTCTCTGCCTTTAGCCTGGCTATTTCTTCCCTGGCCTGGCCCCCGGTGAAGCTGCCAGTTCTGAGAGCTTGGTGATCCTGTGTCCTGGTAGAGACAGGAGCAATACTCACTATACATTTGTCTCTAGTCTAGCACTGTTTCCTCAGGGACTCTAGAGTCCTTCCCTTTCCTTTGCCCAGCATAAGTGGGTCTGAAATGTGCATAAATGGGCACTTCTGTGAATCCTGCTGAATTTTTAAGCAGGCTTAAGGGGTAAGGAATGAATGAAAGGCTACACGAAACATTCTGCGAATGCCCAAAATGCACTGATAATCTGCTCCTGGCCCTGTGGTGGTTTCTCCCAAATATTGCATGTTTCAGACGTACTTTACTAAAAATTATTTATCTAAAATTCAAATTGAACTGGGTGACCTGTATGTTATCTGGCAGCCCTAAGTTAGACAATACTGTGTATTTGTGACCATGATGCCTTACTGGACCTTGGTTCTTCTTTGACTGTGAAATAAAATACTCTGTTACATTCCTCTCCATGTGCAGTGTGATAATGAAACCATGTCTTTGAAAAGCCAGCTAAAATGCCACGGCCTCTTTCCTGACCCCTCATCTGTCCAGTCAGAAGTAATATCTTCTTCCTCTGAATCCTATAGGCTGTCTTATTTTGGTTGTATATTTGACTAAAGTTGTATCAGGATTTCTCAAAGAGGAGCAACTGAAACCCAGATTCATCTGCTGAGTGAAGTTAGATGACAGCCGTCTCCCCTTCAGTGACTTGAAATCACTGACGTTTAACAGAACTAAAATGGCTTCAGGTCTGTTCATAATGGGGGTTCATATCTTTGTGTTATGGGCTTATGTGGCTCTAAAGAGGCTAAATTCTGCAAGGGGACAGAGGTACAGCCTGAGAGGAGGGTTCTGGAATGGCGAGCCACCTTAGAACCTTCGCATTGGTTTTAGTATCATGTGATTTGTCTTTGCTAAAATTTTGCTTATATAAATCTTATTCAAATGTGAGTTTAGCCTTTTTGCCAGGGGTGTGGGGGTAATATCTGTGTTCTAATTTTGTCTGATATGGGAATTAGGGATTTATTAATTTCTCAAAATGGTGTCTAAAAGTTCTACGTTATTTTTCTAGCCTGTAGAAGCGATTATTAGTAGTTTGGAAATCACCAATTACTTGGAAAGTTTCTATAATTTGTATATAAAACTCAAGGGGCTTGGAACCATATTCTGGAAATAATTTTTGCCAAAGCTTTACATTCATTTTGTCATCATTATCTATTCAGTTTGTCTGTATCTTCTTGATTTAATTTTGGAAATTTGAATTTTTTCTATAAACGTATAATTTTTATTGAGACTTTCAGTTTATTTTCATAGAATTATATGTACATATTTTTAACAACTGAAAAAAATCTACTCTGAATCTGTTGATTTTTCTACTTACACATTCCAAATTTTTCTTAAAGCTTGTTTTTGTCCAAATAATTTCTCAGGGCGTTGTTTTTGATTCTGTTCTTTTCCAATTCTTAATTTATTAAAATAGATTTTAAACTTTAATTTCTTTTTGCTTCCTTTAGGTTTACTTTGTCCTCCAATTAAAAAAAATTGTATGTTTAATTAATATTATTTCTTGATTAAATAATGAAAGATTATATGAATGTTACCAGAAATATTGTTAGTCATCTCATAATTAAACAAAATGAAATATAATGTTATTTTTGCAAATGCTCTTCAGAAAAATAGAAACAAGAAAATAAAGGTCACTCATAATCCAACTACCAAATTTAACATGTTTTAACCTTTGAGACATATTATTTCAGGTTGTTTGCTTTCCTCTGCTCTCTTTTTCTTTCTATACATATTTTTTAAATAACATCACATTGTATTTAGGCAATTTTATATTTCTTTCTCTTTTAGATAATATTTTAATGTCAGAAAATGCAAATCTATATCTTCATTTTTAATAGCTGCATAGTTTTCTACAGCTTGGATATATCATAACTATTTAAAACCTACAGCTTGGATATATCATAACTATTTAAAACTACCTACTGTTGATGGTTAGTAAAGCGTTTCCTGTTTCTATGTTAGTATCTTTTCTGTGTAATGAGAGCTAAATAATTAATAAAGCAGAAACCAACAAAATGTCCATTGGAAATGATTGTACATACCTGCTTAATCAGCAACCTTATTATTTTTTTAATGTGGTTTTCTAGACATAGAATTGTTTGGGAGTCATTGGGTATAGGTATATTAAAATCTCATAATTTTTTCCAAACTTCCTTTCAGATTGGTTGTGTCATTTGCACTTCTACCAACTTGAGTGAGAGTGTTTACTTCGTATATCCTGGCACCACTGGCTATAATTAATATAATCATTGCCAATGTGATAAACCTATAATTTTTAACAATTTCATTGTTGTTTTAATTTTAATTTTTATAATTAATGGTAAGGTTCAACTTTTGGTAAATGTATTGCTCAATTAACTTATGCAATGGTTTATATATGTAAACATATGTAATATACTTAAGCCATTTAAATAGTACCTGGTATAAAATAAGTGCTATATAATGATTGCTATTTTATTATTTTATTTTAATTGAATTTTCATTTTGTAAATTGCCTGTAATTATTCTTTGCTACTTTTCTATGGATGCTTATTTTTAAATTGTCTGCTAACAGCAGCTTTGAGTTCTCTTTGACCCCAGAGTTAATTAGAAGTGTGATATTTGAGGATTTTTTGGGGGGAGTATAAAATTTATTAGATTTCTACCTTAATGTTTCTAGCTTTGCTTTTTTTTACCTGGATGCATGCTGTACTCATTCAATCCTGAAATGTTAAAATTTCAGGAGATGTGTGGTTTCTTTTCACTAATCTGCCTTTAGAGAGTCTTTTTGTTCTAACATCTTTCCATTTTCTTGTATTATATCTTTATCTGTTGCTTCTATTTTATTATCCTCTGGTATTATCTGGAATATTAATTATTAATAACATTAGATTTTTCTTTTTATTATGCCTTTATAATATTCTTTCTCTCGTCTTTTAAATATCTTTTTTTTCTGCATTCTGAAAGAATCTTTTAAGTATGTTCTTCACATCACTAGTTTTATTTTCTATGGTGTCAATTCTGTCTTTACTGCCTTCATTCTAGGTAAGAGTTATAATTTTACATCTTTTAAACTCCCTACCTTACCTGCCCTTTTCTTTTTGCTGCCTTTTACCCAAGCATACTTCTATCTAACTTGTAATTTAAACTCATTTGTCCTTCAATAGTGTATGTTTTTATAATTTTATTGGGAACATGAAGCACATGTTTCTAATATTTACCTCCTGTTTCCTACATAGTAGGCAACTTGTAAATTTCGCTTTGTTTTTTTTACCTTGAATGTAATTATTATACCATAGATTATTTTCATAACTCCATATCAGTCTTTTGTCTTGCTGCTTATCATTTTTATTTGAGCACTGGACTACCTATGTTTGATATCTATCCACAAACTGGGTAGGTCAGACTTCAGCTTTCTGCTATTAAGCTTGACTACAGCTGGATTTCAATCATACTGTCAGTTCACAGATCTATCTCCCACAGACTGAGGGGAGGAAGAAGGAAGGTACATCAGCAGAGGAATATTGACTGTGCAGAGTTTTCTCTCCATGTTTGGTGCAGCTGCTGGGCAGGTGTCTGATTTCTGGGTTCAACTTCTTTACTGCCTATTCTTAGCCACCTTTCCTAATGCTTTATACAGCCTGCAGCTGTGTCCAGCTTCCTTCCCAACTGAAATCTTACTACATGGTATGGCCTCTGTAAGAATTGAGTGACTTCAAGAAATATTTCTTTTATTATTATTATTGTTTATTTATTTATTTATTATTATTTTTAGAGATGGGCTCTCGATCTGTCACCCAGGCTGGAGTGCAGTGGCATGATCATAATTCACTGCAGCCTCGTACTCCTAGGCTCAAGCAATTCTCCTGCCACAGCCTCCTGAGTAGGTAGGACTACAAGTGCCTGCTACCTTGCCCAGCTAACTTTTACATTTTAAACTACCTATTTATTTATTTACAGACAGGGTGTGGCTATGTTCCTTAGCCTAGTCTCAAACTTCTGGCCTGAAGTGATCTTTCCATCTCAGCCTCCCAATATGCCAGCATTACCTGCAGAAGCCACCATGTCCAGCTGAAATACTTCTTTAAATGCTGATGATCAGCCTCAGCAAATGGAAGCCAAAGAAGTATGTTTGTTCTCTGCTGTCATGGAGCCTCTAGCTATCAGATCTTGTCCCTTGAAGTAAGAGACTATGTACCGAAGAATTTGAGAGTTGTTCCTTGGTGACTAGTTTTATGGTATTTCCTTTTTATCTGATCTACTTTAATTATAGTTAAACACCTCCAAGTTTCTCTTTTATAAATGGGTACTCCATAGTTTCTAAATCTGAAGGTAATTTTCTTTTGTCTTTTATAACCCTGTCAACATTTCAGTGGAAATCTGAGAATAGGAGATGTTAGGTGTTTGTGCTGTGATTCACATTTTCAGTTCTTTTAACATTGCCCTATTTACTTGATCATAAAAGATGGTCAAAAAGAGTTGATGACTGAACAAAGAGTGAACATCATTTTGAGCTTAAGGGATACTAATTGCTTTATGTGACTTTTGCATTATTCTTGCATATGCTGAAATCTTTGAGGTTTCTTCATATTTCTTTTTTGGATACATCAAATGGCAATAATAATAGCTTCTCATGCAAAGAAACTGGGACTACTCTAGAAATAAGTTTAAAATTTATTCTTTAATTCATAACATAAATCTCGGCTGCATTCCTTATGTTTCTGTGTTAGGCACAACACATATAAGGATAAATGAGGTATGCTTTCTACCCTTCTCAAATAACTTCCCATTATAATAGTATGATTCATCAGCAGGAACTTTTTCTTTTTCTTTATAGGTCAAACATCAGGATTATTTCTTTAAAAACAGAAGTACTCAGCATAATTAAATGTCTTTTTCTCTCTGGCAATGGAGGGTTTGTTTATTTAAGCAAATCAATAAAGAAATTTTTTGCCAAGTGGTTACAAGACACTGGAAGAACATTTCTCTCACTAATCCTAGGGTGATGGAGGGAGAATTTTCTTCATCTATGGTTACTAGACTTTGTGGAGTCAAAAAAAGTTACACTTGACTGAATTTACATATTCTTTCAAGTTTTTTGTTGTTGTTAAATACACATGATTTTTTCTTTTATTAGTAATGGCACCAATATGCAATCACATATTTACTTTTTAAGTACTGCTATATCTCTATCCACATATAGTAAAAGAAAAAATATAGATGCAGTTTCTGGAGAAGAGGCTTTTTATTTCTGAACTTTCTAAATGCTAGTCAGTGAATGCCACTAATAAAAAATATTTTGCTCACCAGAAATAGAGATATGCAGCCCTCAGAGCCAGGCATGTGAGTTTTATCAAATGTAGTGGATTTTGTCTGTGGACATCTGTGTATTTGGTCCGCCCAGACTTATTTAACTCTACTTTGGGTAAAACTACCCTGACCTCTCCCTATTCCATCTTGACTTGATGGAGGTATCACATGAGGTACCCCTTACCAAATGCATGGGCACATGACTCAAGCCATACCTATGAGAGTGTTCTTTTCCTGAGAATTACCTACCTCATAAAACTGTTGTATGGAGTAAGTATGTAAATAACATGCAAAATATTTGGAAGCATTACTGCATAGGGTAAGCAGTACATGAGTGCACTCTGATTATTCTTAAGCAGAGTGACAAGGTTAGAAGGTGGCTAGAGCTGGAATATTTTCACCACACTGCCCTAAGACACTCCCTTATTCCTCTACCTTGATCCCCAGAGCAGCCTAGTTTCTGTTCTTCTCAAAGTCTGATCATAAAGCATTTCTTCCAGTTCTATAAATTACCTTGTATCTTTACAATAAATTCACTCAAAAAATGAAATGACTTTCTATCTCTTGAGATCCAGTAATTTTGATAATTAAAGAGAAGCTCTCAGGAAAGCTCCAAACAGTGCAATTAAGTAATATTCCACAAGACTTTAAATTATTTGTATTTTGTTGTGAATTATGATTTCTTTTTCCTTCTAAATATAGTGTTGTATTGCTCTGGGAAATATGGTAAGCAAAATAATTAAACCATAGCAGAATTATCCAACACAGAAAAAGTTGGAAAATGAAAAATTATGGAAATAAATAACTGTTTCATAGTAGCATTAATTCTTTAAGAAAAATCATCATCACCACCAAAATTATAGATGCCAGACACTGTTTGGAGATTCACAGATATTATTTCCAATCTTTATAACAAGTCTGTAAATAATATTTACCCAATTTTATGCATGGGAAAGCTGAATGGTGGAGGCTTGTTCATTAGTTATCAGCTAACTAGAATTCTAGCCCAGTTCTGCTAACTACAAAGCCTGCCCGTTCTTCACTATAATATATTTTAGCTTTCTTAAATTGTGAAATTCTTTTTGTTTCTAAACTTTGGATGTTAATTTTTAAGTGGTATGAAAATTTTTAAGTGGTGTCTATTCATTCTTTCATTAAGTATTTATTGAGTGACTGTGGGTAATTAAGACGTTCGTGAGTGTGGGTAAATGTAGTCTTGTGGCATATGTTTTAAGTGAGGTAGCAAAATGGTGTGCAGAGCAAAGAACTCTTGTAGATTATTTAGATTAAACCTAAAGTTTGTCTATCGAGAGCAATGATAATAACTATTCCTCTTTTTAGTCCACTCCCAATTTATTTAAATAGACAACAAAAAAATCTTCTTTCCCTTTTGTTTCCCTAACCCCAGTCCATCCTACTCAGATAACATGCATTCATACTGTGACGTATTTATGAACCTTTCTAAATTCTAGAGAATTTTAGTTCACTAAATTTTAGGTTTATGCTATGCAACAAGAGTGTCAAAGCTTTTTCTTTGCTGAAGAAAAACTGGATAGAGTCCCAAATATATCAATACTGGCATTAAGGTTTTAGACACACTTGTACAGGGCCAGGGATAAATAACCACAATACTAGCCTCCAAGGAGCTAGAAGGTAATGGTTGTGCAGAAACTTTTATGGCATCTATAGACAAAGCTGGCAACCAGTTTAGCTTTACCTTTTCCAGCACTCTTAACAGGGATCTCATAGGAATGTACAGAAAACTGAGAATTTTCAGCTTTTTCCTTCCCTCAATTTCACACTATATATTCTCTCTGTTCAGCAATAGAAGGGAAGAGGGTAACAATTTTCTCCATCGACAACAGAGTTTACTTAGTTTACACAGAAAAGATTTTCTGTGTGTTCAGGGCTATCAGTGTTTGCTCTCTGTGTAATGGAAAAAAAAACAAATAATGAGTAGACACTGGCAGCTGAAATGCCAAAGAAGCATTGGTTGTACACATGCAGGAAGATTCTGCATATTCAAATTCATTACTAATGATTCATTTTAGTTTAAAGACTTGAGCTTGTATTTGGAAAATCTATGCAGTTGGGGGACTTATGGCACATTTTGTTGTTCCTTGTTCTGTCTTAATGTCTTTGAACTTCTTAGGGTGCTAGGTATGAGACTGACTGGTCTTATATGGGAGAATGTGAACTCTGCATGTTCCCAGTGCAGGGCCAGGCTGAATGTAAGTGTATACCAGGAGCAGCACCAACTACCATTTGGATTGAGTAGGCAGGTGATTGTAAATCCTGAAGGCAGAGGTAGCTGAACCAAGAGGCCCAGGCACTCAGAGAACCTCCCAGAACCATAGTATCCCTGGTCAGAAGTTCCAAACTTGGCAGGGATTTAAAAAACACAGACTCCAGCATCCCAGCCAAACCTTCCAAACTAGCATATCCAAAGGTGGATATCCTGGAAACCTGTCTTCTTAACAAGTAACTCTGAGGACCAGCTAGAACTGTGAGCTAGCATTCTAAGTCCTTTGTGAAGAAGAAAGAGCCCACCTTTCTCACTGCACTGCCACAGTTGCTGGCTTGCAGGATACACAAACTGGTACCAATGTGTTCTTGAAGAGTAAGAAGAGAAGTTGGAGGTGAGTTTCTTAGTACATCTACTTTTTTAAGACTCCTTTCCTCCCCCCAGATTGCCAGTTTCACTCCCAAGTAATCTGAATTTGACATATTTCCTCTACTTTCACATATCCTGGCTTGGCTTCGATCTGGCCAACTATTAGGTAGCTAGATAAGTGATCATATACTTTAAAGATAAATATTGAATTATAATAATTTTAGTAATTAACAGAGGTTCTGGAAAATGGGAATTAATCTATGGAAGGGTCAAAACTTTTTTAAAAGAATGTTAAAACTCCACCTTTTTTTATAGGAAGCATTAAACATTGGTATTTTTCTTCAAGGTTTGGAAGTCTCATTACAAATATGATTTATTTTACTGTGTTCTGCAATATATCAAGGAAGTCATTAAGCACACAGAGCATTTATTTCTATGAATTTTATTTGGGGTTTGACTGGCTTTGGTTTGCCTCTGTGGTGCCATTAGCTCTGTCTCTTCTTTAAATGCCAGCTGTCTTGTACCACTGTCACTACGTCTGACTGGGCAGTACACATTCCTTAATTTTTCTGTTTCGAATCTTTGCAGATGGTGGTATTCAATAGCCAAACCACACAGAATTAAGTCTTAATTAGAGTGAGCTGGATTCTGGGCAAAATTCTGGCAATCTCTTCTGGGAGTGAGGGTTCCAACTTTGGGTTACACGTGTCATGATGTGTATTCTGGCTGCCTGGAAGCCTTTGTTTACTTGTTTGCTTTGCTTACTGGTGCATGACTGTGTTTCACAGGACTCTAAGTGGTTGGAGCAGTTAGCTCTGAGTAACTGCAGAGTTCATGTGTGTAGCACCAAATGTGGAGTGAGCGCTTGTGCATGAGTGTCAGCGGATTCATGTGTAACATGTTCAAACTGGAGAGAAAAGAAGTGCTGCCCAGCTGGAATGCGGAGCAAGTGCAAGTCAGAACATTGATTTTTTCTTTCCGTCTAAGGATATCAGCAGTACTGGGTCCTGAGTTACAGCAGGAAGAGACTTGAATTCTTCCATTTTTTTTCTCTACCAGAAAATCACTTGGCAGCTATCATGGCAACACAAACCCTTGGCTGGTTGGTAGCTTAGAGAAACACAAGCCTTTTCTGTGTGCTAATAATCAGTACAAAGGAAAGCATCTACAGTGTTATCTTATAGAAGCAAAGGAAACCTAATTAATGCCCAATCTCCAAAGAAAACGGCCACCCTTCTGGCTGCTTTCCCAGGGAAGGTGTTTGGTGCCACAGAACAGCCATGTGCAGAGATTCACTGCCTGGGTACAAGAGGGAGAACATTCCTGGCTTATAGCCTCAACCCTCAGTAGCCACTTGATGGGGGACAGGCAGAGCCATGGCTTACAGGCGATATATTCAGTCAAGTTTACCTTTGAGGTTAGTGAGAAGGGCTTCAAATTTGCTTTCTTCTTTTTGCATTAACATCACAAATACACCTACCAAAAATCCTAGTTTTTACCAAGCTTTCTTGGCCTCTGCTTTAGTTACTTCTACAAATCGTATTGTTCTTTTTCTCTTTCTCTCTCTCCTTTGCTCTTTGTCCCTCTTGGACCCTTTTTGAAAGTGTGTTTCATTTAAACCACCTGATGCACATTGGCTGAGTGCAAAGAGAGGGAAATCTCTTTTAATGACCCAATAGGCTTTCAATCTCTGCAGACAGCATAGTTCAGACTGAGCTAAATGAGATAGTATCCATGGTGAGAGGGGCGGAATGTGCCAGGCTTTTGTGCCAAAGGGAGATGAAATGTGTGCCATATATTTGGGCATGTTTAAAGGCAGTGATTTCAAAGTTCTACTCCTGAGTTTAGCATTACTAATCAGCTTGAGGGAAAGAGTAAGAATATACAAGAATAAGTGGCCAGATGGGATATAACTCCGAAAGACTTAAAACTAAAACCAAATAGAAATGGGTTAGAGTAAAAAGATGCTTAATAATTAATGTTTAATTTGTTGTAATGTCAGTAACTTTTGTAAAAATAATTAAGCAGTCATTTCAACTTTTAAAGGACAAAATTTGAACACTAATGAGACCATATGTATAATAATTCACAATGAAAGAATTATAATGTGCCAACTTTTACATATTCATAATTGTGTGTTGTTAGCAAAGTTCTAAGAGAAAAGTTTGGATTCTTTATAAAAGATGTGTTTTGTTTATGAAATATTGAGTCAATATTTGGCTTCTTAATTTTGTTGTCAGATGTATTATGAAAAATTATTGCCTGTTAATGTTTTTAAGATTTTCTAATCAGTGGACATGCTTCTACTCATGTGTTAGGAAAAGGTCTGGCCTTCTGGTGGGCATCTCTAGCTTCTGAAGGTAATTACAGCTGTTTGTGGAGAAAGGTTGGCCTTATAACCCCTCACTGGGGACTAAATATATGACCTTTGTCACATAGTTGCCACATGCCATTTTAACCCATATTATTCCAGATTTGCTTTTCATGGGGTGATATTTAGAGACAAGGATAAAATTACATTGAACATGAAAGAAGAAAATATTGGTGGAGAAATATTTAAAATGGACAGGATATTGGCTTTCATTATTTTTAATTGGATTTTATAGTACCTTTAATTGATTTATAATTTCGCTATGATCTTCAGGTAGATATGCTGCTTTTAAACCAGATATAGACTAGGTATGGAGGATATAGTCTGTCCATGCAGGGACTCTGGAATCTGCTGAGTACCAATTTTGGCATTACTCCCAGTCATGTAATCTTGAAAAATTATTTAAATTCTCTATGCCTTACTTTTCTCCTTTGGCAAAGGACCTAATAATACTACTTTCCTCAAGGATTGTTGCAAGGTTATAGATATTCAATTCAAAGTGTGTAGTTCAGTGCCCTGTACATAGTGAAGAAGCAACAAATGTCTATAACAACCACTTAGGTTGTCCCAGCTGCAAACCAGCCCAGAATGTTTATATAAATTCTGAAAAATTGAAGACATTTCCAAAACTAACTGAAAAGTCAGTCATCTTTGAAAGACACCAACAAGTGATATGAAAGTTAGCTAGATTAAACACAATAAACAAAGCAAAGCAATAAAATCCACTTCACCAGGACTCAATCAATATTCACTGTATCAAAGAGAATTGGATATTAGGCATTGGAAACTCATAGATTCAGACTCTCTGTGTTGGGTGTGGAAATTTAAGTAAATGTCACTACTGCCAACTGCCCCATTCAATGTTTTAATCTCCTCTACCATATTCCTGCAGAGTTGGCACTCATCCTATGCTTGAACCCTTCCAGCAATGGTAACCTATTCATGAGAAGCCAGAGCTGGTTATTGAAAAGATATCTTAGGTTGAGCTGACAACTGCTTGTCCTGCTTTCACCTATCCTCCTGGTTTGCTTCTGTGGCTCTCCATATGTCAGTGGCTTACATATTTGAATATAGCTGTTTTCTGGTATTCTACATTCCCTTCACTTCCCAAACATAAATCCACAGTTCCTTCAACATTTCTCAAATGACATGATTTCAAGTTCTCTTATGTTGTGATCGATGAACTTTGGAACTGAACTTATTTCTGTTAGAAATTTTATTTAGTTGCAAGTAATAGAGATCACAAAAAAAAGTGTTCATTTTTCTCCCAGATAAAATAAATCCTGCATTAGACAGCCCAGAGCCAATGTGGTGACCTAGCAAATTCATCAGGGACCAGGACCTTCTGGATTTCTTCTCTGTCATCCTGAAGATGTAGTTCTCATCCTCAGGCTCTGAAGGTGACTGATGTCACTCCAGTTGTTGTGTTCCCATTCTGTTCGCATTCCAGGCAGGAAAAACGATAAGGGCAACAAGCAACAGGGTGCAACCTTCTGAGTCTACCTCCCTATTAGGAAGCTCTTCTGGACACAGTAACAGCAACTGCTGCTTATTTCTTGTTGGTCAGAATTGCATCACATGCTCAACCCTAATGCAAGGAAAGCAAGGAAATGTAGTTTTTAATCAAGGTTTTCTTGCTACTTTGAATAAAAGCAGGGTTCTTCTAATACCCAGAAAAGGCAGACTAGACATAAGGTAGCCAACGGCAGTCTGCATCAGGATGTCCTCTTCAAATATCCCCTTTGGAAATTCTGCCTCTCTGCTTTAATAATAGTCTAGACAGAAGATGACCCTGAAGAGTAGAATAAAAACTACATCTGTCTCTGGAAATTTGACTTCTAATAAAAAGGAGCTGATTAATTAGAATATCAGGGAAAAGGTACAGAGAAGCCCTTACTTGGGCAAAGCTTTGTTCATCCAAATTGTAAGCTCAGAGCCAATAATCTTAATATTAATATTTACCAACACTCCTTACCTGATAAAAGTTAAAAGCCTGCTTATTCCTGGACTACTTTCTGTTCTGCACTATAAATCTACAAATCTGCAAATGTAGTAGGTCCATAAGCCAGCTTTGGCTGGGCTGACTTCTTCATTAAGGGTGTGATTTACTAAAATGCCTATAAAAGTTAAGTGGCATAGTTATTACATTTTAGGAAGGTGTAAGCCCATGTATAAAGTTTTTTATTAAACATGTATTAGTGCCATTGATATTTTAAGAAATTATTCAAGTGTAAGAGAGAGTCTTGCTGGGAAGCATGGCACCTAGCAAGTTCATCTAACCACTTAGCTGTTAACTTCTCTTTCTGTCCCAAAGATCATGGATTTCATTGGAAGGATGAGATTCCTCTCTCCCCCACATAGCTATCTAGGAAGAAAAATTTCTAAATGCATGCTTGATCTACAAGGATTTGTGGAAATTCACACTGGTCTCTGAAAGTGAAAAGAGATGAGATAAGAAAAGTAATTGGTGTATCACAGACATCAACTAATGTACACATTCTGGCCACAGAGAGGCCCAGGCCTAGCTAGCTCAAGTATTGTTCATAGCAAGATGTCAGTGATAAAAGCAATCAGAGGCCTTGTTGACTAAGTCTTTTGAGTACAGGTAAGGTAATTAGTAACTGACTTTTTTCCCCAAAAATCCTAGAGAAGAGACTCTAGTGGTTGATTCTCAGGGCTCATTAGTTAAGGGATGGTCTCGGCGCTAAGAATGCTAACAATTAACATCATTTACAAGGCCAAATTAAAGACTATACTTTTTCTGATGTTTCTCCATGTTTATGTTCATGTTAGAACTGAAATACTGTAAACTCATCTATCTGGTTTCCCAAAACCCTGTCTTCCTGAAATAGAAAAGAATGAAATGTAAGACCACAATCCAGGAATAGGTAGATGTGTGCAAATTGTCTGATCTCTCCATACTCTTAACTCTGAAAGAATTTTATCTGACAGTCACTGAAGACTTCTATTCAGCAGTTTTTCCATTAGCCCAAAGGAAGAAGTGGCAAAAAATATATGGTCCAAAGTATGATTACTGATTTCCTAAATGCAATGGTAATTTTGGTAATGAAAAGGAAAAAGCCCAAGAATGCATTTTTCCAATTGCCTCATAGTCTTTAGGCTATGTTTTCTGTGAGTTTCAATGACTATTATTCATTCATTCACTTATGTTTTTAATGAATGATAATCATTCACTTAGTGCCCACTATATGCTTGGCATTGAGCTAAGTCCTGAACATGCAAAAATCTATGAGAAATTGTTTCGGCCCTCACAAAACTTATGACTAAATGACTATTGATTAATTTATTAACTGACCTTTGATTTGTTTTTTGAAGTTCTTCAAGTGCCCGGAATTTATAACAAAATCTCAAGGGAGTTGGAATAGGTATTAACACTCCTATTTTAAAACTGAGGAAACTGAGGCTCACAGAGTTTAAGCAACCTATTTGGACTGCACAGAAAGCTGATAGCAAAAAGAGTTCAATGTTAATTCTTGATAAGCTTCACATTTTAATATAGCTAGTTATTTATATATGAAATTTTATTATAACAACATTAGCTGAAGTCTGTTTTTTAACATCTTTCAGTAAGGATAATATTCTGACCTAGATTTCTAAAATACAGGAAGTTCATCCTGCTTGATTCATGCATTGCAGATCTGAACTATTGATGAAATGGATAAAAAGAAATGGCAAGTGAATTTGTTAGTTACTTCATGGACTAAAATTTAGTGGTATCAGAATGACTGAAGTATGACAGTTAAGGTTTAATTCCTATCATTTCCCGGCTATTGTGGACTTGGTAAACACATATGGGCTATTAGGAAGCGTGTATTTCAAAGCATCAAGTCATATTTAAAGTATCACTTAAGAAAATGGAGTCATATCTTCTGTGTTCTAAAGAGGCCAGAAACTAAAAAAAAAAAAAAAAAAAAGAGAGAGACATTTTAATTTTTTTATTTTAAACTTTCTTTTCACACAATTTTTATTTTTCATTGCAAAGTAGATTTTGTGGTGCTTGCTACCTTTCTTAACATAGTCCATTGCAAAGGAGCTTAATCTATCCAGGGCTAAAAACTGAGAATATGGACATGGTCAGGAAATGACTTGTATTTGGGTGAAGAAAAACAAATACAAGCTTTTCAGGTGACTTTAGGGTGTCTGGAGCAGTGGTTACCAAACCTGGCACAAACCTGGAACATACTAAAGTCACCTGGGGAGCTTGCAAAATGGGCTATTCCAAAACCATAAGATCTCTGGGGGTGGGACCCAGGCACTGGTACTGTTTTGAAATATCCCTGGGTAATGCTAATGAGCAGCCAAGGTTGAGACTTGCTAGAAACTTTCACTTCTGTTGGAGAGCAAAGTCATCAAATTAAGCTAATTGCTACTAAAAAGTGAATGGCTTGTGTTATTCACATTTTCCAAATCAGTGTCTAATGGAGATTCTGGCTAGTGAGACAAAGTATAATGAAGACTGTCTCATCTAGTTTGCACAACTGCATAGTGCCTAGTACATAAACACCAAATATTACTGGCATTATTCTATTATTGTTATTTAATTCTTTGACAAAGGAAGGGAAAAGAAGGAAAATAAATATTGTTTTGAGATTAAAGATTTTCTATCTTTAATTTACATTTGTTCTAGCTGAATGTTTTGAAATATAGTAATTTGAGTATCTGAAATGTAAAAGCAAGAGATATAATGTAGCATATTTTATTTCCAAGGAATCCTATGGAATTTCACCTACTTTGGTACATATCTTATCAAAGTCAATTTATCTACCTCTAGCATTTTGTAGGAGAGGCTAGGGGATATGTGCCCAGTAGTAAAAAAGGAGAGAAATGCATTTTTCTTTTGGCAAGTCACAGGCATTCCTTGGGATTGGGGTGGGAAAGGGTGGGGTAGGAGGTCAACAAACCAGTAAAGTGTTGTTATGAACTCTTATTCTTTATAAAATATGATTTGTAGTTCTTACTTGAATGTTAATGTATTTTAAGTATATATCTCTGAACTAATTTAGGGTGAGAGACAAAACCTTGGAAACAGCATATGCAACATGTCATGATCTTCCCAGTTGCTTCATGGAAATGTTCATATACTGACCTACTCTTCTTACTTTCTCCAGAGCACAAAACTACCCTATATAATTTCTTCTTCTAGTATGTCTTGGTAATATTATTTCAGTGACTTTATGTTATTACTTATTTCAGAAACAAAATACAAACAGAAACAATAAAGATCTTAATCTAAAGACGAAAGTAATTCACAAAGAGCAGGAATAGAAACTGAATTCCGCACCTGATCTCTTTTGGCTTCTAACATTCTTTTCTTCAAGTAGCTTTTATTTCTCCCTCATCCCTGATTCTAATTCTAATAGGTTATTGCAATTTGTATCTATCTTTGCCATATTCCTTTATTTAGTTCCTACCTCCATGTCTACATTTTAAAAAGTGGTTTCTATATTCAAGAATAATTTATTACTTAGCTCTTGAGAGAGAAAGCTGGCTCTTAAATTTTCTTAAAATTTGCTTTGAATTTTACTCCAGGGACAGTGGTTGAAATCTTGCCCAGAGTTATCATGTTAGTTACAAATAGGCATGGATTGATGTATGATAGGAGAAGAGTTTCTGATGTCAGGAATATTTCATTTTATTTTGGGATTTGGTGATAATTGAGGGTTTTTTTTAAAATTTCTCTCTTTACGAATTCTCCATTAAAACACTATTTTTTATCTCTACCCAGAGCTGGAATTTTGAGTTGCTAAAACTATTAGAGCCTAGTCTCACTTTTTTTGTGCATTGTCAGGCATATTTTCTCATGTCTAAGTTTTTTCAGTTATTCTTAATCCTACTTACAATCTTTAGGTGGATTTAAAGTTGCATTTCCTTGTTGCGTTTGTTGCAAGCATCAAATGATTAAAAAACAAAGAGAATGTATTTTCCTACCATAAGCTTAATGACTCATAATCAAGGGCAGGATGGGGGTTGGCTGGAGGAAGGAGGGAGGCAAAGAAAAGTAAAAAGTAAATAGCAGGCATGTTTCAGGAAAAACTCTAGCCAGGGCTGTTGGACTGAACTTTATCGATGCTGCTTTATGATACGTGTCAAAATAAATGCAGGAAACAGCTTTTGCCTCAAAGCTTGGAATGTTGTGGTTAACTGATATTTAGGTAAAAGAATGTTACAATTGGAATAGCTGGCCTAAAACTTTCCCAAAATCATCAATTTTATTTATTAAACTTGCTGAAAATGAGAAAAGTGACAAGGAAAGGCACAGATCATTTACTTATTTGACAAGTTTTTCAAACTTCTTTTCCCTGATAAAGCAGCGATGGCAATGAATTTTATTATGTTTAGTGAATGTGTTTGCTTGGTTTAAATTGTTTACATATTTACTGTTAGGGCAGTAATGAAAGCAGGTCAGTCCAAATAACTTTTTTTGTCTTGTCTATAAAACACTAGGCAAGTTGCATTTTTAATGGATGATACCACAGTTGTTTTTAGGATTCCTGAATGAAGTCATGAAGTCTGAAAAAATTTGGAACCCAGAGTTTTAACTCATATTACAATTAGGGTAACTGCTTTACAGAAAAGGGCCTAGTCTAATTTTGAGTCTGTGGCTTGATTCTCACAAGTCTGATGTTCATTTCCCAAGGATAATATTTATAAGCCCATAATTAAGGCAGTACTTTAGTTAGACGTGAATTGTGAAGAAAGAAATTCATGTTACTTTAGGTTTCCATTCTTCAAATCCAGTGTTCTGTGCTATACTTTTACAGTTAAGTGTGCTACAAAATAGTCTTTGGGACCCTCTGTTAAATAGGTTTAAAATTTTTTGGAACAAGATTTCTAAGAGACTTAAAGTGAGCATTCTGACTAAGAAAGGACAAGGCATGTAGCATTTCCAGACCATTAGCAAGCAGTATCTATTCTCATATCTCAGAATGCTGTTTCTCAGAACATGGTTAAGGAGAATTTATATGCAAATGTATCACCATCAATAAGCAAGGCATAAGTGTATATTTATATAGTATATATATGTTTATATATAATATATAATATATATAACATATACATATAGTATATGTGTAATATATATTAAAGTTACTTATGTAAACTTACTTATATGTAAGTTTATATATAATATGTTATATGTATTATATATATACATATAGTATATATTACATATTATATATAAACTTATATGTATATTACATATTACATATATACTATATATATAGTATATATGTAAGTTAATATATAATATGTTATATATATTACATATATACATATAGTATATACAAAAGAAATATATACTATATGTATATATGTAATATATATAACATATTATATATAAACTTACATATATACTATATAAATATATAGTTTATACAGTATTTACATGTGTTTATATGTAATATATAATATATACTATATAAACATACAGTTTATACAGTATATTTATACTATATAAATATACAGTATATAAACATACTCTATAAATATACAGTTATACCTTGCTTATTGATGCTGATACATTCTGAGAAATGTGTCATTAGGCAATTTTGCCATTGTGCTAACATCGTAGAATGTATTTACAGAAAATTAGATGGTATGGTCTGCTACACAGGTAGGCTATATGGTAAAGCCTATTGCTCCTAGGCTACAAACCTGTATAACATGTTACTATACCAAATACTGTAGGTAATTATGACACAATGCCGAGTATTTGTGCACCTAAACATAGCTAAACATAGAAAATGTACAGTAAAATATCGTATTATAATCTTACAGGACCACTGTCATATCTGCAGTTGATCAAAGTGTCATTAGGTGGACATGACTATATATAAATATATGATCAAATATATTTATTATTTATATATTTTAATAAATATTTATATATTAATATAATACTAGTATATATAAGCTCTTTATTATCTTCCTCTTTTATTTAGTCTAAACCTAATATTGTATTCCTTCTGCAGAAACCTGCATCATAAAGGACCAGCACAGGGAGGGGCACCAGGAATCCAGGGACCGTTGGTTATTTAACTGATGACACTGGCAGATGATGATCTCTCTTCCAGGCATGAGACATGGTGCAGGTCTGCATGATGTCGTCTTCTTTTCCCTTGTGCATTCTCAGGACAGATAGCCCAGATGGCACTGTGATTCACTGTAAAGCAGGAAGGAGATAATGCAGCAGCATCTGCAGTGCTGCCAGGATGAACACATCTATAGCAATTGAGTAGATCTTGGCTACCTCTGGGCCGATTCTCCCTGTGCTTAGGTGCAGATCTTGATGAAGAAGAGAGTCTGGGGGTAAGAGCAAAATTAATTTGTTTTTTTATCTGAGTTTAGAAGGTTCCTGGGCTCCTGTTAATGTACATCAAAGCAGTTCTAGAGTCATCAAAAACTTGCTCAACATTGCCAGTGTGCATGTGTAGAGGGATCTCTGTAACTCTATTGGATTCTGATTAAATGTATTATAAATAATATGCAGGAATCCTAGCATGGTTAAACATCTAAGTTGGAAACAAAAGAAATATTTTCACTTGGGACACTTAAATACTATTAGATTCTACTTAATAGTTAAATAAAATGGAGATATCTTGGGATGAAAAGGATAAAAGGCAAGATTGCTAAATTGACTGTTGAAGTTGACATCAGTTGTTTAAAAAGATTGTTTGGGATTGCAGTCCATTCAAAGCTAGATAGGGATAGTAAATTAAGGGAAGACATTCTCATGAACCTTCTCCTAAGAACCCCACTACTCAACCTTCTTTTGACTAACATTCTGCACAGCATCAATTTCATGCATTGTTCTTAACTGATTCGTTGGGTAACTGCCGACTCCAGAACTCAGTGATAACACTGCCTTCCTTTTGGTCAGTTCTTTGCTCATGTATTCTTCACGTTCTCCAAAGGCTTACTCACCATGTGTAAGGCACTGTGCACAGCACCCAGGAAAACAGAGGCACACAAGGTGGACTGTTTCTGCCATCCACTGTTGTGTACACAACTAAACATACTAAAAAATGTGTGTGGTAAATTTCATACAAAGTCATGCAAAGGAAGTGGTAACAGCTCTTTTGAATGTGATCATGAGTAGGCAGATTCCAGCCACTAAAGGCTCAGCATGGGCCACCTTGTAAGTATGCTGCATGAGGACTCACAGTGAGTAACAGCATAGCAAACTCATTTCTTTAAAAAAAAAAAAAATGAAACTCATATTACGGTACTCTTCCAGGACTTCATTTTGCAACTTTCATGTACTCTTGAAGCAAAGGCCATAACATCATAACTTTTGTGTTTTTCAGTAGTTCACTTTCTGAGCGTGTAAGTGGGTACTTGGTGTATTATAGGCCATTACCGGACCTGGACATGATTATGGGTTTGGTCTGGTGTTCACTGTTTCAGAGGCAAGTCTAAGCTCTGCCTCCTCTCTTTCAGAAAAAAAATTGTTCTGTGATTTATGATAATATTTTAATGAATGACATTTCTACCTTTTGTTACTATCACCTTCATTTGAAAAAAATTATAGTCATTTACCATATTTCATCCATTTTAAGATAAATACTTTTTCACATTTTAACATCTTTGAAATCAAATGTGTTTTGTAATCAGTGACATGTCATAGTTTAGTTGGCAGCAATCCTCCTCACCCTTTCCAAAGTTTCCTTTGGTGGCAAATGCCTCTACCTGTGAAGCATTGGACACCTGCCCCCCACCATGTTTCTGGTACATGACACATTAAAGGAATTCAGTGATGGATGACATTTGGGTCCTACAGTTTCGAGAAAACCAGGTTACTTTATCTGATATCTTGACATACTATTTTGTCTTCTCCTAATAGTGTAGATATGAGATAATATTGGCTCATGAAGTGATACTGTTTCATAATGAATTCATCTAACATTTAGTGAATGCTATAAAGCATATGTTCTTCCCCTATGCACTATGCACCATGGCCAAATTTGAAGAGTATAACAGGTGAAAAACACAATCTTATATGATGAGTTAAATGACTAAGGGAGGCGCCATAATACAATATACAAATAAGTACTAAATGAGGTCAGACAAGATAAATCCCAAGTGGGAAGAGGTTACTTTGGGCTGGGAAAAGTTAATGGAAGATATGAGAGGTAAACTAGGCTTTGAAAGCTATAAAAATATGTTTGAGTAAAAATGGAGGAAGGGTAAGTACGATTTTAGTCCTAATTTTTTTAGCGTCTATCTTCAGTCAACACAGCTGTACATGAATGCAAAGTAGAAGTGTATTTTTAGATTCAGAACATGTATTTGAAAGTACAGCATACATTTATGAGATTGGCTCTTTTACTAAGAACCAGTTAGAATGTCTGCTTTTCTGGGAATTCTGAACATTTCTTGCTAAATTGGGGTGCCAAAAGAAGACAGCAAAGCACTGACTCACATTTGAGATGGCACAGGAAGGATTGACAGGGCAGATTTAATTCCAGGGAGGTTTCAAGAGGACTTGCTGTCTTAGACTTGAATGTGAATTGAGTATAAACCATGACTCAGAGAATACTCTTGAACTGGGTGACATGACTAAGCAATTATCACCCAAAACAAGCTAGCATAGGTCTCATTTATTTATTTAGCAGGTAATTTTGAGGTCTTCTAAATAATGAAGCCACAGTTTTTGGAAGGTAGCCTTAGATTCTCTTATGGTTATGCCACTTATGCCTCTGACCACAGTGAGCCCTGCTCTTCCTGAGATAGGGCTTTAGGATGCTGTGTTATATACAGCACTTAGTTGAGGGGCAGATTTCTGTTCTTAAATGGTAAATTTCTGTTCTAGCTTCCTTTTTCTCTTCTCCTTGATTTCTCTTCTGACTTCCTCTAACATTGTAGAGCTTATTTTGAGCATTCCAGAGCAGTTTATCAATAAAGGTTGATGTTATTTCTTTACCTTTTGTGGTGCAGTTCTAAACTTTTAAATTGAGCAATGAAGACCCACTCCACAATCATGAATACTAGATTACATTGCTTTAAAAAAGATTATTTCTGTTTTCAGTTCTCTTTGGTCTTAGTGACTGAAAGGCCTGCACAAGTACATTTAAGAAGCTTTCTTCTATTTAACAGTTTACTCCAGGCTTAGGACATCAAGTCTCATTTTCCTTTACACTTTTTTCCATATGCCAGAGGAGCAGTTCTCAACCCTGCTGACATTAGACATTTTTACAAAATACTGTTGCCTGGGCTCCACCCATAGTTATACTGATTTATTAGTCTGAACTAATGTTTAAAACAAGCTATTAAAAAAAAAAAAAAAGCTCCTCAGATGAATAGAGAGCCAGGCTTGAGAACCATTGTGTTGCTATTGGAGTCTGGTCAGAACTAGTGAAAATCTCTAAATCCAGAGAGCCAGGCTGATCCAGTCTAGAGAATCATAAGGCAGAATTTCTCTAGCAGCTGTTAGAACAAAGACTTCTGTGGATACGCAGAACATTCTTGGACCCCAATCCTGAAATTCCCTTAGTTTAAAGATTTCAACATCTTTGTCTGTTTTCTGTCCTTTAGGTTCAGAGTAAACCACTCACTCACCCCTGCAGCTAATATATAAAGTACCTTTGTGAAAGCTAAGGAAAGCCACACCTTTCTTAATACATTAATGTTATTTTCTAGGCTATTGTCAGAATAATATACAAATTTATAGTGATAACATTTTAAAGGGCACTTTATGGACTTGTATAGTGCATAGACTGCACACACAACCACACCCTATGGCCCATCATGTTCTTGTTTTTCCTGCTTAAACAAGTCATGATTTGAACTGGTGACCTGGAGACTATAGGCATCAGATGGCAATTATTGGCAGGCTGGCCAAGGCATGGCAATTAAGATAAAAGGCAACTTCAAAGTCTGAGATGATGGGTTAGATGATCACAAAAGGCTCCGTGCCTCATGGCTTTGCCATGTTGCTTAATTTAGCCCAGGTTGTTTGTGAAATCGATTTAAAGTTGACCAAGTCAGTGTCTAAAAGCTGTGAGTGAAGAATGTATAAAACTTATGGCAAATATGGCTTTGCTTGACAACCTTGGGTGGCTTTATTTGGTTACACAGAGCTAAAGACTAAAAAAGGCTGCCTATACTCAGCAAAATTGCTGAGTGAGGGTGGGCTTATTTTGAGATTCCTCAGCATCTTCTCTTTTTTTTTTTTTTTTTTTTGTCTGTTTCTTTTTAGGAGTAGACACCAAGAAAAGGCATGTGTTTTGTATCTCATTGCATGGCCAGTGGGCTTCATAGATGATACTCATCTTCACTGTAGCTGCACTTAAGCATGCTCTAGTGGTATAGCACAGCCCATGAGAAGTTCCTACAATGTTGAAAATGTTGTATTATCTGTTGTTCTGTCATGGGCAGAATGCAAATCTACCTCAAAGTCTGAGGAAGCTAAGAGGCTGAAGAAAGACTGAAAAATCAATTTTCTGAGAAAGAAACAATTAATAGAGACTTACAAACAGAAGCCATGTCTGTGTCTTGGGTGATGGTGGGACAAGATGATGGATCCCCATGTTATTACTCCCCCAACCCAGGGCTTATATACCACAGGGAAAGGGTATACATAATGCAGAAGGTATGTGTAGAATAATTGATCTACAATAACGTCAAGGTTGTTTGACCTAAGAGCAGGATTTACAGTAAGTACTTGCTCTTACACAAGGAACAATTGGAACTCTTAGAGGCCTTCCTGGAACAGCGGTTAATCAGAGGCCAACATGGCAGATTAGCATCCAAGATGGAGTTGCTTTGGCCTCCACATCTGTGCTATCCAAACAAGGTATACGCTTGGCTATACGTGGCTTTTCAGCACTTGAAATGTTGCTAGTGGAACCAAAAAAAAAAAAAAACCCTGAATTTTAAATTTTAAATACTTTTAGTTAATTTAAATTTAAATGGCTACATGTAGCTAGTGGCTACCACATTGGACAATGCTGGCCTGAAAGATAGGTTTTATCCAGAGGGAAAGAAAACTAATGTTTGTTATGCACCTTCTAATTTTCAGGAACATTCTTATTATGATCATGTCCAATCCTTACAAAACCTTCTGAGGTAGATATTATCATTTCCACTTTATATATAGAAAATAACTGGAGCTCAGAGAATCAATTACCCAAGAACTAATAAATGATCAAATGAATGTTCAAACTTAGGTTTATTTGATTCTAAAGCCCACACTTGAAGTTTCCTTAGGGAAGGTAATCTTCCTTGTGATGAATTAGAAGTTAAATTTGTAGTAAAACAATAACAACTATCAAAACAGTCCTACCAAAGATCACTGTAGAGTAAAAGTAGAATTCTGGAGAAGGAGTGAAAAGAGAATGTGTGGTGGCCCTGGGCTGAAGCAGCACATGTAGCAGATGGGAGTGTGGTGCTGAAGATGGGTTGGCAGGCAGAAGAAGGGTGCCAAGGCCACTGCACCTGGGAAAAAACAGACTATTCTCACTATAGCTTCCTCAACTTTTCACATGCCCAGAGTCCTGTGCTCTGTCCTTTCTTCATCAGATTAAAATCAGGCTTTCATGTCCTTAATAGAGCCAACAGAGAAGCTCACTTGTTAGTAGCTGCTTAGGACTAAATAGAGGTATGTCTGAGGGTTGTCAGCTTCTTTTTAGTAGGACCCAATCCCTGACCAAGGATAAGTCTTCTTGCTCAGCTGGTTTTTCTCCCCACCCCAACTCTTTTTTCTTTATGCGTCAAGATGCCCAGAGTTTATATTTATAGCCCCTTCTCCTTTCCCTTATGTCCTCCAATATTCGTGGTCCTTCCCCACATCTAGTGAATACATTAATCCTCTAGGCATTAGTTCTTAGCCCTGTCTGCATTGGAATTAACTGGCACACTTTAAAAAATACAGCTGCCAAGGATCCACCCCAGACAAACCAAGTATGAATTTCTGGCAGTAGGGTATGGCCATCAGTATATTTTAAAAGTTCCCCAAGTGATTCTAATGTGCAGACAGCCTTTTTTGATTTGCCATCTGCATGTATCCCAGAGTTCTACTGCTTTCATATTTTTAAACCCAGGGCATGAGATAGGAAGATTTGTGCGTGGAGAAGGGTGGGTGTTGTAGGTGGTAAGTGATAAGCGGTTAGACAACTAGCTCAGGGAAACGGAAGGTGAAAAAGAAAAAAGAAATGTGTCAAGGACCCCACAGAGGGTGACCATTATGGATGAGTGGAGCACAAGAAATCCTGATGAAAGACAGAGGTCTAGGATAAATTATCAGTATGGTAATTTCTCCATTCAACAATCATTTGGTGAGAATTTTTGGTGCCAGCCTCTGCCACAGGGGTACAAGAAGAAAAGAAGGATCTTAACCATGGAAAAAGTTGTAAGGTAGAGAATTAGTGAGAGAAAGAGAGTGAGACTTGGTTGACCAAGTAAGAATAATCCTCATTTAACTACTTATATGTACTGTATTAGTCCATTTTTATACTGCTATAAAGATATTACCCGAGACTCGGAGATTTATAAATAAAAGAGGTTTAATTGACTTACAGTTCCACCTGGCTGAGGAGGCCTCAGGAAACTTACACTCATGGCAGAAGGCAAAGGGGAAGCAAGGCACATTATTACATGGTGGCAGGAGGAGGGACAAAGAGAAAAGGCGAAGGGGAAGTGCCACACTTTAGAACCATCAGATCTTGTGAAAACTCCCTCACTATCATGCAAACGGCATGGGAAAAACCACCCCCATGATCCAATCACTTCCCACTAGGTCCCTCCCTTAACATATAGGTATTACAATTCAAAATGAGATTTGGGTGGGGACACAGAGCCAAACCATATCATATACCACTTGCTCATTATCTAGCAAAATTAGCTTTCATACACATCACTAAATACATGTCAGATTATCTTTGTTGTAAATTGCATTCAATTACAGCAATATCCTCTGTGGATGTCTTCTGAGCCTTTATGTGATTGGTTGGTACACAGTTTAAACAAATTACAGGAGTCTTGCTGCAATATCCACCTGCAACTTTTCTCATAAAGATTATGAGTAAAGTAAATGTTTATAACAGTTTCTGGCAAGTGTCTTGGTGTAAAACATTAAATAAGTCCAATTGTATTCTTTAGCACCCTACTTACCAACACTTCTCTCTACCACATCACACCTAATAAGTTTTCATTTATAACTGTAGCCTAAATCACAGTATTTATGTGCTCTGATGGGAACATAAATTGGAAAATTAAAGAAAAACCTCTTTCGTGATAGCCAGGGTCTGTTTGTGGGAACAGCATTCTCTCTCCTGTGAGCAGCATTAAGTGTGTCTCCATGGCTTTGTGCCTTCTTATTCTTGGCTTTAGCAACAGCATTCATTTGAAAAATTGTCTTAGTTTTATTGAGAGTCATGCTTGTGGTGGGACCCTCTCATGGGAGAAGGGGAAAGAATGGAGGATGAATATTTCTATTCATCTTGTGGGCACTTGACTTCCCCTTTGCACCTTCATGACATAAATAGCATACACATGACATTTGTTAGTTTCATCTGTTTTTGTACTTCATATGAATGGAATCTTACATATATATGCTTTTATATCTGGCTTCTTTCATTGGACTCCACTTTTGTGAGATTAATTCATATTTTTGTGTATAATTATAGATAATTTACCTTCATAGTTGTAGAGTATCGATTGTGTGAATGTACTCCAATACATTTATTTATTCAATTAGTGATGGACATTTGGTAGTTTTTGGCTTAAGGTTATGCTATGAACATTCTGGTCCATGTATTTAGGTGAATGTATGTACACATTTCTGTTGGAAATATACCTAAAAGTGGAATTGTCAGGTAACAGGGTATGTATGTATTCAGTTTAAATAGATACTGCTAAACAGATCGTTAAAGTATTTGTACAAAGTTTCCTTTCTACCAGTACCATGTGAGAGTTCTGCTGTCCTCACTGGGCCTTTTCCATCTTTTAGCATTTAGGCACTCTGGTAGAAGTGTATGTGTTAGTGAGTGTTCTCCAGAGAAACAGAGCCAATAGGAGGCGTGTGTGTGTATATATGTATCTGTGCGTGTGTGTGTGTGTGTGTGTGTGTGTGTGTGTGTGTATCATTTACTACGTATATATGTATACATATGTAGTAAATTCCTTATACAAAGAATTGGAGACCCAGGAAAGCCAGTGATATAATTCAGTCCAAATCCAAAAACTGAGAACCATGGAGTTGAGTTTGGAGAAGGCCAGCTGGAGTCCTAAAGGCCTGAGAGAACCAGGAGCTCTAGTGTCTGAGAACAGAAGATAGACATCCCAACTTAAGAAGGGAGAGGAAATTTGCCCTTCCTCTACCTTTTTGTTCTATTCAGGGCCTCAATGGATTGCATAATGAGGGCAGATTTTCCTTACTCAGTCTCAGATTCAAATGCTAATCACCTCTGGAAACAGTCTCACAGACACACCCAGAAGTAATATTTTACCAGCTGTCCACGCGTCCCTTAGCCCAGTCAAGTTGACACATAAAGTTAACCAACCCAGTGTAGTACACACTGTGGTTTCATTTTCTTGGTGCCTATTGAAGTTGAACACCTGTCTTGTTTGCCATCTACAAATAAATTTTGCTGTTTGTTTTAATGTGGCTTTTCTAATAACATATAGACAAATTTCTTATTCTACTTTACACTTAGCAATTTTCATTAGTTAAAAAAAAAAAAAAACTAATACAATGTCAGGGAAGAATCAAATTCTCACCACTTAGGCTAGCTTAATACAGTGGTTTTTTTCTCAAAATATTCAGTCTCCTGATAGTAAAGGGGTAGTGGGTGGGTTGGAGAGGGGGGCTTCTGGTTCCACAGTGCTTTATAGGAGCAAGCTGGCTTTACTTCCTCCCTTATAAAACAAAAAACAAATAGACAGTACTGATATTATGACCAGCAATATCCCAGAACTCAAATATGAGGATGAAACAGTTCCCAGGGCCACAAAGAAGTGAAAAAACCCTGAGCAGATGGTAAGAGGATCTGACTTTCATATTTGTGATGCCCCTTCCCTAATCTGCCTGGCACAAGTGTGATGGAAATTACCCCCAACCCACAGTTTCTACACTACAGAAAGTGAGATCAAAGTGGGTAATCAGCTTCCTCATCATCTTGGGTTCCATGGCAGAAGACCTGTCCCTGCTTGAACCCACAGGAAGCATTAGGAGTGACCGAATAAAGAAATACCCCTAAAGAGAGGCAAAGGCAAAGGTGTAGGAGGCACTAGTAACCCCAGTCCTGGAAACTGTGCTCTGTACCTGGACCAAAGGAGACACGAAATCAGAGTGACTGCTCAGCAGCACTACACTGTAGAAAGTTCTTTCTACAGGTCCCCTGGCTGGCACTCTTTGTTTACTGGAACTGAGGCAAACCTGGGCTTAAGGCACCATCTAGTGCTAAAAGGGAGGCAGCAACCTAAAGAANAAAAAAAAAAAAAAAAGAAAGAAAATCAACAGGTAAATTACAAAGAATCTCTAAGCAAATATACCCGATAAAAACTCAAACAGTCAGACCGAAGACTCACATACATAACTAATTCATTAATCCAATGATGTAGATGTATATCCATAATAAACAAGAGCCATGACCTCTCCAGTGGACAAAAAAAAAGAAACCAGTGACTGACCACAATGAGATGGCAATATATGAACTCTTTGACGAAGAATGCAAAATAGCAGTTTTAAGAAAACTCAGTGATCACCAAGATAAGGCAGAAAATCAATTTAGAAATTTTTTTTTAATTCTTTTAAATTCTTTTTTTTCTTTTTCTTTTTTTTAATTCTTTTTCTTTCTTCCTCTAAAAAAGAAAACAGAAAAAAAGAGAAATTTTTCTGAGAAATTTTACATAGAGATTGAAATAACTTTTAGAAATCAAACAGAAATCTCAGAACTGAGAAATGCATTTGCTGAACTGAAAAATATATTAAAGGCTCTCAATAGCCGAACGGATCAAGTAGAGGAAATAATTAGTGAGCCTGAAGACAGGCTATTTGAAAATATACAGTCAAAGAGGAAAAATGAAAAAGAATGCAAAGAAATGAACTCACCTACAAGATATAGAAAATTACCTTAAAGGACCAAATCTAAGGAATATTGGTGTTCAAGAGGGAGTTGAGCAACAAAAAGGTGTAGAAAATGATTTAAATAAATAAAAATGGAATACTTTTCAAAACTGGAGAAAGAGGTAAATATCCAGATACCAGAAGATCAGAGAACAGATTTGACCCAAATAAGACTACCCCAAGCCATATAATAATCACATTTTCAAAAAAGGACAGAAAGCATTCTAAAAGCAGCAAAAGAAAGGAAGCAAATAACAAATAAAACAGCTCCAATTTATTTGGCAACAGTCTCCTCAACAAAAACCATACAGGCCAAGATGGAGTGAGACAACATTTTCAAAGTACTGAAAGAAAAGCCTGCCATCTAAGAATACTGTATTCAGTAAAGCTATCCTTCAGATATGAAGAAGAGATAACATTGCTCCAAGGCAAACAAAAACTGAGGGAATTCACCACCACCAGACCTGTCTTATAAGAAATGCTAAAGGGAAAACTTCAAGTTGAGAAAAAAAAATCCCACTAATGTGCAAAAATAAAACATTTGAAGATATAAAACCCATAGGTAAAAATAAGTAAACGAACAAACCCAGAATCTTCTAATGCTTTAACTGTGGTGTGCAATTCACTTGTAATTCTAGTATGAAGCACAACAGATAATAATAGCTATAGAAACCTGTTAAGATATAGGCAATATAAAATATGCAAATTGAGATAATATAAAGTCAAACTATGGGAGGTATGGAGTTAAAGTATAGGGGTTTTTTCCTTTTATCTTTGCTTCTATTCTATATGATCTAAGATAAATGGTCATCTCTTTAAAATAACTTGTTATATCTATAAGATGTCTTTTGTAAGCCTCATGGTAACCACAGTGTAAAAACCTCTAATAAATTCACTAAAAATAAAAAGCAATGAATTAAAACTTACTACCAGAGGAAATAACCTAGCCACAAAGAAAGACAATAAAAAACGAATATAGGAAGAGAAGAGTTTCAAGACAACCAGAAAATAAGAAACAAAATGGAAGTAATAAGTTCTTACTTATCTATAGTAACACTGAATGTAAATGGGTTTAATTCTCCAATTAAAAGGCACAGAGGGGCCAGCTGCAGTGGCTCATTCCTATAATCCCAGAGTTCAGATGGGAGGATTGCTTGAGGCAAGAAGTTTGAGGCCAGTCAGGGCAACATAGCAAAACCCTATCTCTACATTTTTTTTTTAATTAGCTGAGTGTGGTGGTACATGCCTATAGTCCCAGTTCCTTGGAAGCTGAGACAGAAGGATACCTTGAATTCATGAATTTGAGGTCACAGTGAGGTATGATTGCACCACTCCACTCCATTGCACCACTGTACTCCAGCCTGGGCAACAGATCAAGATCCTATCTCTAAAAAAGAAAAATAAATAAAAAAATAAAAGGCACAGCATGGCTAAATGGATAAAGAAATGAGACCCAAACATATGCTGCCCACAAGAAACCAACTTCACCTTTAAAGACCACACATAGACTTAAAGTGAAGGAATAGAGAAAGATATTTCATGAAACTTGAAACCAAAAAAGAGCAGGAGCTGCTGTATTTTTATCAGATAGTAAACTGATATGGTTTGGTTCTGTGTCCCCACCCAAATTTCATCTCAAATTGTAATCCCCATGTGTCAGGGAGACACCTAGTGGGAGGTGATTGGATCAGGGAAGCAGTTTTCCCCCATGTTGTTCTCATGATAGTGAATGAGTTCTCACTAGATCTGATAGTTTAAAAATATGGTACATCCCACCTTGTTCTCTCTTGCTACTGCTGCCATGTAAGATGTATCTTGCTTCCCCTTTGCCTTCCACCATGATTATAAGTTTCCTAAGGCCTCTCTAGCCATGTCAAACTATGAGTCAATTAAAGCTCTTTTTATTACGTATAAATTAGTCACCAGAAGTTCTTTATAGCAGTGTGAAGACAGACTACATAGCCTAAAAATTAAAGACTTTAAAAAAAGACAAGGAAAATTATTTTATAATGAGAAAAAAGACAATTCATCAAGACAATATACAATTTTAAATATCTATATACCCAACAATGGAGCGTCCAAGTATATAAAGCAAACATTAATAGATCTAAAGGGAGAGATAGGCTATAATACAGTAAGAGTAGGGGATTCAATATCCTACTCACAGTAATGGATAAATCATTCAGACAGAAAAAGAACAAAGAAACACTAGAGTTAAACTACACATTAGAATAAATGTGCCTAATTGACTTTTATAGAAAATTTCACCCAGCTGCTACAGAATACACATTCTTCCATCAGCAAATGGAACATGGAAGACTCAAATAGATAAAATCATAAACAAAAAGAAAACATAACAACTGAGGTCAAAAAAACATAAACAATAATTAGAGACTATTATGGACAACTATATGCCAACATATTGGAAAACCTAGAAAAATTTCTGGACATATACAGCCTGCTAAGATTAAGCCATGAGGAAATAGAAAACCTCAACAAACCAATAACAAGTATCAAGATCAAAGCTGTAATAAAAAATATCCCATTAAAGAATAGCCCAGGACCTGATGACTTCACTGCTAAGTTCCACCAAACATTTAAAGAAGAACTAATATCAGTTCTACTCAACCTCTTTAAAAGAATTGAAAAGGAGGGAATATATTCTGTGAGTTCAGCATTACGCGGATATCAAAACTAGATAAGGATACAACAAAAAAGAAAATTACAGGCCAATAATACTGATGAATATTGATGCAAAAATTCTCAACAAAACACTAGCAAACTGAATTTAACAATGCATTAAAAAGATCATTCATTGTGATCAAGTGGGATTTATTCCAGGGATACAGTGATGGCTCAATACATGCAAATCAATAAACAAGACACATCACATTAACAGAATCTGAAACAAAAACCATATCATCATTTCAATAGATGCTGAAAAAAGCATTTGATAAAATCAACATCCCTTTACGACAAAAACCCTCAACAAACTGGAAATGTAAGAAACATACCTCAAAATAATAAAGGCCACATATGACAAACTCACAGCTAATTGTAATACTGAATGGGAAACAATTGAATGCCTTTCCTCTAAGATCTGGAACAAACAAAGATGCCCACTTTCACCACTTTTATTTAGCATAATACTGGAGGTCTTGGCCACAGCAATTATGCAAGAGAAAGAAATAAATGGCATCCAAATTGGAAAGGAAGAAATTGAATCACCCTTGTTTGCAGGCAGCATGATGTTATACTTAGAAAAGCCTAAAGACTTCACCTATGGAACACTATGCAGCCATAAAAAGGAATGAAATCATGTCCTTTGCAGGGACATGGATGGAGTTGGAAGCCATTATCCTCAGCAAACTAACACAAGAACAGAAAACCAAACACCACGTTTTCACTTATAAGTGGGCACTTAATGATGAGAACACATTGACACATGGTGGGAAACAACACACACTGGGACCTGTCAGAGGGGGTGGCACTGGGGCAAGGAGCATCAGGAAGAAGAGCTAATGAATGCTGGGCTTAATACCTAGGTGATGGGATGATCTGTGTAGCAAACTACCATGGCACACATTTACCTATGTAACAAACCTGCACATCCTGAATATGTACCCCTGAACTTAAAGATTAAGAAAGAAAAAGATTCCACCAATGCTAGAATGGATAAAATAATTTGGTAACATTGCAGGACACAAAAGCAACTTACAAAAATCAGTAACATTTTATACACTAACGGTAAATAATATTGAAAAGAAATGAAGAAAGCAAACTCATTTACAATATCTACAAATAATATAAAATACCCCATAAGCAATTTAGCCAAAAAAGTGAAAGATCTATATAAGGAAAACTATAAAACACTGATTAAAGAAATTGAAGAAGACACAAAAAAGGAAAGATATTCTGTGTTCATGGATTAGGAGAACTAATATTGTTAAAGTGACAATACTAACCAAAGCAATGTACAGATTCAATGCAGAAATAGAAAACAAAAACAAAAACAAAAAAAAAAACCACACACACAGTTCTAAAATGTATGTGAAACCACAAAAGGCCTTAAATAGCCAAAGCAACCCTAAGTAAAAAGAACAAAGCTGTAGACATCACAGTACTTGACTTCAAAATATACTACAAATTTACAGTAATCAAATCAGCATGGTACTAGCATACAAACAGACACACAGACCAATGGAACAGAAAAGAGAACACAGATGTATATCCATGCATTCATAGCCAACTCATTTTTGACAAAGGCACCAAAGACATACAACAGAAAAAGGTCCATCTTCTCAATAAATGGTGCTGAGAGAACTGGATAACCATATGCAGAAGAATAAAACTAGATCACCATCTCTCATAATATACAAAAATCAAACAAAAATAAATTAAAGACTTAAATCTAAGACTTGAAACTATGAAACCACTAGGAAAAAAAAAAAAAACACTGAAGAAATGTTCAGGACACTGGAAAAGAATTTTAGGTAAGACCTCAAAGCACAGGCAACCAAAGCAAAAAGAGACAAATGGAATTATATGAAGCTAAAAACTTCTGTACAGCAAAGGAAACAATTAACAAAGTGAAGAGACAACCCACAGAATGGGAGAAAATATTTGCAAACTACCCATCTGACAAAGGATTAATAAGCAGCATATATAAGGAGCACAAACAACTCAATAGCAAAAAAACAAATATTCTGACTTTTTTAAATGGACAAAAGATCTGAACAGACATTTCTCAATAGAAGACATAAATGGCCATCAGATATATTTTTGAAATGCTCAATAGCACTAACCATTAGGGAAATGCAAATCAAAACCATAGTGAGCTATCACCTCACTCCAGTTAAAATGGCTTTCATCAAAAAGACAGGGGATAATGGATGCTGACAGGGATGTGCAGAAAGGGAACCCTAGGACACTGTTGGTCTGAATGTGAATTAGTAAAGCCATGGTGGAAAATTCTATGGAAGTTCCTCAAAAAACTAAAAATAGAACTACCATATGATCAAATAATTTCACTACTGGGTATATACCCAGAAGAAAGGAAATCAATATATTGAAGAGATATCTGTACTCCCATGTTTATTGTTGTAGCACTATTCAGGATAGACAAAATATTAAATCAAGCAAAGTGCCTGCCCATGGATGAATAAAAAGTTGGTACATATACACAATAGAATATTATTCAGCCATAAAAAGAATGAAATCCTTTCATTTGCAGCAACATGGGAACTGGAGATCATGTTAGGTGAAATAAGTGAAGCACAAAAGACAAATATTGCATGTTCTCACTCATATGTGAGAGCTAAAAAAGTGGATCTCATGAAGACAGAGAGTAGATAATGGTTACCAGAAGCTGAAAAGGGTAGGGAGCGGGGGACGTATGGAGGTTAATTGTTGGGTACAAATATACAGTTTGATAGAAGAAATAAGACGTAGTGTTTGAAAGATCAGTAGGGTGACTATAGTTTACAATATTCTATATTTCAAAATAGCTAGAAGGGAGTAATTCAAAGCCTTCTGGCAAAAAGAAAAGACAAACAGTTAAGGTGACGGATATTCCGATATGAATATTGATTTGATCATTACAAATTATATGGATATATCAAATTATTTAATGTAGCCCCAAAATATCTGCACCTATTATATATCAATAAAGTATGGACAAAAGATCTGAATAGATATTTCTCAATAGAAGACATACAAATGGCCATCAGATATATTTTAAAGATGCTCAACAGCACTAACCATCAGGGAAATGCAAATCAAAACCATAATGAGATATCACCTCACTCCAGTTAAAATGGCTTTCATCAAAAAGACCAGATAAAAGAGGCCATAATTTATATATAGATATATAAACACATTTTATATATATATATAAATTATATATAAATATATTTATATATAAAAATATATTTATATATAAATTATATATTAATATATTTATATTGTATTATATAATATATATAAATATTACATATATATTTTATATTTATATATATATAAAGAGAACAACTTTCTCCCAAGGAAAGAGGAGGACTTAATGAAAATCAATTATTTGATGTATAACAAATGTGAACAGGTTCAAGGAAAATACTGCATTGCTTTTTAGAATTTGAATAGCTGATATAAATCTTTAGATGAGATGAAATATTTTACACCATTATACCTTCCTTAAATGTCAGCCCTAATGCTAACACAAGGAACAAGCCTAGAGAAGAACTTGTCTTGATGGAATTTGTTTCTTAAATGAGAGCACTGTTCTAGGGTTGATATGACATTGATAAACTTGATGTAAATAAAATGAGCTATTGTTTAAGAGACCTTTTGTATTATTAGAATTCAAGCTACCAAGCTGTTCTGTGAAGTGCCATCACGGAACTTCAGAGAAGGCCTCCACAGTTAGGTGAGCTGGATAAGCTTGTTAAACTAGCCAAGAGATTGGAGCATTTGAGACTTTGTGCAAAACCACAGGGGAAGTGTAACAGTTAAGGAAAGAGTATCTTGAGAATAGTAGGAGTCAGAGAAATATAAGTAAGATTGTATCTCAAGTTTTCTGTTCTAAGCAAACACACAGTAGATTTATGGCCTGTCGATGAATGACAAAGATATATAAAAGCATTGGCTTTACGTGTTAAAGAAAAAGGTTTTAGTTGGTCGTATATTGCTGACTGAACCTTCTTACACTTTAGGACACTTAAGATTTAAACTGATCCCATTCCTTTTCAAATGGCTTGTGTGGATATTTTTGTATGCAGGGAATATTTTAATGAAAACATCGAATTCAAGAACAGTTTTCTCAAAGCTGGAATTCCTTTAAACTCTCTCATTTACTGGACAACAGTAAGCACAATGTAGATATCGCCTCAGTGGTATGTTCTGATTGGTCAAGTATCTCCCGGATTGGCCTTAGCAGTAAACGGATCAGTGAAGTACTGATAGGGCACTGAGGCTTGATCACCTACCATCCTATCTCTGTGCCTGTCATTCCTTTGAGCTTTAAAAGCTTTGCAGTTTTGGGGTTGCCTTTTAAAAATGCATATTTACTTGGAAGAGGACACACCTGAAATTTTTATTATCTGACATCCTATTAAGAACTTGCTAAAAATAGACCATGCATAGGAAAGAGATGAAAGGGATGCTGTAAGAGAAGAAATGAGTTAGAGCTCCAGTTTTGCAGTCCAGTGTCAATTCTGTCCAAAATGTTACCAAAACCATTACTCCTAAAAGGTATACATATATTTACTCCTTATTCTAAGAGCATCGTAAATTTGAGGATGAAATGTATTTTGGAACAGACTTCAATAAATGTGTTGAGACTTAAATAAATTCCAGTTTGTGTCCCTATTAAAGTTGCCCTTAGGCCTCAAATAGATTGTGTGTGTGTGTGTCTTCATTTTTACCCATTACCTCCCAGAGATGATGGGTGCAACAATGAGTAGAGAGGAAGAGAACTGATTATTTCTCTTTGTCGCTGACCTATGCTTATTCTTCTGGTCGGTAAAACTGGTATGCTCCCCTCTGACCCTAAACAGCTCATGTTTCAAGAATATTTAAGAGAATTGTTCCACTGTCTTTTTCATTCTGTAGTGGAAAATCCTGGGTCTATGTTCTGGAGAAACTTGACACAAATAATAAACAGGAAAGAAGGGTCCACAGAAAAGATTACCTGATAAACCTCCTTAACTTCCAGATCTGCTTGCCTATGCCTTCTTTTCTCCTTCCAATCTGGAAATGCTTGAATTATACCTTCGTGGGCAGTGAACAATTTGTACTTTGGGGAAGGGGTGATGATCTGTTTGACATTTGCTGAAGTTACTCAATTAACACATTGAGGTGATAGCAGATGCTATTCCCTGGAAGACATATTGACCTTTTATTTTTAAAGAAACCAGCCTTTAAAGTTTCAGATAATTGTGTCTGAGATTATTCACAGCTGGCCTGAGGCCCTTGCTTGTTACGTTGACAGTAAGCCATATTTGAACTCATCCCCAGATGTACAAAGTCTATTCACTGACTCAATGAGTCACTAATTGTCCTTAAAGTTTCATTAAAAGCAGAGACATTACTAAAGAACTTGCATTAGTCACACTTTGTTCCAGGTTCAGTTAGATATTTGAGGCGAGAATTGACAATATAACCAATGATGTCAAAAAAGGGAAAAATGTGACAGAGTTGAAATGTCATCCAGTTGGCTGCTATAACATGCTGCAGAAAGGATGGATATTAAATTATTGAAGATAACGTGATGGTTTGTGTAAGCTCTCATGTTTTTCCTGTCTCCGCCTCCTTTCCCTGTCCTCATATCTACTATACCATTCCCTGCTCTCACCGCTTTCTTATAAATAACACATCTGCTCAAGACATAGAGTTTATTTTGAAGGACACAGGTAATTCAAAAACTATTTATATTCAGATATTACTTACCTAATTTACATGGCCCAGCAATGATGAAATACTAGCATGGCAGAATCTAAAATAGTTTGGTCCAGCTTATTAAGTTGTTATGATGCACATTACAGGCTCATTTGCTGTAATTAATTAGTGGAGAGAGGATAGAGCCTCAGCCTTAATTGCTTCTATCTAACAAATGTTTTCGAGGAGATTTCATTTATTAAGAAGATCACAGCTGAGAAGAGTACCCGAGCTAAAAGCTCCTATTGTTCTCCCTTCACTTTACATCCTTTTCCAAAAGGTATAATTTAAAATAAAAATTTTAAGCTCTGAGTAGAAATATACATGGTGCTTCTTAGCCAGCGGTCCTCTTTGTGAAACTGATATTTCCTAACTCACCATGTTTACATGCAGTGTTTTTCTCCCAGTGGTTGCTGGTAGACCTTTGTGCTTTAACTCTCAAATCCTTAGAGTGTTTCAAGGATAGATTTGGGAGGAATGATAGGGCCCAATTTTCTCCCTCTCCTTGTCAAGCCACTAGAACAGAATAACATGACAAGAATAATTTTGCGGAGTCAAAACAGCCATATAAAAACCCATAGTAGGGCCGGGTGCTGTGGCTCATGCCTGCAATCAGAACACCTTGGGAAGCCAAGGCGGTAGGATCATGAGGTCATAGAGACCATCCTGTCCAACATGGTGAAACCCCGTCTCTACTAAAAGTACAAAAATTATCTGGGCATGGTGGCACGTGCCTGTAGTCCAGGTACTCGGGAGGCTGAGGCAGGAGAATAGCTTGAACCCGGGAGACAGAGATTGCAGTGAGCCGAGATCTCGCCCCTGCACTCCAGCCTGGCAACAGAGTAAGACTCTGTCTAGAAAAGAAAAAAAGAAACCCACAGTAAAGATGTACAATATGTTGATATTGGACCTCTGAACTAGCATTATATATGATGGATATCCTTATTTTATGTGTCAACATACAAACAGCAGTAAGTCTTTAAACTTTTTTTTAAAACTCTTAATGGTTTTCAAGGTGGCGTTTTACTATATTATTTGGTCATCTTCCAAACACTGAAGCAGGCTGGGACAAAATGTTATTACCTTTCATTTACAAAGAAAAGAACTGAGATTGAAGAGAGTAAAAAAATGTGTTCTAGAGGACATAACTGCCTTTAGTAGAGATCAGAAACAAGCTTGGCCTCCAAATGGTCCGCCAAATTTATTCCTGTACTCTACTGTTGCTGAGTATTCTAAACATACAGAAAATAAGCGTAACAGATACCCATGTGTCTACCTCGCTAGATTTAACACATGTTAGCCTTTTGTCTATTAGCTTCAGATCATTTTTGTTTTGGTGTTTGTAAGGAAGTATTATGAATGCATCTGCCATTATCCTTTTCCCATCTGTTTTCCATCCGTCTTACCTATCCTTGGGAGTCACCACTCTTCTGAATTTGCTAGTAGCGTTTTTATGAAGGTTTTCATACTTTTGTTCTATATATGTATGTTCATGAGCACATATATTATTTTGTGCTTTAAAAGTTTACATACATGGAATCAAACGTAACATTCTGCAACTTTAGATTGGTTTTGTCTCTTCAGTAGTATGCTTCTGAAATTTATCCATGTAGATCTAATTTATTCATTTGAACAGCTGCATAGTATTCCATTGTATAAATAAACTTTTATTCATCTATTTCTTACTTATAAACATTTAGATTATTTTTCATTTTCCCCTGTTTCAAAACAGTGTAATAAAAAGCATCTTTGTAGAGTTCTTCTTGGCCACGGAGACAAATTTTCTTTCTAGACCTGAAGGACATATCTAGAAGTGTAACTAATGTGCTATGCGCACTTTTCAGTTTTTCTGGGAAGTGGCATATTAGTCTCCGAAGTAGTTACACTAATTTGTTCTTCCACAAGCAATGTCTGTAGGAAATTCCCTTTCCCTGCTTTCTCTCAACTCATTTGTGGTATCAGCTTTTATATTTTTTTCCTGTGATTTCATTGGTGTGTAATGACTTCTCCTTGTTTGATTGATCACTAGTGAG
>NW_016107718.1:710093-776726 GCF_001604975.1 Cebus imitator
TTTTTTTTTTTAACACCTATTATGCCATGAATTCATAGGGAATAGGTTCCAGCAGCTTAGGCTCCTTCCCATTGGTTGTCACAAAGTGTGCTTCTCTGGGTGGAGCAGGCTGGCACTTCAGTTGAGCCCAGGTACCTTTCTCTTTGGCTTCTTTCTTTTTCTTATCATTTTCCTTCACACATTTTTGGAAGCTATCTCGGCTCTTAAAGTGCTTGATGTACTCAATATGCATATTAATTCTCTTGGCAAGAATCTTGCCCTTCACTTGTTTGTTAACAACAATGCCAACAGCATGCTGGGCATTGCCCAGTTTTGCCATGATAACTTTTGTAGGGCATTCCTTTTTGAACAGTACCCATTCCCTTGATGTCTACAATGTCACCTTTCTTATAGATTCGCATATACGTGGCCAAAGGAACAACTCCATGTTTTCTAAAAGGCCTAGAGAACATATATCAACTGCCTCTCCTCTTTCCCTTTGTGTTCGTCATTTTGGCGAATTACTGGAAGATGGTGGTTCCGGCCGAGTTTGCCTATCTTTCTTATGCTTATTGATCACTGAAATCTCACCTTCTACAAATTAGCTGACTATATTATTTGCTTGCTTATTTTTTCTATTAAACATTTTATATTTTTCCTATTATTTCTAGCCTGATACCTATCAGAAGGAAGGCTGCTGTCTAATTCCTAAGCTGAAGTTTTCCTAAGCCACAGAACATCAAAACCTTTATCCAATTCTAGAGTGGAGTAGCTGTGAGAAAGTATCTGAAAGAACCTGGTGTCCGTACCCAGGAGTTTGCTGTATTTTTCCTCTCAGGTGTGGGGGGTGGCGTGGTGTTGGGCAGAGCACTCATGAGTCCTGTAATAGTCTGTTTTCATGCTGCTAATAAAGACATACCTGAGACTGGGTAATTTATTTAAAAAAAAAGAGGTTTAATGGACTCATAGTTCCATGTGGCTGAGGAGGCCTCACAATCATGGCGGAAGGCAAGAATGAGCTAGTCACATCTTTCGTGATGGCGGGGAAGAGAGAGCTTGTACAGGGGAGCTCTTCTTTATAAAACCATCAGATCTCATGAGATTTATTCACTATCACAAGAACAGTATGGGAAAGACTAGCCCCCATGATTCAATCACTTCCACTGGGTCTTTCCCACAACATGTGGGAATTGTGGGAGCTGCAATTCAAGATGAGATTTGGGTGGGCACACAGCCAAACCATATCAAGGCCCTAGTGAGGAGATAAATCAGGAAGTGGTGGGAGCTGACAATTTGGAATACCAATGGTACATGAGTTTCTTGTGGGTCAAGTGAAGGTAGCCAGGCTTGAGTTATCTTAAGAAACCTCTCCCAGGAGCTTCTTCCTAGGTAAGGGGATCTCAGCAGAAAGCAAGTTCGGGTGCATTTTTGGGGTCAAGATCTGAGGAGTACAAGAGGTCACTTGGAAATCTCATTGTTGTAATGCAGAGGCTACAGGGTTGGGGGCTGGCTCTCAAACTTAATTTTGGGGATCTGCCACACAGAGGACACCAACAGCCAGATTTCAACATCATGGAGGGTCTAATGGAGATGTTCTTAATCATACCAAGTTTGCTATACAAAGAGCCACTTTGTAAACAGTCTTGGAGAAAGTGCTCCAATAGGAAGAAAAATAAATCTAGAAGATGCAGCCAAAAATATGGAAAATAAGGATGACTAAATAAATATTCTCAAGTTTATTTTGTCTTAAAAAATTAAAAAAACTGAAGGTGGTGGATAGGGTTGGGAGAAGTTTTTAAGAATCCAGAACTAAAATTCTAGATAAAATCAACATGGAGAAGAGAAGAGTAGAAACTAAAGGGATGTGAGTGTGTGCTAAAAATATAGCCTCAAACTATACAAAGCATCATATAAGTACTCTTTTATTTCCCACCAGAAGTATATGAATGGTCAACACTAGAAAATTTCAATGAATTTCAGTATATTTGTAATCTTAAAAATAAAAAAATATCATATATCATTTCAATTGATACAGGAAAATGGTTTGATAATCGCAGCCAGCTGGTCATGAGCAGCGTGGTGGTGGGCAGGTGATGTAATAAGAAATTAACCACCTCCCTTCTCTTAAGGCTGGCAACCTTTCTGCTTACAGCTTTCAGTGGAGGGTAGGGAGTCTTAATTTTGAATTAAAATAGAGATTTTTGTTTTCTTAGGTTGGGTTTTCTAGAAGCAGTCTGAGAGTGCGATTCAGGGGAGAACAAAATTTTAAGAAATGGTCTTTAGAAAAAGTCAGTAAGGTTAGGGATGAAGAAGGAGAAGCTGAGCAAGTATGTGATTTCAGGTGACGTCTATCTAGCCTTGGCCTCATCTTTGGGGGACAGGTTTGTATGTAAGTTGCACTGCAGACTGCGTCTCCTAGAACCACAGGCTGCCCTTTAGTTCCTTTGTAGTCAGTCTTTGATGTGTGTGTGGTGAGGGGGTCAAGGTTTCCCAGGCAGTATGATACTTGCCAGCTAAGGGCAATTCTGAGATAACTCTCTGAAAACCATGCCTAGATAACCTTCACAGAAACTGAGAGATGGGTATACCTGCCTGGTAAATGGAATGGGGAATGGGGTGGAGAGCATGGTAGCTTCTGCCACACTGGTTCATACGTGTAGCTGGAATTTCTAGTATCTGAATCAAGGATTATATTTTACAACTTAAAGTGATTGCAGGATTTTCTATATCATTGCACTGCAGACTGCTTCTCCTAGAACCACAGGCTGCCCTTTTGTTCCTCTGTTGTCAGTCTTTGATGTGTGTGTGGTGAGGGGGTCAAGGTTCCCCAGGCAGGTATGCTTAGAAAAAGTATGGGATTGCTTATTTCTATCCATGGGAAGAGGAAGATGTCCTGCCTATGAAAGACAGCAGAAGATAGAAAACGAAAAGAAAGTGGCTTTTTGTAATTATACCTCGTGAGTCCTGCATGCTAAATATACCATTTCTATATACACACACACACACACGCATATACACATGCACTGTGCACGTATGCACATGCATTCATATTTCATCATGTCACACACATGCAGGTACATGCATGTATATATACATATGAATAGATACATGCATACACATATTGAGAGGTGATAGACTATCATCATATCCTTTAGCTTAGAAAAAATGTAGTCTTATAATGATCTAAGCAGCCACTGTTAGCACAATTATTGTGTAAACACTAAAATCTCTACAGCTATTAATCATCCATCAAAAAGATGGATGATACTCATATTTTCTTGTCAGCATTCTATTTCTTTGAATTAGGGAAAGTTGAAAAGAGAGCATTTCTTTTTCTGCCAAATATCTGGAAACACTTGGTCTCTCGGGTGGACCTCCAGCCAAATGAGGATCTCCATAGGAATGGAAGAAATCACACACTCTGCTCCAGGAGCCTCTGTTTGCCAGGTCACATTGCTTTACTTTGGATTTCTACCACTTGATCGAAGGTCAGTCCAGAGACTTGAGGCCCACCGTGGTGCTGCAGATGGCCGAGCTTTGCCAGGGAAATGTGTCCTCTTGTTTTTTGCCAGCTATGGATCTGAGGATGAGATGTTTGCATCTCTAACACCTCACATTTTGTGCCAAACCAGGCCTGCACTGAAAGAAGAAATCCTCTTGCCAATTTTCCTTTATTAAAAAGATACTCCTTTCCATGCCCAAGAATAACATTATGGAAAAGGATAACCATTTAGCTATGTGTTTGACCATGGTCCTAAGGAATTCAGCAGGATCCCACAGAATTCCAAACATCGTATTTTTAAATTCATGAGCAAAGGATAAAAGGTACATCAATAGACATGATAAGAACAGAAGATGGGTAATTCTTTTAGAAGTCTTAACAGTGTCACCAGAGCACCAAGTATAAATGTTATGATGCTTATCTTACACCACAGCTATACATGGTATACTTACATTATATTTTGAGTAATAATAAAATATGCTTCTTGGGAAGTTATGAAAACTGAGCTGACTATTAAGGATTTGGCATCTTATTTTGCTCTATGGAAAGACATTTAGCATGTGGTTTCACACCCAGCATTTAGGAGTTCATCCAAGTTCAGTGGTCCTAGACGCAGTCATCATCTTCTTCTTTTAGAGTTCAGATAGCCCCACTAAAATTCAGAATCTCCAGGCACACACTGCACCATTGTTTTCAGGCACATCCTTCAGCGCCAGACAACAGGAAAACACTAATGAAGTTCCAGGTAGTGGCATGTTTATTTGTTTTCTGTGGTTCAGAAACCATTTCCGTTTGCTTGAATAACACATTGTCTAAAAGCAATTTCTTTTCTCTTTCCATGGCTCTATGAAATGGTAAATTATTAAAATCATCAGGCCTACTGGTACCATAATGAATGAGAGGTGATCTCATATTGGAGGCAGTAAGCAGAGAAAAAGATTTTTTGAATTAACATAAATTTATTCTCTGGGACTAAAGGTTGTGGTTTTTGTTGCTGTTTGGCAGTTCTTCCTTCCACTCCCCCAGTCCCCACACACACACTCCTTGGTTCTAATATTGCATTATAAAGATGATTCATATTAGGATAAAGTTGTGTTTCTCAGCCTACATCACTGCTCTGGACAGGTCATGAGTAAGAAGAGAACAATGAAATGACTTAACAGTGAAGTAGAATTCACAAACAAAACTGAATGAAGTTGCTTGAAAATAAAATTTTGCTTACAGGTGGCTCTTTGTACAGAGAGAGCCAGTGCATCCAGATTGGACTGAGGATCAGAAAATGTGGGTTTTGGCCCCTGCTCTGACACTAACATGACTTTGGGTGAGACCCATAACCACATTAAGCCTCAGTTTACACTTCTGTAAAATAGTAAAACTAGTTACTGACTTTGCTTATTTCAAAGAGTTATTAAGTATCAAATGAGATAATGTATGTGAAAATACTTCATGAACTGCAAACCACTTTACTAATATAAATTACCAGTAGGACAGAACATGTGTTAAAGCTGGAGGTCAGATTTTATTTTTCTTAACTGTTGTCTTTTCGCATGTATTCACATGAACACTAAGCCCCTATTATCTGAATTCCTACTCCTAACTGGTCTCAGGCACTCAGTTCCACTCTTCAAAATCCTTTCAGTCCCTCCTGTACTTTGAAGCCAGGTGAATCTTCCTGTGTTACTAATTTCCAGGGAAATGTTTTCGTATGTCTTGCAAGCCTCTGCAGTTCCATGTAGTATTTAAAATAATGGAAACAATATGCCCATGGCAAAGGAATAAGGTGGATGATAATGTAATCCAGATGTCAGTTTAGACCTCTCTGTCTCTTGACAATCTGGAGATATCAAGATAAATTGATTTCGACTCCTAATTCTAGAGCCCATAATTGGTCAAAATAATGTCATACACATTATTGAGAGCATACTTTCTCATTGTTGTTCGATTCATCTGGACTTCTATTGTCGCATATGACAGAAACTCAAGTTTTAAAATCCTAAGCAAGAAAGTAAATAGGCTAGCTGGGCTGGTTTATTTAACTAAAAAACTCAAAACAGCTTGGTTTCAGGCATGACTAGATCTGGTGACTAAAATTATATTAACAGAATTCTTTTTGGTTTTACTCTGCCTTTCTCTGAATTGTCTTCATGCTCAGGCAATGTCTCTGTGGTGAACATGTTGATTAAGAAAATGAATTAACCAAGATTAATCAGCAGTTAATTACAGCTGCAAGTAACAGGAAAACTGCTAAATGGCTTAAACAAGATCGTTTATTTCTCTCTCACATAAGGATCTAGTTGTAAATAATTCAGGGCAAGTAAGACAATTATGTCCCATGAAGACTTCAGCTGCCTATCATTACATCTTTTTGCCCTGCCATCCCTGGTTCAAAGTGGAGCTCCAGCCATGATGTCCATGTCCCAAGCAGCAGATGCACAAGGAGAGAAGTAATGATGAAGGGTACAAAGCAACTGTCTCTTAAAAAAGATTTCTGAGAGCTCTCATATGACATTTTCACTTACATCCCATTGCAAGAAAGACTGGAAATTGTAGGCTTTTATTGTATGTGTTGTATAAGACCATTGGCCTAGCTGAAACTGTATTATTGTGAAAAAAGAGGGAACAGATATTGGAGAACAGTTAACACATTCTGCTAATAGAAATTCTATTAGCTTTATAAACTCCATGGAGAGAGCATCTTCTCAGGTCTGATAAAAAAAAAACTCCTGTCTCCACTCTGGTAGGCTCCACTTGAGTCCTGTGTCAATTGTTGAACAATCACTGTCAGGGGTGGTTTGACTGACCAGGCCTAGCATGTGCTCACCCCCATGGTGGCGATGAGGGTAGGGGCCAGTCTGGCCACATACGGGCAACATGGGATGGATTCCTCCAGGGGAAAAGCTACATGTGTGTTGGCAGGGCGGCGGTGGGGTGTCTAATACCAGATAAAGGAGGCAGGGATGCTGGATTGCTATAAAGAACAGACGTCGACCACAAATTCTGTCTCCAGGGTCAGCATGAGAACATTCTGTTTTATTCTGTGTCAACTGAGAGGCAAAATTCAGCTCCACTGAGTGAAAAAAGCTACTTCTATCATTTCTGTGCAAAATGATCAGAGGAACATCTTTCCATATATGTCTAAATATGACAAAAACCTTAATATTAGCTAGGCAATGAGATGTGAACATTGTATTAATGCAACAAATCCTTGGAGTAGTGCAATGCATAACCTAAACAGACTTATAAGGCATCCCTAGATACTGTCATCAGAAATTTTATCCAAGTGTCAATCACCAATTGGTATAATACTAGGAAGGATTTTTATTTTTTACGACTCTTGTAGGTAAATATTCATAATCACCAACTTGACCACTGATTGTATTTAAAAACACTTTTAAATTGTCACCTATTAAAGATTAACAATGAAATCCAACATTTGTCATTGTGGAGTTATCAAGATTTTAAGAATAATTACTAAGTCTGCCATTCTAAAAAAAATCCTGATTTTATCAAGTTAGTGCTTTCCAACTTTGGCTGCACCTTAGAATCACCTGAGAGTTCACAGAAAAAAAATTGATTACAGGGTATAATCATTGACCAATTATATCAGAATATCTAGGGAGTGGGTACTTGGCTTCATTTACTTACAACATAGATTTCATCAGATTTGCCTCTACAAGCAACTAAAATTGAGGTCTATGTAGGCAAATTGGTCTTCCCTAAACAATATTTGTCTAAAATGGAGTTTAAGGGAATTCAACAGGCTCACATATAAAGGGGTTCTGTGTCTTACATCCAGGCACATACAGAACTACCTTTTCACAGATATTTTGTTCATCTGGAGATGCAGGAACTCACAGCATTTTCCTGGCCACAGGCACCTAGACTCACTCACAAGACGGAGATGCAGGAACTCACTCCCTGTCCTTCCTTGATACTTTGATTGGCAAGTCTCATTCTGCTGTTTGAACCTGTGTTTCATCTTTACTGATGAACATTCTTAGCATCATTTTTATCTGGTCAAGACTAAAGCTCAACACAGCATCGACTGTTTAACCATGGGAAGGAATAGCCTGAGCCCTGCCCTGTCCTTGGACACTTAGGGTGAGGCTCCCATTTGTTTTAATATATGTGCAGAGGACTGGCAGAGCCCAGAACTTGGTCTTATACCAAGGAATTATTAATATATCTTGCTTGTAAAGTGTCGTAAATCCACCAATGAAACCATGTTTATTTAGCTTATTTCCTTTCTCAAATGACTTCACAAACTGTTAGTAACTGAAGGTCAGGTTCAGAAAGAATTTATTCTCATGATCTGCTCAGCATGCACAATGAAAGAAGCTTATCAGAATCTCCCCAGCCCTGTTCTTTTCAATGGGTTGGGAGGAGCCTCTGTGTTGTTACCATTGGACTGGGGTGGGGATGGGTGCTGTTATGCACCAGGTAAGAAGTGTGCTCTTGCCACTGGACTGGGGTGGGGATGGGTGCTGTTGCACACCAGGTAAGAGGCATGCTCTTACCATTGGACTGAGGCAGGGATGGGTACTGTTATGCACCAGGTTAGAGGCAGCATTAGCACCAATGCTGGGAGGGACACAAGAGTCTTAAGGGCTCATCTTCTGTAACTGCTCACTACTGATTAATGAAACCCTGTGTTTCATAGAGAAGAAAAGGAAAAAAATGTGCAGGTTGTGGAAATATAAGAAAGCACAGTATTCTTACAAAAATTTTTGGTTTCTCTGATGAAGGAGGGAGGAAACATCAATTTGAGCCTGTCAGTACTCCCAGGGACAGAGTCCTCCCAGAATAACTATTGGTTGGATTATTCTTTTATTTCTCATCTCAATCCTAAATCAAGTCCTCTGGGAATTTCAGACACCCTGGAAGTGTCATGGTTGCTGGAGTGCTGATAATGAGGTCTCCAGTTGCCCACATAGAACACCTAGACCACAACACCCCTGCAGCTAACCAGATGGGGTTAACTATTGCTGAACTCCCTTGTTAAGGGTGATGGTGGGCTCTGTTTTGAGGCTTCCGGGGGCTGCCTCTAAGGAACTGGGACTTCCATGGGGGCAGCATGTTGGAGTGGAAAGAGCCTGGGCTTTGGCGATCTGCGGCTTCCTTATTGTGAGTGGAAAAATAGAAGCTACTAGCATTGTGTAAAAAGGACTCAATAAATGACATCTGTATGCCATGCTAATTACATAGGGTAGAAAAGAAAGTACCAGGAGGAAAGTCATAAATACAAAGTGGATAATGAGTCAACAAACACCTTTCCAGGTCAATTTAATATAGGAAAGTAATTAAAGAGAAAAAGCTAAGAAACATTGACAGCTATAGTTTTAAAGAAGGACATGAATTTCTTTTTTCTCTTAAATGAATCTTTGTGAAAAGTCAAAATGGACTGATTCTGACAACAGTAAATTTTTGACTACCCATAGTCTAGTTCATCTATACAAGTCAGCAAAATAACACTAGGAGTCTTCTATCAACCCTAACCTTCCTAATCGTTCTGGTAACTATTTATACTGTCATAAATAATTTGTTCTTGGTTTTCTCATCTGTGAAGAGAATAAGAAACACTTTTCTTTTTTTTCCCAGGGGGTTTCAAAGTTCAAATGAAATAGTATATATCCATGTATTTACCTGATACACCTACTGTCTCCTGTGTGTCAAACTTTATTCCAGGTGCTGGGGATATAACAACACAGACTGAAGTTCCTGCTTTTATGGACTTCACTTTTTAACAGTAGGAAAAAGATGATAAAGAAATAAACCGATCAAGGTGTATTTCAGGTGTTGATAAGTAACGTGAAGAAAAAGAAATAGCTAAGGAGAATAGTATTACTAAAAAGCTTTATAAAGTTTAACGAACTGTACACATTTCAGATTTTAACCTCAGGCCTGATTGATTAGTAGGATTAAGCTCCAGGGTTGTTTTTTTTTTAATCACTCATTACAAGATCAGCCTTCTTTAAAAGGCCCTATTTTCCCACCATTTCATAAGTCCTGATATTAGCATGAAGCTGCTGAGAAAGGACTCATTCCCCTTGAAAAAGGGAGAAATTTAAATCAGTGTCAGAAATATCTAGGATTTGGGTGTCTCCTGAATCCTAATCCAAGTATTCCTCTTTGTCTTTGGAAAGTTCTTTCTCTTATTTTTGCCTGAATTCCTATTCTGGAAAATAGGAGCGATCTTTTTTAATGGATTACTCAATGCTTTGTTTTGTTCCTAGGCCTGATGAAGATGGAATCAAGCTATCTTTATATGTACTAGGTATTAAATATTAATCTTCAATAGTGGTTATACTCAGTTCATTTTTAATTTCTTGATTAATGTTAAAAGCACACTTCTCAAACATTTATGAATGTGCCTCCAAATGGAAGGCATATCACTGAATAGAGAGAATAGGAAATCACTCAATTCTCTGACTGGGGTGGACACAATTGAATTACAAAGTGAAACTGAAAAGCCAGATGCAGGTTTTATTTTAACATAGAAACAGAGCAGCCTCACCTAAGAGGCTGAGTACTACCAACTTCAATTGGAACGATGGCTAGGATATAAGAGTTGCCCTTGGGCATTAAGGTGCCAGTTTTGCAAAATCAAGGTAATGGAATTCAAATTAGTTTAGATACTCATTTCATTAAGCTGGGCCATTTTCAAATGAAATTCCCTATGTTGACAGTAGTAACAGTTCATTATCGCTCATTCTAAGATGCATTATATACTCTAGTTGCCACAAGGTAGCTGACCTACAGACATATTTCCCAAGCCTATTAGCAGAGTCAAGACATTACCTTTCTTGTCAATGAAAGGAGAGGTCAATGGATGCAAGGTGTGAACAATTATTTTAGAGAAGTCTTCCTTCATTTGCTCACTGGACTCAAAGAACAAATGTTAAAAGACTCAATAGAGTGTTTTATAAGAGAATAAGCCCTTAAAGGGAGGGGCAAGATATGGACAGTGTTGTGACTTGGAAACACCAGGCTTTGCACCAGTAACCAATATTGTTAGCTCTAAATTGTCCTTACATCTTAAGAAATCCATGAATTTTTTCCTAAGTTTATTTCTCCAAAAATGTTTGATTTGTTTGAAGTGGGGAAGACTGTTGCATTTTTATTTTTTTTAAATTGCTAAGAAGGCTAAAGATTAGCATAACATTGAGATAATAAAATCTGAAATCCAATTTATAGTCTCAGCATGAGGGTATTTTTAAAATAACATTTTTATTTATTATCACTTTCCTGATTTCAATCTATTCTATTTCCTCTTACTAGAGTGACCTAAAGGTTAATTCCTTTGCAGTTAAAAGAAAACAAAGTTGTACATGATACAAATATTAAAATCAACAGTAATTTAATTAGGTGTTTAAATATTTGCTGAAACATCTATTTTGTGAGTCCTAGTTAAAAAAAAATTACTTATGTTGAAAAGTAGAATTTTCTTGTTTGTGTGTGCATCATAATTTCAAGTATAAAACTCAACATTCTTAAAATTGAGGGTTGTAGTCAAGTGGTCCATCCCATTTCCTTTTTCTTATTTTTCCTACTTTTTCTCTCTATTTCCCAACAATTGAGTATTTGTATACCTGAGATGAGACAAACATCTTTTTTTGATCTGATGAATGAAACTATGCTACCCAATTTAATGGCATAAGTGAGAGAAATTCTCTCAGGCATATCACATTCTTCCACCTCCCCCTTTTTTTCCACTGTCTTGACCAGAACTTCTCTCTCTCAACCCTTACTTCAGTCTCATAATTGAAAAGAAAAAGAAAACATTGTTCCAGCTCGTTCTGGCTTGAAATGGGGCTTTGAGCGGTATTTACAAAGAGTCATTTCCATGACAATATCAGAAGCCCTCAATTTCTATTCCATGTTATAAAGAGGAAAATTTCACATTCAAGCGACCCTTCAGACCTATATTTTTCCAAGGTGTGAGATTGATGTGAAATGAACCCATAAAGAAAATGGTTGGGAAAAACCAATAAGCATACCCTGGCTTTTCTTCCCTGGGGTATTAACGGGTTCTGTGTGATCCTCAGATCTATTTGCATTTGTCTTCTGTTGGATATAAGAACTATATAAAACACTTTCAGTAAGGAGATTGAAATTTTATCTACTTCTATTCTAGATTCTATTGAAAGTCCAGACACATCTAATAAAATAAAATCACATTTGTATAGGTAGTGGCACATTTCTCAGAGGTCAAACATTCAAATAACTGAGGAATTTGCATGATTATGTTTAAAGTGCAGTCGTATATGTTGTCTCACGACAGAGTAAGACGCTGTCTCAAAAAAAAAAAAAAAGAAAAGAAAAAAGAACTGATGGAAGTCATCCTACATGGGAGCTTCAGCATTTTCTACAACCTTAGAAACAAAGTTTTTTTATGGCGGGATTTTTGGTTACTAATTTTGGTTACTAATTCTGCTTCTGATATTTTCCAAAACACTAAGTGAAGAGAGTGAAATGAAATGTAAATATTCTACACTTTTAAACATTTCATTTTTAAAAAAGCTGTTTTGGACTTTAGGTGGAATTTCAGCCTTTTTTTTTTTTTTTTTTTCAGGAAGGGTTTTGGCTTTGAAATTGCACAGCAAATCTGACCCACAGGAGCAAGAAAATTGTGAATTGTGGGTGCACTCGGAAAGAATGCTGTAAATTTCATTTTTATGTCTTTCTAAGCAAATACTCTGGAGAAAACTATATAGACAAGGGGATTGTTTTTTCCTCCTCACATTTGGAAAGTAAAAAATATTATTGAATGTGAAGTTTCATAATAGTTACATAATTATTTTTGTTTTCTCACCAATACCAGCATGCTACTGGTGAGGTATAGAAATACTGAAAAAAGTCACCTGAGAACCGAATTACCACTTAAAAAAGTGTTTCCTGCAGCCATCCCCCTTTCCTCAGGTTTGCAGTAAGCCATTTCAGAAGATTTCTGAGCAGTGACACGGCAGCAAAGAATGAAGTGATAAAATAATAATTACATAATTTGAACTAGATTAATATTAACTCCAAAGCAAGTGTACTAAAATAATAATTACTTCTGCATCATTTTTATAACCTTAAAAAACATTTTGACATGAACTATCTTATTTTCCAAAAGACTGGGAAATTTTAGACGTATGACTAGGTTGCAAGAATAAGTAAAGTACTGTGTTTGAAGTCACGAGGCAAAATTTTTTGGCTAATTCCATTTGTGTGGCCTAAGAAAAGTTGAATCCTTATGCCTCAGTTTCTCTATTAAAGACATATATAAAAAGACCTTTGACACAGTACAAATATTCAATGGTTTCTACATCTGCAACCAGATGAGAATGAGGAAATATGGTAGTTGAAGAATCCATGAGAAATGAAGGCTTCTAAGAGTTTCTCTTAGGTGAGCTGGTTAATGAGCAAGGTTTTTCCCTTAAATACTGCTTGAGCAATTTTGCAATCAACAGTTTGGACTGCAAAACCCACTGTATTTGTAAGGAATGTTTTATTTCAAGTGTCACATTTCATTTTCTGCTGTTGCTGTCCCACAATGCTCAATTTTGGAGCGTATATGATTAAGAAAAAAAACACCCTTAGAATACTTTGGGCACAGTGGGTACTTGTTAGAATTGATAGTGATGGTCAATTATTTTTCTCCTTCTATGTCTTTATTGTAAATATTTTCCTCGAAGTATCTGAATTTGCCTTGTATTCAACAAAGAAGACCACTTTCTGGGAGACAGTGTGCTTAAACGAACTCAGGCTGTGAGGTTGGGAATTCTAATCCTGGCTGATATGGTTTGGCTGTGTCCCCATTCAAATCACATATTGAATTTTAGTTCCCATAATGCCCACATGTTGGGGGAGGGACCCAGTGGGAGATTATTGAATCATGGGGGCGGTTTCCCCACATACTGTTCTCATGATAGTGAATAAGTCTCACGAGATCTGATGGTTTTAATAAGGGGAAACCTCTTTTGCTTGGTTCTCATTGTCTCTCTTCCCTGCCACCAGGTAAGATATGACTTGCTCCTCCTTACTTTCTGCCATGATTGGGAGGCCTATCCAGCCATGTGGAACTGTGAGTCAATTAAACCTCTTTTCTTTATAAATTACCCAGTCTTGGGTATGTCTTTATCAGCAGTGTGAAAACGAACTAACACACTGGCTTTGCTAAATATCCTTGGGTAAGTTATTTAACCTTTCTGACCCTCAGGTTTCTCATGTGAAAATTGGAGGTTCTCATGCACAATTCTCAGCTTTGTTGAAAGACAAATAAATGAGCTGAAAAAATGTGCCTCATGTAGTGTTCATCATGTAAATTTTTTGTTGTTGTTGCTGTTCTTGATAGAGGCAAGACTGCTATATAGTTTTGTTTATAACTTCTTTGAAGTTTTTTTTTAAAAACTGAATTGATTAAATGCAGTGATCCAATGGATTGAGTCACCCAATTGTTTTATGTAGATGAAAGTAATATTTTTGTGTTCTACTTCAAGCATTGGTTTAAATTTTATCTGAATACTTGGAAAGTAGAAATTTTGGATGAGTCCAAAATGCATGTGCAAAAGAAACATAACCTACATTAATTTTCTGCATCTTAATTTTAGCTCAAATTATCAGTCTTCTGTTTAAGCTTCACCCGTCTTTCCATGGTTATATAAAGGATTTAGGGGCTTATAGAATATGAAGGCACAGAAAGAAAGAGTAGAAAAATTCTCCCTTAGTCATTGGGTATATAATAGTTACTGCTGGGAACTCTTGGACAAAGCTCAGGAAAAAGTTCATTCTCCTTACCAGTTTCTAAGGTGGCTGACAATTTTCATAAGGCAGTGAGTGAAAGGTTCGGGTTTTTAAGGAACAGACTATCAGAAGAAATTTACAGCAATTCTCCTTTTATTTCCTATTCAAAATAAAATTAAATAAAACTCAGACGTCATCCACAGTGTTTTTTAATCCATTCCTGATGAGGTGTCGTTTTTATTTCTTTGGTCTAAGCAATGATGTTGAAGCTTCCCCTATCCATCTGATGCTTTGTCTTTGGGAAAACAACAAAAATGAATGCATTCAGAGTGAAGCTCAAAGAACACAGTTTACTCACTGCTTCCCTTTGAGAGTGAAGTGAGCTGCCTTCCTGGTTTATATCTGAAATGGTTGACAGAAATGACATTTAATTAGAATGTTTCCTTTCTCATTTGGGGCAAGCATCTTTCACTCTCTTTACAAAGTAGCAAGCTGTGGTAGCCAGCCTCTGAGATGGCACCTTACCTCCTGGTATTCTTGGTCTTGTATAATCCCCTCCTGTTATCAGTAGGTTTTACCTTTGTAATCTATAGGACCTTGGGAGAAATGACAGTGAGCAACTTCTGAAGCTTGGTTATGAAAGAAAATGTGACTTTTGCCTTGCCTTCTCTTGAATCTCTCCCTCTGGAGGAAAATAGCTACCATGTTATAAAGATATTCCAGCAGCTTTACAGAGAGGAACTGAGGCCCCCACCAACAACCAAGGTGAACATGATAGCCATGTGAATGAATCATCTTAGAAGCGGATCTTCCAGACACAATCAGACCTTCATCTGACTGTAGTCTCAGCTGACATCTTGACGTTCAGGAAAGACGGAGCTAAAATGAAAGCATAGCCACTCCTAAATTCTCGATCCACAGAAGCTGTGTGAGATAATAAACAATTATTATAATTTAAAGCCAGCAAGTTTTGGGATAATTTGTTAAGCAGCAGTAGATAACTAATACACAAGCATATAAGCACTTTTATGAATAGATACAAAGTCTTTGTCAATAACCCCCTGCTTTTTTACTTCCCCCTGTAATGTGTACAAATTGTTTTTGTAGAGAATGGCCCAAGTTTCATGGTCCTCCACTCTCTAAATGACAGTCCATATTTGTCAAATTCATTTTTTTTCCCCTTCTCCTTAGGAATCCTCTGTTTGAATGAGAAGGAAAGAAGGAAACACTAGAAGAAAAAAACACACATGTTAATATCTCAGATGCTATCCCTACACGCATGTAACAATTCAAACAGCAGCTTCAAGCTGTACCCTGATTTTGTGCTAAAATTATATAAAATTTGAATAGAAGCTATCCAAAGGTTAGAGCAGGTATCAAGAATGAAATTTAAACAGAGCTTAGAGACTTCTGTAGACTCTAGGTGTTCAGGAAAACCTGTAACATCCATTCTTAGGACTTCATTTCCAATAAAAGCTTCTCAGTTGTATACCTTAAAAATGTTTTAATGTCATAATAACTACTGAATTGCTTTAAACCTTTCACAAATGTAGACAAACTAGTTCTCAATGTTATCTGTTGAATGCTCAGGCCACTGCTCTTATCACCTGCAGAGCTATTAAAAATGCTGGTGCCCAAGCTCCACCCCCAACAAGCCCGATTCAGACTGTATTGCCTCTGTTTTATCTAAGATTGTGTGACTTTGAGATTATTCCTTAAGGTACATATTTGCCTACTGAATAATGGGTTAATGTTCTCACAAGGTGATTATGTTGAATTTGGAATTCAACATAAAGTTAGGAGAATGGGATGATCATTAACTGGGAGAATTTTGTCTGTTAGTAATTCGTACAGCACTAAATAATTTACAAAGTTCTATCAAATAATAAGACTGATGCGCTGCCCACTGCATCACGAGGATGACCCAAACACTGTCAGAGAATTAGAGTCAACACAGAGGAAGTGAAGCGATGGGATAGGGAGCGACATGTAATTCTGATGACAGCAGCTATTCACTTAAAGCCTGTATATATGAAACAATAAATTCCCTTTTTGTTTAAGCCAGTTGGAGTTTGGTTTTCTGACACCTTCATTAAAGAGTCCCGACTGATATGGTTCTCCACAAATAGTTGTTGAATAAATGTTTGAATGGAAAGTCAAAGTACAATGGGAGAGGAGTGCAAACAGCAGCCAACTCCTGCTGATGTTCTTCACTGGCCAGGATTCACCTCTGTCATGTTGCACAATTCCAGTGGCCTCCATTTACGTGATCTAGAATCTGAATGGTGCCGGCCCCTCCCCGAGAGGTGTACAAGGCAGCCCTGAGAGAAGGTGATGGTGGAATGGCAGAAATTTTGTGGTTCTTAGTTCTTGAGCCTTTAGATCATGGAGTCCCATTTCCCAGAAGTGGAAAGGCAGATTTTTTTTTTTTTTTTTTTTTTTTGAGACAGTTTCACTCTTGTTTGCCCTTGCTGGAGTGCAGTGGTGTGATCTCGGCTCACTGCAACCTCTGCCTCCTGGGTTCAAGTGATTCTCCTGCCTCAGCCTCCCGAGTAGCTGGGATTACAGGTGCCCTCCAACAGGTGCCTGCCACCACGCCCTGCTAATTTTTATATTTTTAGTAGAGACAGGGTTTCACCATGTTGGCCAGGTTAGTCTCGAACTCCTGACCTTGTGATCTACCTACCTTAACCTCCCAAAGTGCTAGGATTACAGGTGTGAGCCACCACGCCCAGCATCTAGATTCTTTTGTGTTGTGAGTTCATTAATCTTTAGGGGTTCCTCTTTCTTCTCCTTCCAGAGACCTCTAGAAGCACTTAATTTGGCAATACTAAGATAGTATTTAGAATATGTGTATTGTTATAACAGCTTAGGCCTCATCATCATATAGTGATACATAATTTAAGTAAATGCCAGGTTAATATTATTATTATTTGAGATGGAATCTCACTCTGTCACTCAGGCTGGAGTACAGTGGTTCGATCTCAGCTCACTGCAACTTCAGCCTCCTGGGTTTTAAGCAATTCTCCCTGCCTCAGCCTCCTGAGTAGCTGGGATTACAGGTGCCCACCACCATGCCCAGCTAATTTTTGTACTTTTGGTAGAGATGGGGTTTCACCATGTTGGCCATGCTGGTCTTGAACTCCTGACCTCAGGTAATCCACCCGCCTCAGCTTCCCAAAGTGCTGGGATTACAGGCGTGAACTACCGCGCCTGGCCCTGGATTGTTTTTATTGTAAGTTCTATTCTATTAAAATATTTATTTTACTGAGTCAACTCATTTTTGACTCAATGTATTTCTATGAAATGTCCAGCTAGCTAACAATTTAAAAAAAATTAGAGAATTCATGCTCTATCTCCATGCATTGACTTGGGCTAAGCCTTTACCTCTGCCTTTGTGTTTACTTCATTCCTGTATATAGCTCTTTTGTACATAGAGTCACAATGGTTTGAAGAAATGTGCAGAAAAAAGCTGACCTGTTGTTTTCATTTTTAAATTTGTTGGATGTTTCTTCAATGTAGCTCATCTCAGAAAGTGTTTTAATGTTGTTGTTGTTGTTGTTGTTGTTTTGTTTTGTTTTGTTTTCTAGAATCCTGTGAGCCCTATGGCATAGAGTTTAAGTGACTGTTTTGGTTTGACTAGCATAGGTCCAGCTGGCCCAGTTCTCACTGTAATATCCAGAAAGTTGATTTGCTTTTCTTTATCTACATAGAAGAAACACATGTTGTTCTGTAGGAAAGGAATTGCCAGTCTCTGAAAATTTCCCTAGGCAGCATCTAATATAGAAATCTGTAAGCATTTTTGTAGATTCTAGAAATATTTTCTTTTAATATTTTTGCAAGTGTCCAAACCTAAGCAATATGTCTATACACATTTTCTCACTTAAGACAACTAAGTCATCAGCCAAGCTTGCCTGCATGTCATTGACTATTTCTAGCCTTGAGGCTTTGGAAGGGTCACCCTACCTTACATGGTAGAGGAAAGTAAATAGTTCTGTGTATTAGCCAGCATAGAGGCCTTCTCACTTGAAATTATTTTCATTCTGTATTGAAATGCTCTATTTCCTGTAACATTAGGTTTTCAGAAATAGAGGGAGAGCAAGGCATATAATATTTGTCTGTTCATGTCACCTTACCAAGGCTACTGGGCACATAAGCATCTCCAGAGGAAAGCTTCATTAGTTGATAGGGAAACAGTCTCCAGTGTTGTGTTTCTCTGTGGATCATTCACTACAAAGGGAAAAGCTGATTCCCTGTGTTTGTTACCATGGAGAATACTGAAGCAAACAAACTAACAGAAATTCTCAATAAGAGACTCAAATGCGAAATAGAAATAACTTGTTTTTTTTTTTCATGAAGTAAAAGAATTGTTACCTTGAATAACTACATTTAACCTAATAGTGCTTTTTAAATCTCTCTTTTGAATCAAATGTCCCCCATGGAGATGTAGTAAAAATGAACTACTGCTTTTGTGCCTGAGTGGGATAAGCTGATTTTCGAAGGAGACATGCTTGACTTTGTCAAGCATGCCACACTATTTAGAGGATGATGGAAAAGTAGTACAATGCAACCTTTTTGAACCAATGAAATCACTGAGGACTCTATGCCCTGGGATGACACACTTCTTTCAAAAATGAGTTTGATAATGACATTGAAAATGGTAAACAAAAGTGTCTCTTCACTAATTTGAAGCCAAGACAAACTATATTTAGAACAAGAGGTTAGTCCCTTATTGCCCAGCAGAATCAGAATGTATCAAATCTTTACTAACTTAGTCACCTCTGAATATTTTATTCTAGGAAACCACAATATGTTCATATTAGCCTAAGAGATTACTTCAGCTAATGCTTATTTCTTTCAAACAGTGTAACTGGGGATTTATTTGCATTTTTTCCTACTTGGCAAACACAATGGAGATTGAAAAAAAAATAAGCATCAATGAAACCAGAATAACAAAAAGTCCTATGAGAAATGTCACATAAAGCAGACTGCTAGTTTTAAAATATTGAAAGTGGAAAAAAATACATAAAATGGTATGTGCAGTAAGATGTCCAGTTTTGTGTACAAAAGGGCATCATGGATGCACACATATATACATGCACACACACATAAACAGAGTAAATTGAAAGACTCTTGAGTTAACAGTTCTTATGTCTAAATAGTGGTACTATGGAAGCTTTCAACTCACTTTTTTGTACTTTACTATATTTTTCAAATGTTCTTACCATGAACAGCTGTTACTTATAAAATTAGAGGGACTATAGATGCTACAAAATTTCCTAAAGCTTTATGTGAATGTTTTCTATAGTTTTTTCTGTTTAAGAGGAGCTGTATTATTTCAAATATAAAACTAGCCAACATGCAAGAAATTTAATTGAATTTCAGATTCCACATTACAACATTTCTTTCCACAGGGTTTGCTCCATTCTGAGGTCTGGTTAGTTCCTCTTTTATCTCTCTACATCATAGTCTTTTCTCTAGAAATAATATAATATCTTTGACTTTGCTGGTAACTTCCATTCTTCCCACTGAAAATTAATGTCTGTTAAGTCCCTTTAAAATGTCTTACAAAACATTCTTCCTTTAGGAGGTCTTTTCTGACTAAACCTATCCTAGTTTCAAATGTAAGTCTTTTCATTTACTTTCAAATGTAAGTCTTCAGCTTATATGTATTAAATTTATAAGATACTACTTTATGGTTGTTGTCATATTGTTTTATGATTCTTTGCAAATTATTTTCTGTTGAAGCATCCTTCTGTATCTAGAGAATAAATTCTCAGATTGTAGAGGCTAGGTCTTTGCTATTTTTGTTACCTGCAAAACAACTTGAAGAGTAAATCTATACTAATTTCATGATGCTAAAAATAGATAGTATCAGGTGAACCTAGAATCTTGTGAATAAAAACTGAGCAGAGGTATTTGGGTAAATTTCTGACTCTTAGTTCCTGGTTCAATTAACTCTCTGCTGGTGTCTGTTCAACTGTTGGTTATATCCAGGCTATTGTAATACTGTGGGTTTGAAGGAAAATGTGTCTTTGCTGTCTGTTCCTCAATTTTCATCATAGACTGATTTTCAGTAACAGAAATGCTAGGAAGTTGTCCCAACTTCAGATTTCATAATGGCTTGCTGACTACCCTGTTGGGGCCTAACTGATGCTTTTCTATTGCTTCTCTACATTAGATAGTATTTGGTAATTGGGTTTGCATTACTCTGAATTTTTATGTCTTCTGGGATCAGTTATAAAATCACAGGAGTTGTAAAACTGGAATACATTTTCAGTATGAACAACTAATTACATTCTCTTAGAAAGATTTTAATGCCCAAGATCGAAATTAGTGAATTTTTTACATATTTAGGCAGCTTTCTTTTCCAATAGGTTGTCAACTGAAATGTAGCATTTGATAAAGGGTCAGAATCAGTTGGAAAGTTTTAAGCAGGGAATTGATATGACTGAGTGCTTGTCCTTTCCAGGAGAAGGTTTCTGAAAGGGAATTCAGGGAACAATTGTTTTATTCAAACGAATAATTCTGGGGAAAACTGGAGGCGGGAGGGTAGGGAAGGAAGCAACCTAATAGACAATGTTTTATTTCTACTCCGAGTGAGGTTTTCCTTCATATCCAACCAGATATAGCAGTGCATGTTTCTGGTGGCTTTGCTGTTACTGTGGCAAGCTGCTGCTGGTGAGGGAGAGAACTGGGGTGATGTCATCCTTTCCCTCATCCCAACCTAGGTGATTGACATGAAATAGCTCTTGGGATGAGATTTTTGCAGCAACTCTACCAACCGATAGTTGTATATGTGCCACATTATCTTTGTCCAGTCTATCATCGATTCCTCAAGGACCTAGAAATAGAAATTCCATTTGACTCAGCAATCCCATTACTAGGTATATATCCAAAGGTTTACAAATCGTTCTACCAAAAGGACACGTGCACACGAATGTTCATTGCAGCACTGTTTACAATAGCAAAGACCTGTAACCAACCCAAATGCCCATCGATGATAGACTGGACAGGGAAAATGTGGCACATATACACCATGGAATATTATGCAGCCATCAAAAACGATGAGTTCGGGTCCTTTGTAGGGACATGGATGAACCTGGAAACCATCATTCTCAGCAAACTGACAGAGGAGCAGAAGATCAAACACCGCATGTTCTCACTCATAGGCGGGTGTTGAACAATGAGAACACATGGACACAGGGAGGGGAGCACTACACACTGGGGTCTGTTGGGGGGAAATAGGGGAGGGATGGTGGGGGGTGGGGAGTTGGGGAGAGTTGGCGGGGGAGAGATGCAAGACATAGGTGATGGGGAGGAAGGCAGCAAATCACACTGCCACGTGTGTACCTATGCAACAATTTTGCATGTTCTTCACATGTACCCCAAAACCTAAAATGCAATAAAATAAATTTAAAAAAAAAGAGAGAGTCAAAGACCTAAGCAAATAGAAAGACACACAATGTTCATGAATTGGAGAACTCAACATAAAAAGATGTCAATTCTCCCCACGGTGATTTACTTATTTAATTCCATTTCTGTTCAGATCTCATTTAAATTTCTATTAAAATGGATTTTCAGTGGAAAAAAAAAAAAGAAATAAACATGCCATGGTGGTTTGCTGCCTCCATCCCCCTGTCACCTACATTATACATTTCTCCTAATGTTATCTCTCCCCAATCTCCCCACCTCCTGCTATCCCTCCCCTAGACACCCCCCACCCCTCAACAGACCCAGTGTGTGATGTTCCCCTCCCTGTGTCCATGTCTATTGGGAATATTAGTGTCATTTTTTAGTGCCTGAGGAAAAATTTGAACTACATTTGACAAATACATAGGCTTTCGAAAACCGCTAACTCTGGGTTAAGAAACTTTAGCCTGTATGTAAGCTTGGATAACCTTTTTCACTGAAATTAAAACAAATAACAGTTGTAATGCCAAAATACTTGAATAAGGGGTCCAGATACTAGCTACTTTAAGCAATTTCAGTTAGGGAGAAGATTTTTAAAAGATGCAAAGCTCTCAGGACCCTAAATTAGGAGTGTGTGTGTGTGTGTGTGTGTGTGTGTGTGTGTGTGTGTGTGTTAAAAATTAAAGACAGAATTCTCTATTTCTAAACAGGCCTAATAAATTTTTAACTGGACTGGGCACAGTGGCTCATGCCTGTAATCCTAGTATTTTGATGTATAGATTTTTTCATTCTTCTATAGAATTGATTATTTCCTTTATTGTGCAGAAACTTTTCAGTTTGATGTAATCCCATTTGTCTGCTTTTGCTTTTGTTACCTGTATTTTTGGGGTCAAATCTAAAATATTATTGCACAGACCAATGTTGTATAGTTTATTCCCTGCTTTCTCTAGTATTTTCATAGTTTCAAGTCATGTTTAATTCTTTCATCAATTTTGAGTCGATTTTGTATATGGTGAGATCAGGGTTCAATTTTATTCTTTTATATATGAATATCCAGTTTTCCCAATACCATTTAATAAGGAAATGATTTTTTTCTCATTGAATATCCTTGTCATCTTTGTTAAAAATCAATTGACCATAGATATGTGTTCATTTCTGAGGCTCACTATTCTGTTCCATTGGTTGTTGTAATTATTTTTACACCAGTACCATGCTGTTTTAATTACTGTCACTTTGTGTTACAATTTGAAATTAAGTAGTGTGATGCTTCCAACTTTTTCTTTTTCTTTTGTTTTTTGCCCATGCTTACCTTTGCTATTGTTTTTTTTTTATTTGAGATCCATAGAAATGTTACAATTTTTTCTATATCCATGAAAAATGACTTGCCTTTCCAACAATCCCCCAAAGTCTTAACTCATTCCAGCATTAACTCAGAAGTCCAAGTCCAAAGTCCCATCTGAAACAAGGCAAGTCTCTTCCACCTATCAGCCTGTAAAATCAAAGCAAGTTAGTTATTTCAAAGATACAATGGGGGTATAGGCATTTGGTAAATATACCCATTACAAGGATAGAGACATCAGTCAAAACAAAGGGGCTACAGGCCCTATGGGAGTCCAAGCAGGGCAGTCATTAAATCTTAAACCTCCAAAACAGTCTCTTTTGACTCCATGTCTCACATCCAGGCCACACTGATGCAAGGCGTGGGCTTGCAGAGCCTTGGGCAGCTCCTCCCCTGTGGCTCTGCAGTTGCTTTCTTGGACTGGCATTGAGTGCCTGTGGCTTTTCCAAGGGCATGGTGCAAGCTATTGATGCATCTACCATTCTGAGATCTGGTGGACAGTGGCCTTCTTTTCACAGCTCTGCTTGGCAGTGCTCCAGTGGGGACTCTGTGTGGGGATTCAATCCCATGTTTCTTCTCCACACTGCCTTAGTAGAGGTTCTCCATGAGAACTCCACACCTGCAGCAGTCTTCTGTCTGGTCATTTATGCATTTCCATACAACCTCTGAAATCTAGGTGGAGGATCTCAAGCTTCAACTCTTGCTCTCTGTGCACCTGCAGGCTTGGAAGCCCTTGGGGCTTATAGCTTGCACCCTCTGGAGCAGTGGCCTGAGATGTATCTGGTGTCCTTTTAGCACAGTAGGAGCTGGAGCAGCTGGGACATAGGGTGCCATGTCCTCAGGCTGCACAGAGTAGCAGGGCACTGGGCCTGCCCACAGAATTATTTTTCCCTCCTAGACCTCCAGTTCTGTGATAGGAGGGGCTACCACAAAGGGCTCTGAAACATCTTGGAGGTATTTTCCCCAGTATAATGGCCGTTAACATTTGCCTTGTCTTTACTTAAGCAAATTTCTACAGCATCCCTGAATTCCTCCCCCAGAAAATGGGCTTTTCTTTTCTGCCACATGGCCAGGCTGCAAATTTTCCATTTGTGCTCCTTTTCCCTTGTAAATAGAAGTTCCAGTTTCAGATCATATCTTTATTTATGCAGATGAGAATAGGCTTTTAGAAGCAGCCAGGTCAGCTCTTGAATGTTTTGTTGCTTAGAAATTTCTTCTGCCAGATACCCTAAATCATCTCTCTCAAGTTCAAAGTTCCACAGATCCCTAGAGCAGGGGCACAATGCCACCAGTCTCTTTGCTAAAGCATAGCAAGAATGACCTTTATTCCAGTTCCCAATAAGTCTGGTGGGGGGAAATAGGGGAGGGACAGTGGGGCATGGGGAGTTGGGGAGAGATAGCATGAGGAGAAATGCCAGATATAGCTGAAGGGGAAGAAGGCAGCAAATCACACTGCCATGTGTGTACCTATGCAACAATCTTGCATGTTCTTCACATGTATCCCAAACCCTAAAATGCAATAAAAAATAAAAATAAATTTTTTTTTAAAGTTTCTTATCTGCATCTGAGACCATCTTAGCCTGAACTTTATTTACCGTATCACTATCAGCATTTTGGTCACAATTTAACAAGGCTCTAGAAAGTTCCCAACTGCCCCTTATCTTCCTGTCTTCTTCTGAGCCCTCCAAACTGTTCCAATCCCTGCTCCTTACCCAGTTCCAAAGTCACTTCCCCATTCTCAGTTATCTTTACAGCAATGCCCCACTTCTCCAGTAACAGTTTTCTGTATTAGTCCATTCTCATATTGCTATAAAGAGCTACCGGAGACTGGGTAATTTATAAAGAGAAGCAGTTTAATTGGCTCAAGGTTCCACAGGCTGTATAGGAAGCATGGCTTAGGAAACTTTCGATCATGGTGAAAGGGGAAGGGGAAGCTGGCACATCCTACATGGCTGGAGCAGGAGGAAGAGAGCAAAATGGGAAGTGCTACACACTTTTAAACAACCAAATATTGTGAGAACTCACCCACTATCCTAAGAACAACAAGGGAGAAGTCTGCCCCCATGATCCAGTCACCTCACACCAGGCCCCTCCAACATTGAGGATTACAATTCCACATGACATGTGGGCAGGGACACAGAAACAAATCATATCAAGTTCTAACAGGTTTTTTTGGTGAAATCTTTTAGTATGTTCAATATATAAGATCATGTCATCAGCAGACAGGAACAGTTTCACTTCCTTTCCTATTTGGATGCCTTTTAATTCTTTCTTTTATTTTATTGTTCTGGCAAGGACTTCCAAGCTATGTTGAATGTAAGTGGTGAGAGTGAGCATACTTGTCTTATGCTAGATTCTAGAGGAAAGGGTTCCAATTTTTCACCATTGAGTATAATGTTAGCTGTTTCTTACATATGACCTTTACTGTGTTGAAGTACTGTTATTCTATAGCTAATTTGTTGAGTGTTTTTATCATGAAAGAACATCATGAAAAATTTTGACAAATGACTTCCTTCATCTGATGACATGATCATATGATTATCTGTCTTTTATTATATTAGTGTGGTCTATCTTATTTATTGATTTGTGAATGTTGAATCATCTTGCATCCCAGGAATAAGTCTCACTTGATCATGGTGAGTGATCCTTTTAATGTGTAGTTGAATTTTGTTTGCTAGTATTGTGTCGAGGACTTTTGCACTGATGTTAATCAAAGATATTGTCTGGTAGCTTTTTCTTATGATGTCTTTGTCTGGCTTTGGTATCAGAACAATGCTGGCCTCATAAATAGGTTTGAAGATATTCCTTTCTCTAATTTTTTGTAAAAGTTTGTGGAGAACTGACATTAGTTATTCTTTAAATGTTTGGTTAAATTCAGCAGTGAAGCAATCAGGTCTTGAGCCTTGTTGCTGTGGATTACTGACTTAATCTCCTAGCTCATTATTGGTTTGTTCAGATTTCCTATTTCTTTACGATTCAGTGTTGGTAGGTTATATATGTCTAGGAATGTAACAATTTCTTCTAAGTTATCTAATTTTTTGGCATATAATAGTTCTTATGATTCTTTGCATTTTTGTTATGTCAGTTATAATATCTCTTCTTTCATTTCTGGTTATGTTTGAGTCTTTTCTCTTTTTCTCTTGGTTAGTCTAGCTAAAGGTTTGTAAATATTATCTTCTCAAAAAAATGAAACCTATGTTTATTTGTATTGATCTTTTGTATGCTTTCTAACTTCTATTTCATTTATTTCTGCTCTGATATGTATTATTTCTTTCCTTTCCATAACATTGAGATTACTTTGTTCTTCGTTTTCTATTTCCTTGAAGCCCAACATTGTTTATTTGCTACTGTGTTCTTTTATGATATAGGAATTCATTGCTATGAAGTTTCCTCACAACTGCTTTTGCTGCACTCCGTAAGTTTCCATATGTAGTGTTTCTATTTTTGTTTGTCTCAAGATGTTTTTACATTTCTCTTTTAATTTCTTATTGATTCATTGGTTGTTCAGGAACATGTTGTTTAATTTCCATGTATTCGTGAATTTTTCGAGATTCCTTCTGTTATTAATTTCTACTTTGATTGTGATCAGATAGATACCTGATATGGTTTTAATATTAAATTTTCTAAGACTTGTCTTGTGGCCTAACATATTACTGATCCTGGAGAATGTTCTATGTGCACTTGAGAAGAATGTGTATTCTGTTGCTGCTGCATGGAATGTTCTGTATATGCCTGTTAGGTCCGTTTAGTCTAAAGTTTTGTTTGAGTCCAATGTTTTCACTTGTCCATTACTAAAAGTGTTGTATTGAAGTCTCATATTATTACTGTATTGCAATCTATATCTCTCTTCAGATTCTTAATATTTGTTTTATATATTTAGGTGTTCCACTGTTGGGTACATATGCATATATATTTATAATTGTTAAATCCTCTTGATGAAATGACAAGTTTATCATTATATAATATCCTTCTTTGTCTGTTTTTACAGTTTTTTACTTAAAGTTTATTTTGCCTGACATGAGCATTGATATGCCTACTCTCTTTCATTTTCTATTTGCATGAAATATTTTTCCCTCCCTTCACTTTCATCTAAGCATGTCCTTAAAAGTGAAGTGAATTTCTTATAGGCATCATATAATTGGGTATTGGTTTTGTTTATCCATTCATTCACTCTATGTCTTTTTATTGGAGAATTTAATCCATTTACATTCAAGTAATTATTTAGGTAAGGACTTATTGTTACTGTCATTTTGGTAATTAATTTCTGGTTGTTTTGTAGATACCTTGTTTCTATTTTCCTCTCTTGCTGTCTTTGTGGCTTGATGGTATTCTGTAGTAATATGTTTTGAATGTTTTTAATTTTTGTTTTGTCTCCTATAGATTTTTGCTTTTTGGTTACCATGAGGCTTACACAGAACATCTTATATCAGTTTATTTCAAGTTAATAACAACTTAAATTTGATTGCACCCAACAACCTTACACTTTTATTCTCCCATCGCTCCATTTTATGTTTTGGATGTCTGAATTTATAGGTAGATGAAATTATAGCTAGAAATTATAGCTAATTTTCTCCTATGGCTCTCCCTTGATGAGTACCTAGTTGTAAACTTAGTGCCAGATGTCTCCTGAGATACCTCAGATTTCACAGTAGAAAATTAGTCTAAGGGTTACTACTTTGTTGTATTTCTTGAGACCTACTGATATTTCCTGTCTCTTTGACAAACATGTTATTGACTCAAATTAGCTATTCATGAAAGAAGCACTGCCCTGTCTATTTAGGGAACACCTCAGGAATTTTACATCCCAACACCAGGGCTATCAAAACAAGAAAGATAAGAAATGTGTTTTTGAGGGGTAAGGCTGACTGCCTTGATGAATTAGTCTTGGTTTTGTGGTTTGAGACTAGTCTCTGCTGGTGTTCTAACTAAGAAAACAAAACAACTGATGCAGACAGAAACTAGTAAAAGGAATCTTTCCATATTTTCCCTTTGTAGTATTCAGAACTACTTCATAAAATGAAAAAAGTGCTCAAAAACATACTTAATTGGCTACATTGTGCTAATATGCCTATGTGGTCTCTTTTTAATAGTTTAATCTACATTAGCTATAGGTTCAGAGTTCCTGATTTAAACCATAAAACACAGAAAATAACTTAAGTGACCTTTTCCTCAATTTTCTCAAAGATGGGACATAAGTAGGACCTCTCTAGCTTCAGATAATAGACATTTGTTCATTACATGCTATGGATGTTGTAGTTATTAAGGCCTAATTCTCTCAAAACTGGCTGAAAGTAGTTGATTGACAGTCAAGTCTACCTCTAGATATATAGGATATAAATTATTGCCAACAAAAGGATAAGGATCAAAAGCTTTCAGTACTGAAAATGGTTAAACCAAAATCAAACAAAAAATCAAGATAATGCTTTCTTCAACTCAAGTTTTTTTCTGTCTTAGACATAAACGCTTATTTTGTTTTGAGATATAATTTATATACAATAAAATTCGCTCTATTTATGTGTACAATTCAATGAATTTTGACAAATTTATACAGTTATATAACAATCACTAAAGTTAAAATATGGATTTATTCCCTCATCACCCTTTGTAGGAGTCAGTCTTCCTCCTCCATTTCCAGTTACTGGCAACCACCGATCAAATTTCTATCCCGAAGTTTTGTTGTTGTTTTTTTTTCCCCAAATATCATATAAATTGAATCATTCAATATGTATTATTCTGAGTCTGGCTTCTTTCTCTTAGCATAATGCTTCTTAGATTCATCCATGCTGTTGTGTGTATCTGTAGTTCTTTCTTTTTCATTGCTATACAGATACAACAATTTAGGTTTATAAAATCAATTATGAAAAACACATCAAATAATTAAAGGTGTATCAGACATCAAAAAGACATTTGTGCTGTTTTATTGTCATTGAGCATTGGCTCTTCACCATGTTTTCCTGTCCATTCTGGACCACTGAGCTATCATTAGTCCTAAACCACAGGTATGCAGTACCCAAGCATGCATGGCTTCTGTAGGCACAGGAATCAGCTTTCTAGCTTGCTTGGGAGCTTGCTATCACAGGATTGCTAATGGAATCATTAGAAGGGTTTTTGCTCCTTTTTTTTCACACAGTGGGTTAGAGAAATATTTTGCTGATTATCTCTAAAACTGAAAACTTGTAAATTATTGTCTGCAATCTTCCAAGCCAGTCACATGTAGAAAATTGACTTTTGTCATAGTGAGAGGAGAATTAAAGTTGTGAGAGCTACAACACCAATTTACTTTCCATCCTTGCTGAAAAGGGCATCTTTTCTCTTACCTTTATTTTGATTATTTGTTGGGCGTTGTGATCACTTGCTTTTGTTAGTCTTCCTCTTGCTGTGGCAAAATGTTGGGTTGAATTAGGAACCTCATCCTTTTTGTCTATTTGTAGTATAAGTGAAGCTCAGCAAATAGGGCTCCAGTGCCTCTTCTGCAGCTTTGACTAGACCAAGAACCTTTTCTGCAGCACAAACATGGCAGGATCCTTCATGACTGTTCATTTGTACGTTTGTTTATTTGCTGTTGTTTTTGCTGAGAATGACTTTGGCTTTCTTTTCTGCCTGAGTAATTCTTACTTGTTCTTCAAGATCAGACCAAATATTACCCCCTCTATGATGCCAAATTCTCTAAGTCTTTTTAGTCATACCTGCTGAACTCTTTTCTTGTTTTATTTTAAGACCTATTACATTGCTCTGTGATAATCTGTTCACATTTCTGTATCCTTCCTAGACTCTGAACTCCTCCCAGCCAAGAAGTACATGCTGATTGTTACTGACTTAACATAAAGTACACACTCAATAAATGCTCTTGACTGACCCTTTAAATTTGCAATATAGCTACATGTAAATGCAGAGGCTTTCTTTAATTTCAAAAATGAATGATAGAAGCATTTGCTAAACAAGAAAATATGTTTAGTAAAAGCCATTTATATATTAATGTATTTAGGCAAAGTGGTAGTCATAAGATTTGATTGATCTCAGAATTGGATTTCTCTCACCCTCACGTAATCAGTATGATTATAAACCACATGTAATGGGAAAGAAAAGTCAAAGAATTAAAATAATTCCATGACTCTTGTCTCCATTGTTAAACTGTGGTATATGTATAAGCAATTACTTTAATCATATCAGCAAAATATTAGGGCTGTGGAATTAAACAATTGTTGAGTATGAGTATGTCCCATGTGATATTTGCAACGTCCTTATAATAATAAAAAAGTTTGTTGCTTATCTTAAGTTCAAGTTTAACTGCATGCCCCCTCTTTTATATGACAACCCTAGCCAAAGTGAAACCTCCACAATTCACATAGTTGAAGGACTAATAGGGAATACAGACAGTACTCTTGGAAGTCAGTTCAGAAATATATCATGAACAATGTGATGCCACGATTCTTTAGACTAGTCCATATACTTCAACTCAGCAGCATGATAATCTTTGCCAGGGTAGAGTGCAAGACCAGAAAGTGAACTGAGTTCAGAAAGAGAAGTGGGAGTGGTAAAGTCACTGACCATATGGTCCTTTGGGTTAAAGACGGCAGGATTTAAAGGTCTGTAACTATGGTAGATTAAAGATGGCCACAAATTCTTTGCTACTATTTTTACTAGAGGTCTACTGACTTCCTTTTGAATGTGGATGGGCTCTGTAACTGCTTTGGCCAACAGAATAATAGCAGAAGTGACACCGTGCCAGTTTCTGAGCCCAGGCCCTAAAAGTCTGTGAGTTTTCACTTCCTGTTTCTTAGAACACTAGTTTTGAGATCTCTGAGCCTCCATGTAAGAAGTCCACCTTCCCTGAGACTGCCATGCTGGAGTAGCCACATGCAGGCACTTTGGGTTGACAGACCCAGCTGAGCGCCGACTTCCTGCTGTCACCATGAAGTGACATGAGAAAGAAGCTGTTGTGGACCATTCAGACCCACCTAAGAGTTGAACACCCTCAAGTGAGCTCCTTCAAGCCACACAGAAAAAGAAAAAAAAAAAAACCCACCCAGCTGAGCCTGAGCCTTCTCTGAATTTCTGACCCATGATATCTGGAGATGTAATAAAATGATTGTCTCTTTAAGCTGCCAAATTTCGTATGGGGGCTTTGTAACTATGATAGGTAACCAGAACAGTGAATATAAACACAAGTTTCCCTGATCAAATGGTGCCTTAAGAAAGAAGTATTTGCCATTGTTTTGGCTTCTAAACTTCTTCATTTGTTTGTTTGCCAAGTAAATCTTGCTTAGAAAGAAATCTTACCTAGAATGCAATACTTAATAGAGCTCAAAGTCAAGCTGCCCGGGCCGAGGCTTAGCTAGGAGTCCAGAGTCACATCTTCTCTGTCCTCTGGTCCTAAACTCCACACACGCCAGGGGATGTTCTGTAGCCAAGCAGAGAGAGATTGTGAGGTATGTCTGAGACCTAACCTAAGAGGCAGGTGAACCACAAGAAGACGTGCAAACCTGGAACTAGATGCAGAGACTATGACCATGGGGAACACAGCAAAACTGTCAGCATCAGATAAAGCCCTGCTTAAATGTGCAGAAGACGGCAAGAAGTCAGGGTTGAAAACACCAACAGCTGAACATGCTGTAACAAAGAAACTTTCTGAAGGTAGAGGGGATCCCTGAGAGAATGCAGCAAGAATCTGAGAACCCTGACAGGGAGTGTCATCTGGAATCCCAAAGGAGAATGATGCAAGACAAGGACTCTGACCTAAGCTACTCAGGGATCAAAAGACTATACTAATTCCTTTGTGAGGAAAGATTAATTAAGACCACACCTGGGTTATATGTGCTGTAATTACTGATATTTATCTGACTTAATTGCCAAGTAAATCTGTTTCTAGTTTTACTTTGGCTCTTCTCAAATTAGGTCTTTTGTTTTCTGAATATTACACATAAGATCTCTGTGTAGATAATGTTGAATGAGAAGTACTGGGAATGGGTGGCCTCAAAAGATTATCTAGTTATGTTCTTAGTACCTAAAGAGAGACTAGCTTTGAGTGAGCAAGGCCTCTGTATAAAAGACACTACTTCGATAACATATACCCGGGAGAACCTTGTACAGCTTGAACGTTGCCACACACATTTGACATTTCAGAAAACTACTGGTTTATTTAAAGCAAGGCACACGTACATTATAAAGGTGTCATCCTGGCCAGGTGTGGTGGCTCACACCTGTAATCCTAGCCCTTTGGGAGGCTGAGGCAGTTGGATCACTTGAACTCAAGAGTTCAAGACCAGCCTGGGCAACATGATGAAACTCTGTCTCTTCCAAAAATAAAAATAAAGTAAAATAAAAAGTTAGCCAGGCATGGTGGTGCACACCTGTAGCCCCAATTACTAGGGAGGCTGAGGCAGGAGAATCGCTTGAGCCCGGGAGGCAGAGGTTGCAGTGAGCTGAGATTGTGCCACTGCCCTCAAGCCTGGGCAACACAGTAGGACTCCATCTCAAAAAAAAAAAGTGGCATCCTATTTTAGAATAAAAACTTAGTGTATTTTTTTCTGTATATACTTGAAAAATAATTTTATCTAATAAATATGTATGATGATCATAATAATTATTTAGTCTTATTACATGCACCCTTCTTCCAAGGAAGTGCAAAGCTTTTAAACAAGCCACTTTTAAAAACTGTCACATCCTATTGCATGAAGCAACAACCAGAGAAGCCCTGACTTCGCATTTTAGTATATTAATAGGCTCAATTCCTAGCTTAACCTAGGTTGGCCCCTTGGAAGATCTTAGGAGTGTTTTATTAGGAAACAAAGTGAACATATAAAGGTTTGGTAATATCTGCACCCTGATATTATTCTCAGTATGCATCCACAGCCTACAAAGCTAAAGCTCCTTCAGAGCCAATAATGCTGCATGCTGGAAAGCAGATCAGCAAATAGCTCAAATTTATTCCCAATCCATAATGCTGACCACATAACAACAGGAAAACAGCCATGATAATGCTATCATGGCGTGGTGAGTTGTTGTAACAATAGCTCAATGGCTTGATAGCCTCAGCAGTAAAATATCTAGGCATCTGAACTTTAAAAAAAAATTGCAGCAATTTTTAGTGAGAGCAGCAAAAACATATTTGTAACCGTAAGACACTGCTTCATTTTCTTGCCTGTTAACCTTCCTGCTGGAGCAATTGCTCCCCTGACTGCATTGTTTGATGATGAAGTGATCAATTTCTGGACACCCAGCAAGTTGCTGTATATTTGAAACTCTCCAGGGCTGGAGTAGGCAATTATTTTCACTTCCAGCTCAGCTTGGTATGTTTCACTGAACACAAATAACTTTCTATGGAAGGTGAGTGCTTTTTGCCCATCTGTTGGCACACACATTTCAGAGATAATGGTAATAGCTCCACATGTTTTCAGGAACTGTATTTCTGGACTGATTAATTTTATTCTTGCTCTCACAGCTTTGGGTTCCGAAGGGCCGTAGTCTTCATGTACCTCAGCACTTCCTGAAGACTTCCTTGGTACTGTTCAAAGTAAGATATAACGAGTTGCTCAGTCGCATACATTCTTTACACCTTCACTGCTTGTTCTCTCAGACATGCTATCATACCCAAGGCACATGGTGAGATGGAAAGACACTGCATCCGAAGTCAAAGGACCAAGGTTTTTGATTCTCAATACCCCCCTTGCATGATGGGCAACGGACGTTTCACTCTGCACTTTGCTTCTTGATTTCTTCATTGAGGAACAGTAAAGTTGAATCTGTTCCCGGCTGTCAGACTGCCAAGGGTATCAGTAGTTTGCTTTCCTCTTCTGGAAAATGACATTAGTACTTAATGCTACAGTGTTTACTTTGTGCCCAGCCATTTACTAAGTGCTTTACATATATATTTATTCTTTTAAGACTCATGACAACCCTATCAGGTAGTGTATTAGTACATTTTGCATTACTATAAATACCTAAGACTGGGTAATTTATAAATAAAATATGTTTATGTGTATATTTGGCTCATGGTTCTGCAGGCTGTAGAAGCATGGCACCAGCATCTGCTCGACTTCTTATGAGGCCTCAGGAAGCTTATAATCATGGCAGAAAGTGAAGGGGAAGCAGGTATGTCACATGGCAAGAGAGATGCCAGACTCTTTTAAACAACTAACTCTCATGTGAACTAACAGAGTGAGAAATTACTCATTACTTCAAGGACAGTACCAAGCCATTCACGAGGAATCTGCCTCCATGATCAAAACACCCCCTACCAAGCTCTACCTCCAACACTGGGGATCACATTTCAACATGAGACTGGGAGGGGGCTCACATTCCAAACCATATCAGGTAAATGTTATTATTCTCATTTTGCAGGTGATAAAAATGAAACACAGAAAAATAAAGAAACTTGTCCAAGCTTGTACAGTTGGTAAGAAACAACTTTGAACCCAGGGATTTGAACCCAGGCAATTTGCTCCATAATCTGTGCTGCACTACCTGCCCCTTGGGTTGTTATATAGCTTAGCTGCACTATCAATAAAATGTGTGTAATATGATCAATCCTACAGACTTCACAGGAGTGTGCTGTGTATCAGAGTCACAATTGATGTGAAAACAACGTGAGGTGAACTGAAAGTGCTTTAGAAACCATGATGTATTGTTACCTTCTCTGCAAAGTTATCAGTAAGCAACCTCACTTTTGGGTTCCAGAACTTTCCAGATGATATTAGGCAATAGAAAACTGCATCACTATTTAGTCATTTGAGAAAGTCCATGCCAAGTGCTCAAAAGTGAGTGTCTGGTGTCCAAGTCAGGTGTCTGAAGCTAGAAAAAGGCCAGGCAAAAGTTCCATCAATGAGCCGTGAAAAGCCCCCGGCCAGCTGGGTGGTTTTTAGTTTATGATACCAACGAGGAGCCTGGCTAGATATGAAGAGGTGTCAACACCTTTCTTCACCACTAGGCACAGCAGAGATCCCAAAAGGAAGTGGCGAGGAAAGGTGTTGACACCTCTTCATATCTAATCAGTCTCCTCATAGCAGAGATCCTTTTGAATCCCCATGTCCCTCTGCTTAAAAAAAATGTTTCTGAAGCCTTCAAATTTCATGTCCTGGTGAAACATGAGGCCTCTGCAGTTACCACTTCTCCTAAGAAAGTTATAGCATTCAAAGGAGCTGAGGCTGAGGACGGCTCATTAAAAAGGCTGTGGCCTCTTTTGGAAAGGCTTTTGGTGTTTTTTTGGTTTTTTTTTTTTTTTTGAGACACAGTTTCCCTCTCTTTTGCGCAGGCTGGAGTGCAATGGTGTCATCTTGGCTCCCTGCAACCTCTGCCTCCCTGGTTTGAGCAGTTCTTTTGCATCAGCCTCCCGAGTAGCTGGGATTTCAGGTGCCCACCACCACGCCCGGTTATTTTTTGTGTTTTTAGTACAGACAGGGTTTCACCATGCTGACTAGACTGGTCTCAAACTCCTGGCCTCAGGTGATCCACCTGCCTCGGCCTCCCAAAGTGCTAGGATTACAGGCATGAGCCCCTGTGCCCGGTCGGCTTTTGCTTTATCTCCTCTGAGCAGACCTGGGGCTCCTGGATTAAATCCGACTTAGAGTAAGAAGAAATCAAGTTGGCATTAACATAAACAAAACCTGAATAAAGGCTGAATAAGAAAAACACATTTAATTTGTTGCTCCCCAACACTCACTGCATGTTTTTTCTAGTTGTGGAACTAGATAGTCACTTTCCCCTGAAAAACTCTATTTAACCTTATGTAATCCCAGTACTTTTGGAGGTCAAGGCGGGCAGATCACCTGAGGTCAGGAGTTTGAGACCAGCCTGACCAATATGATGAGAACCTGTCTCTACTTAAAATACAAAAATTAGCCAGGCATGTTGGCATGTGCCTGTAATCCCGGCTACTCGGGAGGCTGAGACAGGAGAATTGCTTGAACCCGGTAGGTGGAGGTTGCGGTGAGCTGAGATCATGCCATTGTGCTCCAGCCTGCGAAACAAGAGAGAAACTCCGTCTCAAAAAAGAAAAAAACAAAGAAGTGCAGAATAGTTCCGGTGGCCATGTTTCCTTTGAACAATTTCTCTTGAAGGCTAGGAGGATGCAGTTGGGTGTCTGCCATCTAAGATTTAAAACAAAGGTGGCATATGGGCAGCCTATAGTCTGAATCTGACAGTTCCCCTCCCCTCAAAAATTTATAATGTTGAAAGAATTGGTTAGTCGTCACCATGATTCAAAAGTCAGATGAGTTCCTATAAAATCTAGATTGATGGCTTAGGAGGAACTGGAGGATTGCAACAGCAGGCCCTCATCCTTACATGGGTACAACCTGATAAAGATGATAGTGGTTATCTCTCCCGGTTACCTGCCTGTTTCATCACTCAGCTATCTGCCTAGCCATTGTATTCACAGAGCTCCACCTAGTCCCTAGTGACATTTGGGGCCAGATAATTCTTTGTGGTGGAGGCTGTCCGGTGCATTACAGGATGTTTAACAGCAGCCCTGGCTTCCACCCTCTAGATGCCAGTAACATCCTCCCACTCCTCAGCCTCTTACACCCCAATCCCACTCCGATTGTGACAACCAAAACTGTCTCCAGACACTGACTAGTGTCTCCTGCCTGAGGCGGTGGGAGTGGCTTCTGGTTGATAGCCACTGTGTTAGAGCCTGCAAACTCATAAAACAGTATTGCATATTCTTACACATTAATATTGCTGCCTTCTTAGGCTCAAAGTGTGTCGGGATACTTGTCTTGAAATTTCTGACCAGACTGGAATGTTCTTTCCTTCTAAATGAGCTTTCTTATAATCATTTTCCAAGATTATTGGGCCATTAACTGGCACTTGAAGGAATTTAACAAGTCACCAGTGTCCTCATTTTATAGGTTAAGAAAACTGAGTCCCAAGGAGGTAAATTGCCCTCGGTCACATAACTGGCTAGTGACAGAGCTTGAACTGGAAGCTAGATTTGAATTCCTAGCTCTTTACTCTTTCCACATCATAAAAGGTTTGAGCTATAAAGAAAAATGTAAGCATGACATACAGATGCCCTGGTGTGTATATTTAACTATATTTATCATGGCTGCCCTTCTAGGTGACTTCAGGTCCATTGTTATTATTTCTGTATACTGCCATACTATGGTACCTCCCTTCTACAAATAAACTGCTTTGTTAAAAAACAAAACAAAACAAACCCAACAGCAAGTGCTTTATTCACTGATTACCTGTCTGGATGACTTAGGTTAAAAACATGGGATTTAAATGATTAATCACAAACTACAATACTTTCAAACCATCTGCTGCCAAAATAGTTTTTCCACTCTTTGAGGCCTGAAAGAATGGGCACCCTTTGGTGTACCCATAGAAGGACCCAAAGAAGGAAGTCTATTTTATCTGGGGTGCCTTCTTTAATTTGGTGGTCTACTCTTGGAATTTACATCACTGCTCGACTTGGGAAACAAGGATACGAGTGTGATTCCTCAGCTACATTTTGGGAGGCTGCAGGTTGGCCCTGAGGGTGCTACAGAGGCTGGGAAGCTGTGTAATGAATCCAGGAGAAGAGATAGCTTTGCCAGAAGTGCTGAAAGTGCTATGGTCATTTGCAGGACACCAACAATGAGCTTTACCTCCCACCTCACAGCCTGCCCTTCATACCTTCTGCAACTGGGGTGGGGTGGGGCGCACAGCCCTTATCTATTTACACCTGCTTGACAAGGTTTCCCCTTTGAAAACTGACCTTACTGTTCATCCTTACTCAGCTTTTCTGATGCCTGGGTGCTTTTGGGGAAGAGATAACATGCCATCTAAGACCCTTGGGAAGGGCCCAGCAATTAGATGTTTCAGGCCCTCCCATCCACCTAATGTACAGCAGCTTCTGGCCCAGAGAAGAACAAGGGGGCGGGGGTGATGTTTTTGATCTGGAGCAGGCAGAAACTTTGAAAAAGACCCCATCGTTTGCCTTTTTGTTTCTCTCAGTGGCATGTTTTCCTGCCTCAGCTTCTGATATCTTTACACTCAAGTTCTAAATAACCCCACATTGCCTCAACATATCAGAAAATTACTGGATTTCGTAAAATGCTTTCCCCCAACTCCACTACTACACTGATGATGGTAGAAACCAGAGGTAGCTGCTCTCTTACCCTTAGTTGTATTCTCCCAGTATGGTGGGCTTATAAGGAGGAGAAAGGGACTCTTTCCTTACTTCTGCCATTATTCTTCCCATACATTGCTTTTGTTCTGTTTTGGGTAAGTGTTCGGTGGGATGAGGGCTTTTGTCCCCTCCCTGCTTAACCTGCCTAGCTTGCTTTTTGGTCTGAGGAAAATTGACTTTTGCAACTTTCTGCTCTGACCCTTCAGTGCCATTTGTGTAAACTTCAGCCTAGAATCCAGTCGATGTTCAGATGTTGAAGCATTTTGGAGAAGTAGGAGGTAAATTGAGGTCCCAGCAAGCACCTATCTGTTCTGTCATGTGCCTCTGTGTATATAAGATATTTTGGTGCCTTCTTCAAAAATGTTTTTACCTAACCACCAGAGTGTCTGATTAGTAAGGGCACTTCCTAGTGTAACAATCTACAGGGATTTTTAAGCTTTGGTTTCCAGAGAACATTGTCACTGAGGGGATTGTACTTTGAAGTGAATGCTTTATGTTGTTTCTTATGACAAGGGGTATTTTGTCAATAGTTGTAGCTACACCTCCTATAACTGTAAATTATCTGGTTACAAGTATCAGGAGCTGCAAAGAAAAGTAAACCATAGTCCCTCACTTTATTTTTCATTTTTATGTCCAGATTCATGACTTAAGGAAATGGGGCAGGCACAGTGGCTCACACCTGTAATCCGAGCACTTTGGGAACCTGAGGTGGGTAGATCACAAGGTCAGGATTCTGAGACCAGCCTAGTCCACATGGTGAAACCCCATCTCTACTAAAAAAAATCAGAAATTAGCCGGGCATGGTTGCAGGCACCTGTAATTCCAGCTACTTGGGAGGCTGAGGCAGGAGAATCACTTGAAATCAGAAGGTAGAGGTTGCAGTGAGCTGAGATTGCACCACTACACTCCAGCCTAGGAGAAAGAGCAAAATTCCATCAAAAAAAAAAAAAAAAAAAGAAAGGAAGGAAGGAGAAAATGGGACAATTCCTTCTGGGTTTTTTGTTGTTGTTGTTGTTTTTTGTTTTTTGTTTTTTTCCTTAAACTCAGGGGCTTGGTGCTTGTTGATATCTAATCAACACCAACAGCCGATAATGACCACTTACTGTTCTGGCCCACATATTCATTTTTAGTTTTTAAGGGATGTCATATTAAGGAACTGTGTTTATAATTCAAATTTCAGAGCCATAGGGAGCCACGGAGGCTATACAGTTCAATCATCTCATTTTATAAATGAAGAAATGGGGGCCCTGAAGAGAAGTCCTTTCTTCTGGGTTTACACAGCTTGTCTCCAGCAGAGGTGGAGGTAGAACCAGGCTCTTCCCCTCTAGACCACATGCTCTTTTTCATGAACAGTGCTGTTCTCCTTTACCTTTCCCTACCTATTTCTGACCTTCTTTCGTTGGCCTCTCTAAAATGTTATAGCACATGAAATTCCCAAAATCCTGTTAATTAAAGCTTTATTTTTTAGCAGATGGCCTTCAGATACTAACTCTGACTGCTTTAAAAAATAGCCCATATCTTATTGATAGAAATTCTCCAAGCTGATCTTTATTAAATTCACCGTTCCCTAGGACCCTTATCCTTTCCATCTGGTTATTAATTATCAGGCAATATCCTCTTAGGCTGTCTCTATTTCTTAATTACCTTATTAATTGTAATCACATAAATTGATCTGTCTGACATTCTAAGTCTGACTCACTGAGGAAATACGTCTAATATTCGCGAGAGACTCCAACAATCTTACTATCTTAACTTATTATTTCCATTATGTAGAATGATATCACTAGAAGCCAGATGTGACTGCTGAGCTGAACTGGCCTTTATCCTAATCATAATTAGAATGTCCTTTAACAATTCTCTCTTAGCCTTTCTTGCTTACTTAGACACACACGAGACATATCAGTTCATTTCCTCCCTACTTTCACTCTTTAGTCTTTAAAATAGAAGGAATTTTTCCCCTCATATCATCTTGTGGTAATCCTTTATTTGCAACTCCGGGTAATTTGAGGAGAAAACATTAATATGAATGTATTTTAGTTTTTCAAGATTTTTATTGTAACACTGCACCTGAAGGACCTGATGCCCAATTAAACATTTAAAAAATTGTCAAGTTTTTATATACAAAAAAGTCTCTTAATATCTGTTATTTGAGAACTCTTTTTTTTTTTTTCTTCATGACAAGGTACACTACTGTAACCCTTACATTTTCCCCCAGGTTCCACTCAATTTTTATGAAGGCACAAGAGTAAACAGCTTCTTATATATAAGCTGGTCATTGTTCCATATGATCCTTTCTATATTTGTATAAGAAATGGTTGATTGGGGCCAGGCACGGTGACTCACACCTGTAATCCCAAAACTTTGGGTTGGCAAGGTGGGTAAATCACTTGAGCTCAGGAGTTTAAGACCAGCCTTGCCAACATGGTGAAACCTCATCTCCCCTAAAAATAGAAAAATTAGCTGGGTGTGATGGTGAGCACCTGTAATCCCAGTTACTTGGGAGGCTGAGGTGGGAGAATCACTTGAGCCCAGGAAGTGGAGGTTGCAGTTACCTGAGATCACACCACTGCACTCCAGCCTGGGTGACAGAGTGAGACCCCATCTCAAAAAAAAAATAAAATAATAAAATGGTTGATTGGTAGGAAATCAAAGCTGAAGACTAGAATCTCTATGAAACAAAGGGTTAGAGAATTCCTATGCATGCTTATTTGCATGCATATAAATGAATTTGGGATATAAAATCAGCTCCAATTCATTCTTTCCTTCTTTCCTTCCTTCCTTCCTTCTTTCTTTTCTTCCTTCCTTTCTTCTTTCCTTCTTTCCCCCTCTCCCTGTCTCTCTCTCTCTCTCTTTCTTTCTTTCTCTCTCTCTCTTTCTTTCTGTTTTCTTCATTCTGTTTTTTTGTTTTTCTTTTTCCTGGGGTCTGGCTTTGTTGTCTATTGCCTAGGCTGGAGTACCAGTGGCATGGTCTCAGCTCACTGAAATCTCCACCTCCCAGGCTCAAGTCATCCTCCCACTTCAGCCTCCCAAGTAGCTAGGACTATAGACTCACATTACCATGCCCAGCTAATTTTTATATTTTTTGAGGAGACATGGTTTCACCATGTTGCCCAGGCTGTTCTCAGACTCCTGGGCTCAAGCAATCTGCCTGTCTCAGCTCCACAAAGTGCTAGGGTTACAAGTGTGAGCCGCTGCACGCAGCCTCCAATCTCTTAGAAAGAAGCAAATCTGTTTTAGTTCTTTGTAAATTCTGGATATCAGCCTCTTGTCAGATGGGTAGACTGCAAAATTTTTTTCCCATTCTGTTGGTTGCCGAGCATGTTCTCACTCATAGGTGGGTGTTGAACAATGAGAACACATGGACACAGGGAGAGGAGCATCAGACACTGGGGTCTGTCAGGGGGAAACAGGGGAGGGACAGCAGGGGGTGGGGAGTTGGGGAGAGATAGCATGGGGAGAAATGCCAGATATAGGTGGTGGGGAGGAAGGCAGCAAATCACACTGCCATGTGTGTACGTATGTAACAATCTTGCATGTTCTTCACATGTGCCCCAAAACCTAAAATGCAATAAATAAATAAATAAGAAAGAAGCAATATAAATTAACAATGTCCACGTCTTTCCACAAGCACACATATGTTCATTGCGGTACTGTTCACAATAGCAAAGACCTGGAACCAACCCAAATGCCCATCAATGATAGACTGGACAAAGAAAATGTGGCATGTATACACCATGGAACACTATGCAGCTATAAAAAGATGAATTCATGTCCTTTGCAGGGACATGGATGAATCTGGAAACCATCATTCTCAGCAAACTGACACAAGAACAGAAAACCAAATACTGCATGTTCTCACTCATAGGCAAATTGACTCACTGGAAGGCTTCCATGGGGATGGATAAAGAGAGATCTCCAAGTCAGAAGGACTGCCTCATTTTCCAGTAGGGCTGAACTCCACCATGCAGACCATAAACCTCTGCTGCTTCTTGTCCTTAGTGTCCCAAAAAATTTGTAAAAGAGAAAAACAAACAAACAACAACAACAACAAAACAATGCCCACGTCTTTCATTATGAGGAAAATGGATGCCAGGAATGGGTAGATTTCTGTTTTGGCTGGGCATACAAGGGCCTAATTTGACAATCCACATGATATATTGAGTCTCTCCATGTATGTAAGGGTCTGCAGAACATTCACCAGGGGTGTTCTACAGATACCAGTATCTCAAACTATTCCCGACTGAATACCTTATCTTTTCACCCAACTTGCTCATTCAGTCATCCAACCAAACCAAGAATTTGGATATCATCCACATGACTCTTCCCCACCCCCTATTACCTGCCAAGCTGTCTGATCTACTTAGTCATTAAGTGAACTTATGTTGATTTGTTTCCCTTATTACCTTTCCTCTTTTACCCATTTCTTCTGGTGCTGCTGCTTCGCTCAGTTCCTAGTTCACTCTTTCCCAAACTATTGTGGTAATCTACCTTCTGATTTCAATGGCATCTCATCTCAGGTTGAATGACCTACAAGGTCCTCCATGAGTCTAATGTCTCTGCTACCCTTTTTCTCATCCTAAATGTCAGCGATGTTGAACTATTCGCAGGTCTCCACTTCATGTGATTTTATATCCCATGCCTTTGAATATTCTTCTTTTCTTGGAGTGTCACTCCCACGTAATTTTATCTGTCAAACTCGTATTCCTATTTTAAGACCCAGCTCGAGCATCATTTTCTAGAAAGCCTTGCTGGAAGCCCAAATTGTTGATCATTCTCTTCACTGGGTCCCCTCTTTAATTTGTACATACCGCATTATTATACTTGTTAACTGTATTGCCATTGTTTGCTTGCAGTCCTGTATTTCCTTTACAAATGTAAATGGCCAAAGGCAGGAACTATGGCTTTTCATTTTTTTGTCTTCAGCATCTACCACGTTATCTGGCACACAGCAGATTCTCAGTGAGCATTAATTGAATGAATAGAGTTCAAGATCACTCGAGATTTCACCAAGTTCTATTCTTCCATGATTTATGATGTTATACTTATTTTGATTTATGATGTTATACTTATTTTAGGTTTCAACACGGATTCAAATGTCAGGGGCCAATATGTTACTTAACCATTGTTCTTATCGGCCTGCTCAGAAGTGGCAGCTGCTCTTTCTCTGGAACGGCTGAAGCAGGGATGGAGGAGAAGGAATTACCTTGTGCAGCTGTGAAAATGGTAAAATGCACCATCTATACTGACAGAGTATCATGGGCAAGGGGATGGTTTTGGAGTGAAACTGATCTCAACTTAATTTCAGTTCTATTTCTTATTCCATGTATCACTTTGTACAAGGTTATCTTACTTTTCTGAGTTTCAAATTTGTCATCTGTAAAGTGAGAATAATAATAGCACCTGAATCCCAAATTTGTTGTAAGAATTAGATCCAGTAGTGTGTGTAAAGGACTTACTATAGTTTTTGGCATATAGTAACTTCTCAATAAATGATAGTTGTTATCATTATCATTACTTTTATTGCATTAGCCACACATTAGAAAAAAGTGTGATACTGCCTTCTGGTCCCCAAGGGATTCCTCCTTTAAAGATAAAGTATACTACTGGGATCCTTATTCAATCTACAAAACACAGAAAATTATTTGAGGAACAATTTTCTGACATCTCTCAAGAAAGGTAGCTAACCAGTACCTCCCACTGTACAGGAGAGAAGTTAATTCATGATTTACAAAGACTGTTTTAGGGCATTAATTCTCTCTGCTTGAGAAGGGCAGAGTTACCCACAACACTCAGTGGAATAATGGGCTGAAAATGTAATTTTAGAATTAGCAATAAAGTTTTCAAGACACTTAGAGACATCTCGGATCAGCACAAAATAAAAGAGAAGGTTTTCTTTACCTATATCTTTTAACTATGTTGTGCTTCTAAGATAGAAAAGATAATTTCTTGGCCAAAGGACCAGTTGGATCCGAGATCAGAATAATGATTCAACAACTTACTCTAGAGGTAACTTAGGGCAGTCCTTTATCACGGCAACTTCTATATATTTATAATGAGGGTAGGAGTCATCCTGGTGATCTCACTCAGTCTTGGGCATTTTAAATGACATTATATATTTGGAAATGCCTTACAATTTGAAAAGTGCTATAAAAATCTTAGTGATTATGAAGATGATTATTCTGCTTTCCTGCCATCCTGCTTCCTCCACCAGATGCCCCTAATGAGCCCAGATTCCGAAATGAGGACACGGGTAGCTTTGGTTGAAATCATCAACTTTGTTTATTCTTTTGCTGCCTTTCACTCTTGTGCTTCTGGGCTTTCCTTGGCATTTCCACTAACCATTCAAGATCCCAGGTACTACTTCTAGCTGCTCTTCTGGAAAATTTTAAAAACTCCTAGCATCTGTCAGCTCCATCAAGCCACTTACCGAGTTCCCAAATCACAGGGAATTGCCCAGAAGGCCTGGATGAGTCTTTTAATGCAATGGATGAAGTTGTCTTCTGATTTGTTTTTGCATGTCAGAAGCATTAAGAATGAATTTAGCCTGCTTTTTTCTCTTTCATTCTTTCTTTCCTCCTCTCTCTCTCTCTCTTTCTCTGTCTCTCTCTCTAACATGGCTACAGAATTGAATATCCATTTGCTACTAGGTTTCCTTTCTGGGCATTTGTGCACCCTTACTTTTCAGAGGAGCAGAAATCAAGGCAGATTCAGTGCCAGTTACCTTAATGGAGAAAAAGATTGACAAACCATCAGTCTTTCTCACTAGCTCACTGCAAGAAGAGATGTGACATAACCTCCAGTAGCATTTCAGACCATCTGACTTAAGACTTAAGTTAGTTAGGTTTTATCTCCTCCAAGAAAAAAATTTGACCCTTCATTTCCAGCCAAGCTGTTGTATACTCACTAACTGTCTAACAGGCCATTTTTTGCTTCTTGTTACCAGCTCTTTACTGGATGTAACTTACCTTCTCTTTCTCATTGCGGAAAAGTGAAGCAAAACAGGAAGTCATCAGGTAAAGCTCTGCCTCCTCAATGCTTTCCAGACTCCTCCAGTTTCCATCTGAGATTCCCTTTCTCTTTAGCCCTATAGCATTTATTGTTCATACAGCATATTTAGAAATTATGAAGAATATCCTATCTGTGTTTTATTTAGTAACTTTTAAAATAAATTATGAATTCTTTTTCTCCAACCCATATGGCAAGAATCGTATCTTAAATTTTCTTTCTTGATATGAAATTTTAGCTGGCCTTATTATTACAAGTTTATTATCATTACTCTCTATCGTCTGCTATTAGTAGTAGTAATGCTTGTGGATTCATTGATAACTGAGGGTCCAGTGGAGACCCTGGATCCTCTCTGAAGCCCCTTGGGTATGTGCAAGTGTGCAATTAGCCTCATTATTACACCAGGAAGAGAAATGTTAAGAAAACAGTATGATAACATGTGTGCTTTTAAATTGGTGAAAGTTGTGAATTTCAAAATGTCAGCATGTTACTCCTCTTAATATTTTGATGCAACCACAAAGTTTTCTCTTATTAGGAATTTCAACTCATTAGAAGAAACTGAAACAGGCCCTTTCTGGCTCCCCCAGGAAAAAGCTGAACAAACAGATGGTCCTTACTAATAATGTCAACCAACAGGATCCCCGGTCCTGCCCACAGAGGCTGTAAATTTTACAGGCAGCCCTGCTAGAACACAGGCTCCATGGCCCAGTTTCTCTGGGGAGCTGCAGCTAGAAATAACAAAGCCAGAGTCATTCTTTACTGCATTATTGCTTTCTTTAGAAGGCACCATGTCCAGTAACACTAAAGATAAGTCAGGCTACTCTTTATGCTCCTTACATTTTCTGCTCCTAACAAAGCTGTGATGGTTACTGTCAAGATTTAACAATTTCAGAAATGGTGCTGATGACCCAGATGCCTTCTTTGTTAGCACATAATTCCTGTGGCATTAGCTATTGCCCATTTACCGAAGGATTTCTTCCTCGCTCTCAGGTTAATCTCAAGAAACCCTGCAAATATTCCTATATTCAGCAGTCTGTGCTTTGTGCAAATTAGGCTCTGAACAGAGATTTGCTAAATTGAATTCTGTAAGAAGCATAACTCTATTTTCTGGGTTGGCTTAAAAGATGTCTTTGAATTTGAACATTTCTGTCTTTTTAAGACATTATTTTAATCATTAAGAATGGGCCAACTTGATTTCACAGTGAATTACCCATCTCTTGTCTTTTTCTCCAGAGTTTTAGTCATTTATGCCAAAGAACAATGAGTCATGTCATTACCCAAATGGTGAGGATGTCCTGCTTTGGAGATATTGGATAGTTGAACCATATGAAATTGCTGATATTTGACCGTTTGTTTTTATTTACAAGGACAGCAGTTTTATATGGTTCCCCTTAAGACCATTTTCTCCCTTGTTTGGTAAGAGTTAGCTGGGCTCCAACATATGGATGCAAGAGAGGTAATTCCCCTTGGCTTCCCCGACCATCTCTGTGTCAACAAGGAAGGGAGGAGGCTCAGAGCCTGCTTGTCTCTCACTTAGCTTAGTAAGAGCAGACGGAACATGCTGATGTGTCAAGGGGTTCATTTTATGGACAAATATATTGGTTTGGATTTTTTGTAATGGTCACAACTTTTCAATAGCTCATCATTTTATTATTACTTCTCTTACCCTTTTTTTTTCCTTCATTCCTGCGCAGTTTATCAACCTCTGTACATTTAGAAGGCAACCAAAATCATGCTTTTAAGAAGTTTCTAACAATCAGCATATGACTTTAGTCACTCTAAAGCTTCCCTTTGATAGTGTCAGGAGGAGTTTTCCTTTTAGTCAAAGCTAATGAAAATAAGAAGTGGTGGGAGCTGGGCAAATGTAATTTGTGAACATCCAAGAATTCTTTCATGATTTCATAACAGCAAAGGCGTTATGTCTTGTGTTCTGAACACAGGGTTCTGTTCTTCTGAGAAGGTAGCCCATTACGTATGGGTCTGTGGGCCCCGGAGTGACTCTGGGAGAAGGTGAGGAGTCATGGGTGCTCAGCATCGAGAGAGGAATAAGGAAAGCATAATTTTTGTGCCTGTCTCTGTTACTGGGATCCATGCCACAGCATATCTGCTGGGATTCTCTGCCTGTGACAATAATAAAATACTAGATCAGGAAGTGACCTTAAAAATAATCTAGGACAACAGTTGATGACACTTGCATTTCAGATAAAAATGATGGATTCCATCCCCAGAAAAGATTCTTATGTTCAATTTTAGAAGGTAATTGTAGCTGAGGTGTGGACCACAGGTTAAGAAACCTTGACTTAAGAGTCCTGTCACCTTATTTTACACATGGGAAAATTGAGAACCAGGGAGATGGAGCGACTAGCCCAGATTATAAAACTTCCATTGTAAATTGGGAAGAAACTAAAACCCAGCTTAATGATTCCATGTATAGTTCTCCTTTATCTTTTCTTAAATATCAGATTACCTGCATTTCTCTCGTCCCCTTTGTTACATGCAGAACTCCATGAAACCAAACTGAAGGAGGAGGTAGAAGGTGACAGAAGGGAAGTATGTGACATTCCCCACTTCTAAGTTATGCAACCAGGAAACGCAGGCAGAGCCTGTACCAACAGCAGCAATGAACTCAGTCGACTTGCTGAAAAACATTTCAGTTATTATAAACAAAAATACTACATCATTCATGTTTTCAGTTGTTTTAGGCAAAACAAATCATTCCTGTTTTTCAGTTCAATCAATCAGCTCATGCTATATTGCAGCTTATTCTCCTTGTTTTTATATGCTTACCAGCATATAAAAACATGCTTTTTATATATGCTTTTGTTTATTTTCTGCAAAAAACTAGCTGAATCAAAGGTAAGCATTTAAGGAAATTATTTTGTGGACAACATTACATATTTACTGAATCTCATCTTTGTCCTGGCACTATCCCTGCCTGGTGGGTTTATAGACAGAAATGTCACAGATTTGGAAGGCTTTTCAATGCAGAGATTACAATGGATTAAATCCTTGTCTAACTGGTTTTGCTTTTTCAGCCTTAGATGATAGTGAGACGGAGAGGAAAGATGGGAACATAATTCATGGGCTAAAGCTTGTTTCTTATCACACAGTCAACATGTCATTGGCAGAAGGTGGAACAGTCACGCCTGACCCTTTGCTGCTTCTTCTATAGGAGAACTTTGTGAGAAGCCAGAAATCCCTCACGGCTCACCTTGTCACCGGCTCTGTAAGTGATCTGGGATAAAGGAGGCCTCAGAGTCCCCCAGTTGTAAAATAGGAAAATAAAGTATGCCCATCTGGAACATTTACACAGAGATCAATAAAAGTCTTCTTCTCTCAAAACAAACAAAACAAAACAAACTTCAAGGGTAGCCACGGAGGGTAGGAGAAGTCACACCATTTATTATGAGACCATGTTTCAGCCTCGCATTTTTCCTTCAGGCTCACGGTGAGATACAGCTCATTCTGCAGCCAATGTTGTCTCTTGTTTGCGAGTGCCTCAAGCAGCATTTCCCTGACTTATGGCTGTTGTATATCACCTTCATTAACTTTGCTGGAATCGTTTTCTTTCTTTAAATTTATTCAACCTTTAAAAAAAATTTTTAAGTAAATTTTTAAATGATAAAAAAAATTAGTATTGCTCATCCTAGGTGGTGGGTAATGATAAAAATAAATATATTAAAATAAAAATGATTGTGTACATCTAATATCATGTTGCATGCAGAGTATTGTGCCTTCCTTTGAGATACCTGGTCTTACAGGTCCCAGAAACTGAGATGTGAGTCCAAACTTAAGGACAGAGTGATGACATGGAAATCTATGAATGTGACGTGATGGGGTGGTTTTATCTCTAGGTGCAAATCAGGGAGAGGATAATGAAGAAAACTGTTGGGCTCACACTTCAAAAACTGATGACACTGTGTAGGCTCCTTAGCAGCTTCACAAGGACCTGCTGAGCTGCCCCACACCCCACACACCCCCACTGGGGCTTGAATTTGCTGTGAAGGTATCCGCACAGCCTTTTCTAGTTCTGCCCAGCCCTTTTTTTCCTTTTCCACATAACTTGGTCTCCTGGCTTGGGTTCCATCTGTACCTTTGTCTCCAGCCAGGTGGTTTCCTTTTGGCCGCTGTCACTCAGCATGCTGATTGCTGCCTTGGCCCTTGTTGCTTGGCCTTTCTCTCTTGAAGGACCTGGGGCTTGAGCTGCTAATTTGATAAGGCAAGCCCTTGTCTTTTTATAGCATCTCTCCTTGCCATTCCCTGATTCCATTAATATCCCATCAGTGAAGTGCAGTTGTTGCTCTTCCCCTCCCACTTCTCGGTGTGAAGCGATGACGCAGTTAACAGGTGCAGGGGCTCAGGGCTCCTCTGGCTCTGCGTGCACTTCCAGGACTCAGTGTGTGCCCGAGTTAGAGAAACCTGTACAGTGTGTTCCTGGAGGGACTTTAATACAGGGAGGCTTTTGCTATTTTCTGCACAGACAGATGAGGAGCTCTATGTTTGGAAAAGAGGCTTGGAAAAAGAAAAACCAGAATGAACAGCCTTTTCCTGTTGACTTAGACGCCCTAGGTGGCCGGGCAAGTCCCTGACCTGCTGGGAGGCCTCAGTTTCCTCTTGTGTGAGTGAAGTGGATGGAAAGGAATGGGAGCCCGTGAGCCTTCTCACTTTTTTTTTTTTTTTTTTATGCTGGCTCTTCCCAGCTGAAACCAGCATCCTCCTGGTTCTGATCTGGACAGCCTCCTGGAGTCAGTTGGGGCCAGCAACCAGGTCCAAAGCTGAGCCTCCTCTTTTCTGTTGCTGGAGGTCAGCTGTGGGTAGGGATCTGGACTGCTCAAGCTTCTGTGGTGAGACCTGTGTGGAGCAACAGGGTGGGCAAGGGTGTACTCAGCACAGTGATCCCCCATGGGGGCTGCTGGAAAGGGTGTCTGTTCCAACCGAAGGCATGATAAGAAAGAACAGGCTGAAGCTCTGCTAAGCTGTGTGGCCCTGGATGCAACCCTTGGCCTCTCTAAGCTTCATTTATTCTCATTTTAAAAATACATGCAAAGGGGTACAGTGAAGCTTCAACTGGAGTGAGCAGCAGGTCCCTTCCAACATCAACGTTCTTTGATTTCATGATTCTGAGACTCTATATTTAAAAAACGATTTTATGGACCTCAGACCTCACTTCAATACCCATTCCATACACTCCACACTGTTAGCAAATTTGTACCTACTTTGTTCAGAAAATTGAGTTGTACTGGGGCTGGAGATTCTTTGTAATACTCAGGTGCAGGAAATGTCATATAGCACAGCTTTGTTGTTGTTGTTGTTCATTGTTAATTCAAGTTTTAAATTCTCCTTCCAGAGTGTGGCCAGGGTCAGTAGCAGTCATTATTGGTGGTCCTGCTCTCCAGGGGCAGTCAGGCATCCTTGGAGGATTGCTCAGTGCAGAAGATTCTAGGAGAGACCCCTTTTCTCCAGCCTATCACAGTCACTGCTTAGTTGTTTATTGTCTGGGCCAGAAAGGTCCATTTAATGGCTGGAGGTTGTATTCCTAAGCCTGCCCACCCACCTCCATCCTTAGTGCAACTTGGGTGCGGTGGCCTGAATCCCATGACTGGGAAACTCAAGACATTTCATATCCATAAGCCACCCCATCAGAGGTCCTGCTGTCTTCAGGGAACTGTATTGGAAGGGCCTGGCTTTCAGCCTTGTGCACAACTTGCTACCACTGGCCCCTTTCTCTTTTCCAGATAAGTCGCCACCATGGTCCTGTCACTCACTTCCTTCAACTACAATGCCACTTCCTCAGGTATGAATATAGCCACACAGTAGGCATAGTACTGACTATTTGTAGACTCCCAATTGAATAACCACTTCAATCAAAACCTGGGTTGGAGCTGCTACCTCAGTGTCCCAGAAACTCATTTTTCACCCAGAAGTGCAAAAGTGATCCTCACCCTTGGAGGCAAGATCAGGAGCTCACAATACAAAGGCCTTGTTCACTCACTGGAGACTCTGCTACAGTATAAATGCAATATCAAAAATGATATCTCGATCCATTATCCTGCTAAAGAGGCAAATAAGCACGAGCTCTTTCCATTTCTTGCCTCCCCCATCCCTACAAACAGAGCTCCACTCACACCCTGGATTATCTTTCTGCAGTTTCAGAAGATGCAGTGTCTCCTTTTGTTCCAGGCTGACTCCAGCTACACATGCCAAGAGCAGGCTCCACAGCCATCCTCCCTCTTGAAACATCCACCTTTCCTCTTGCAGGGGTGCGTTCTCTTCAGACTACAAACTTACTCATCTCCTTCCCATTCATTAAAAAAGAAATCTACCTTTGATCCGCATGTCCTCTTAGTAATGTCCTATCTCTTCTTCTATTTCATCCAAACATCTTTAAAGAGTTACCTATATTCAATGTGCACATGACCACTTCATGGGCCATTCACCCTGTACCCCCTGCAATCTGGCTTCTGCTTTTGATAAAGCCACCTATATTCTAGCTGGAAAATCCAGTGGACAGTTTCCAATCTTTTTCTCACTGTATGTTTCTGAGGCATTTGACCATGTTGCTTGTGTGCACCACTCACCGTCCATGATAGTCATGTTATACTCTCAGTTGGCCTCATTTGTTTCTGTTCTTTCTCAACCGTGGGCCCCTCTCCCTCCACCTACCACCTACACGCCGGGGTTACCCACCTGTCTGTTTTAGCCTACTGCTCTTCTCATTACTGATACTCTTCTTGGACGGATTTTTCTATACTCAGGATTTCAGCTACCACCTGTATGGTAATGACTCTCTAATTTAATCTCCGTCACCAATTTCTCCCCCAATCTTTAGGCTCACCAATTCCACCACCTGCTAGGCAGCTTTGCTTGGGCATTCTTCAGACATTTCAGATTCAATTGCTCAAAAGCTACACATATTGCTTCCCTCTAACCTAAACCTCTATTTTTCGTGTTACCTTCTCTTTGCCCAGTGACAAAAGTTATCAAATGTCTACCTTGACTTTTCTCTTCTCCTCCCTCCTTTTATCCAACTGATCATTACATCCTGATGGATTCCCCTCCTATGCATTTCTCAAACCCACCCCCTCAACTCCACTCCACCACCGCTACCCTATCTCAAATGCACCTCCTCTTACCTGGACCAGTATGGCAGTCTCCCAACTGGCTTCCCGGTTTCTAGACTTGGCCTGCTCCATTCTCTCTCCAGAGCTACCTGAATGATTCATATATAAAACACTAATCTGACCCAGTCCCTCTCTTGCTAAAGCCATGCTGAATGTACACGAGGAAATTCAACCTCCTCTGCTGTGCCTGTCTCTTGTCTGTCTCTTAAACCTCAGCTCCTAACACCTGTTACCTCCTAGTTTGACTCCAACTCTCAACAGACAGTAGTTCTCCGCAAACCTCTGTTCTCTCACTGTTCTCTTTGCTTCCTCTTTTACTAGCAAATACGTTTTACTTCAGCATGTTAGGTTAGTATTATAAGGGAAGTTTCAAGTTCATTTTATATTAAATATTAGCGCCTTCATGCTTAGCGAGGGAGGGAAACGGAGAAAAAGCCCATAGCTAAATACACATTTAAGTGGCGTTCTTTTCCAGCACAGCCAAAGATTGTACTGGGCCTGAGAGAATTGTGTGCCCTGTTTGATTCAAAGCTGTTAGAAAGCATGCCAAACATTTTAGGTTTTTACTCCCAGAGTTGTTGTAAACCCGGCCGAACCTGTCTGTTATGAAGAGTGCACTGCCCTCTAGAGGTTCCCATTGGGAGGAGCACATCAAATCCACAGTGTTAAGGCATTCTGCAGTTTCTTGTGAAGTGTTACTGCAGACCTTTACTATTACTGTTCTTTGTCACAAACATGCTTTTCGAGATATCTAATTCTGAGTCACACATTTTTAATTTACTTTGGGAATAGCATTTTGGGGTAAAGCACGTGATGGACCTCAAAACACTCAATTTGGAGTCAGGAGACATGACTTTTAGTTCCAGTTCTTCCTTTAATATCTGAGAACTTAAATTTCACGTCTGTTAATCATGTAGTAAAAGATCACACTTCAAAACTGTGAATCACTAGAAAGCATATTTTGGGAGTAAAACTGCGAAGAGTTTCATAAATTCAGTAAATATTTAATATGCAAGATCCTAGGATAAGAGCTGTTTTGCAGAAGTTAGGAGTTTACATTCAATCTTTACAATGTTAGATGAGAAGTTTTTTTTTTAAAGTCACTTGGGAAACATTCAGGCTTGCAATTTAAGTGGACGAATTTAACCCTGATGCCATGGAACCGTGAAGATGAAACTGAGCTAAAACAAAACAAAACTTACTTTGATTCCAAGAGTCTTCCAACATGAGAGTGGAAATGAGTCATAACCACACACACACACACAAACGCGCACACACACACACACACACACACACACACTTTGATATGCCATTAAGCTCTGATGCAAACCCCATTTAGCCTGGTTTTTCCTTCCTATTTTCAATCAAGAAAGAAAAAAAGGAAGTCTTTCATTTAATGGTAAGAACCAACTATGGTCTTTATATATTTGCATAATAGTGACTAATTATAGGTAAAATTATATTTTACATACTTTATTATCTTACCATGTCAATTGACATCCAACTTCATAGTATACTGAAGAAAGGAAAAAAATACTAGGACACCATTTATGTTTGTAGTAACACTGGGAGTAAGATGCCGCAAAGCCCAGGACACAGTTCTGGGAAACACGATATCTGAATTCCTGTGATTCCATCCATGTTTGGAGGGATCTGGGGACACCAGGTGGATCTTCTGTAATGCAGGTAGCCACATCTGTGCACCATGGTGATGATGCTCACTTCTGTGGAGTTCAGTGTTGATGTCCTCTTTGGTATCTGCTTCCTCCAAGTTCAAAGCTGGCCTGCTGTGCTGGGAATCCAGCAACCTGAACCTTTTTCTTCATTACAGATCTAGACAGCTTTGGACCTGGTTTCTGATATCAAATCAATCGTTTTACTTCTCTCTTCATTAGTTTACTGTCTGTGTCTTTACAAAGTCCTCTGGGCATTAGCAAAGACATGAACCTAAGCGAATACCTCAAACATTTTGAACACATATAAAACATTAGTACTCGAAATTTTTCTTATGCTTCTACAGCTAAGGAAAACTTCATTTTTTCTGTCTTAGCCTAGTCTACCTAGCATTCCTTGATGGAGGCAGAGCTAGGATGAAAGTCTTGAAATGAGAAATGAAAGGAGTAAATAGACTTGAGTTTACTAACAGTGTCCATGTTTTCATTCCTGAAAGTTATGACACAACAATTGTTAGACCATAATCATTAGAAATTATTGGCATCATCTTCTCATAGGCTGAAACATTCAACTAATAAACAAAACACCAGACCTATTTTTATTCTACTCATATTTCAAATGCATTTATGCACTTCAAATTTCGGTTTCAAATGTTGTTAAGGTAAGACTCTGCATAGCTCTTTGACTTCTGACTTAATGCTAGATGCCACCTTATGCTGTTTTACTTCTGCTTTCTTCATGCTTTGCTTCATTCATTATCCTATTCTTTCCTTCCTTCTTCTTTGTAATCCTTGTTTATGTATTATTGGAACTTGTAAATTTCACTGGGTAGTGGTTACAATACAGGTAACTCATAAGGCCTAACAGGTATATTTAGATAATAGAAATATTGAACACTGAGTCTGGAGTGGGAAAAGCTGATCACATCACTTCTCCCCAAACAACATTGCTGTGAGATTTAGTCTAAAGAGATTCACTTTTCAACAAGTAGAAATGTGTTTTGTGGATAGCTTGCTGCTCGTTCCAAAGTATTTTATAATTCTCTTTCTGGAGGTAAACCCCTGGAAAGCGGGTGCTTGGTGAGCAATGGACACCCTGCCCGGAGGCCACAGGTTCTCAGAAATGCTGCAGAACATCCTGTTCCTGGGAGCCCTTTTGCCTGGTTGTTTGTGCTCTAGAGACTTGGCTTCTGGTGTTCTTGCTCAGACCTTTGGACTTTGGCAAGGCTACTTCTCATGTTTCTGTCTTGCTCTGTGTGCCATTCTGGCTCTGTAGGTGGTTTGGCTTTTTGTGTTGTGACAGTGGAGGCTGCTTGGAGTGAGCTCCCAGGCACTGGCTCATGGGCATGCTGCTACATTTCAGTAACAGCAACAGAGCCTACATTTGACTGGGAAATAATAACTATTACTGGAAGAAAAAAGTAGCAAAACATTATTTCCTAATATGTGCGAACATAATGAGGAGCCGGGTCTCCAGCTTTAAGGGTGATTATTATCGTTTTTGGCTATTGCCAGTTACCAACGCTAAGTACTTTAGCTGTGCAACTTGATTTGAATAGCATTGCCAGAAGAGCACCATCAAAGCCTTTTGATAAGATGCTACCAAGAAAATATGATAATATATAACCCCAAGAAAATTATTTTATCATCTTCGTATATCTATAAAAATAGAACCAAATAAAAAACAGTATAAATAATAAAAATCTTCCTCGCTGGGGTTTTGTGAAGGATACCAACTAGCCCTCATGAAGTATTGTGAGTTTCCTGGAAGGAAGGCCTTTTGTAAGTTCAAGGTATTGCTATTCACTAGTCGTTGGCCATAACATTGCACATGATAGATGGGAAATGGGAGAGTGGGAGAGTTAAGTAATTAAGCTAAAATCACGCAGTGAACTGGGGAAAACCCAAAAGTATAAAGAGATCTAAATCTGTTCACTGGAGGAATGCAGACATATCTGGACAAAGCCCCAGAGTTTAAGTGACAAGAACACCTAACATAAAACTTGAAGTCCTAGGCATGTAGCCAAATAATACAAATATCCTTGTTAAATGCAGGTGTATCCACACCAGTCAGTCCTTGTCCTTGGAGGAGAGCTAAGGTGGGTCCTGCTGAGGACAGAGACTCTTCTGTTTGATTTGCAGGTATAGCCAGTAGTTGACCCTCTGAGCCCAACGCTGCAGAGAACACAGTGAACCTAGTAAACTGAGTGTGGCTGTCTCCCCAGGGCGGATCTCTGAGAATTCCTCCTAGGTCCCTGATAGAGATAGGTAGACGGGTTATAGGTGGAAAGAGACAAAGTGCCTTGAGCTCTGTGGGTTAGAATCCTGTCTTCAACTCCTAGACACTTAAAAAAAAAGTCTTGCCTGCACTCATGGCCTTTCAACCAGGAATGCATAACAGAAAGACTTTATGGTAATCAAATGGGAAAGACGGGGCAAGAGTTTTTAAGCAGTCAGTGTTAAGAGAAAAAAGGAAAGCCATGTCTGTGTTGTCTAACTCAAGGTTATATTTTGTAGCACCTAATGGCAACTATTAAACAAGGACGTACTCTTATCTAATTTGCGCTGTTGTCTTCCCAGGATCTGGAACATTTTCTGCAAGAGTACACCTTTATCTCTAGAAGCCTCTGGCAAACAGTCCCTTTCAGCTCAGGTCCTTTTGTAGAAAGAACTTGATGCTGAAAGCAACTCGCCCCTTCTGCCCTCAGCCCCGCTCTCCCACCTACCCTCCCCACCGTGGTTAACTTGTTTTTCATCTTTGTTCTGAGTCGCTCTAGGCTGGTTCAATTTTTATTCTGTTAACTTTTAATGAGTTAGTAATTCAATGATCCTGTCTTTGAATCTTTGGAACTGCAGGTTGTTAGTAAGGATTGAATCAGCTTGTTGGCTCCTAATGGACTCTGAAATTCAGTAACATTCACAGTGTGTTTGTTCATTCCGTTGACTGCCCAGTCCCAGTAGGAACAATGACCAACAGAGAAGAATCCAGGTAAATCCTCTTTGCTTGCCTAAGAGCTGTTGTTGTTTACTCCAGTTGTATAACCTCTTCTCATTGAAACATCACCTTTCAAAGGAGGAAGTTACTCCCCACTTTATCACTTAATTGACTTTATAAGGAAATTCCACATCTTCCTAACTAGGCAGCATGTAAGATTTGCTCCAAGCTCTACACAGTATATGCTATGACCATTTTCCATTTGGAATTTAACTTACATTACAGCTGTAAGTCTATATGCCAAACATGATGCTCGTTACTAAATGAATGATAATGGACACAAATGAAATAGTCTGTAATTCATATTCAAAATCTGCCATTGCTATGTTTGTCTAAGGAAGCTTCAATGAGTATACTTGAGATGCATATGAAATGAGGAAAACAATTAACAGAAATAGTTCAGTAGAGAAATTCTGATCCTAGGACTAATAAAACTAGATTTTCTTAAATTCAAATGCCTGTAAGATTATATGCAGATGGATAGTCTGTGTCCAGCATGTCAACAGTCATGATTCTCAGAGGGAATTATTTGCACTTTAATTGTTCTTAGCAATGGAGAGCTGTGTCTTCTTATTTGTCTGCTTGTCATTAGAAAATATAACTTACCATACATTTAATTCAAGCTGTTCTCTTTAAAAATGTAATTCTAGAAATCTTAATCACAATCTCCTTTCATTCCTGCCCACTCCCATCCCCCGCAACCTCCATCCCACCCCTCCACCCTGCTCTGTTTTGGTTTGTTGTTTTGGTTTTTACAAATCGATGTATAACTCACTAAGGCTCAAGATACTATGCTTGAAACCTGAAAGCCAGCATGAAGGTCAAATTAGAAATAACAATTTTCTTTTGAATTTGAAGTCTCATTAGTGTAAGTGCCAGGATAACAACCCACAGTCTTCTTAATATAGTGGCTCCCATTTATATGCTGTATCCTTAAACCACCTCTATTATCACTTTCTGAGTGTTTTTCTTTCAAATGGTGCTTGTTTCACTTAAATAAACTTACGTTAGATTAAACTTTCAGATAATGACTTCAAGTAGAAAACCAGTATCTTCTGTCACAATAAATGATATCCAGGAAGAGAAATAATGGTGAAAACAAGAAAATATTATTGAATTCTAGCTAGAAACATGAGCCTACCAAGGCACTGGGCCTAAATCTTTCTCTCCTTTTGTTAAATGTTAAAGATGTGTTGAATACACTAATGGAGACTTTCTCTAGACACCATGATGAGTACAGGGAAGTTTGAAGAGAACTTTCTCACAATGTGATTTAGTGGATTTAATACCTTCTCCCAACCAAAAATTACCTTTACCTTAGAAAACAATGCCTTGATAAAACCAACTCAAATCCCCTAAGTTTAACAAGTGATGGTGGTAATGTACAACCCTCCATGTGAGACCAAGCTGAACCTATGGCTCTATTACCCAAGATTCTTCTTCCTCACTAATTCTCACTAATATATAGTGGCTGCCACCACCACCACCACGATGCCCCTGGACATTCTGGCTCAAGCAAACGCAGGCCTCCTTCCTTAATTCCTCTGGGAACACCTGGGAAGAGCCTGGACTTCATAGAGAAATAGGGTTATAAAAAGGAAATAAGCAGAAAAACCTAACTCATATGCTTTTTCGTTGTTGGTTAGGACTTTTTTGAGGCAATGGTTCTTCAACTTTTAGCATGTATTGAAATCAGCTGGGAGCTTGTTAAAACACTGAGTGCTGGGCCCACCCCCACACTTCCCAATTCTGCAGGGCTGAATTGGGGCCTGAGAATCTACATTTTGAAAAAGTGCCTAGGTGAGGCTGGGCCTGCTGATCTGGAAGCCACACTTGGAGAACCTCTGTCCTTAGGAGAACCTTTGCTGCCTGGCTTCTTCTGCTTACCTGCCTTTAAGCCAGGTCCATATTTCAGGTCTATTTGGAGACTTGTCAAGGGACCCTAATTATGAAATGGAAAGGCAGCTAGTCCCGTACATAAGATTGAATCGAATTCTCTCTTTTTCTTGCAAGCTAGCATAGATTGGCTCTTCCCTCATAGCTATCCATATGACTCCTTCTCATTCAGATCTCCCAACCATGTCTCCTCAATTCTAAGTGGTATATTTCCGATATTTTCACATCTCTGAAAATGGGATGTGTCTCACAATCATGCTGCAAACACCCTGAGCCTGCGGGAATTCTGTTGTACTTGTTCATGGTATCATTGCTTTCACTGAGTTATGTGCATTTTTGGTACTGCATAAGTTGATTTCATTGCCATTTAAAATGTCTTTAAAATTATGATGCTGTAATTGAGCATTGAGACAAAAAGTTATTGTGTATGAAGAAAGGCGTGGGAATAGGGCAATGAAGCTTACATTTGGTACTGAAGGAAATATTTTGTTTCTAGAAGAATGATCACAATTTCATATTTTTAGAAAGAGCCATAACGGTTTTATTTTAAAACAGCAACATGTACAATACACCCATACATAGTTTGCAATTATTAGCATGATGGTGAAAATCTTTAACCTCACTAAAAAAAAAAAAAGACATTTATAGATTTTTAAAATACTTCTAGGCAGTACACAAGAGAAAAAATTTGAAGATCTCAGCTGTAGATTGCAATTTCCCAAGTGGATCTCACAATATGGGCACCTAGACAAAACAAATTCTTTAACCAAAGAGAGGAAAATGAGAAAGTAGCACAACTAATTGATTTTTAAATAAAACGATGTTAAATGTTTTCAGTTTAAAGTTTTGTTCTATATTCTGAAATTAAGGTACTTTCTACTTTTTTGTGGGGTTGGGAGGAGTTTAGTTTGAAATTAATGATGTTAATATATAATGTGCTCTTTTTTTTATTTCTACATTGCCTTTGAAAGCAACAACTATGTGCTTTATGGGGCCTGCATAAGGAGGCTACCTATATGTTGATGAAGCTGAGTTTCATTTTGCTGCCGAGAAACACACAAAAGCATGGCATATAACTTTCTAAGCATTGCAACTGAAAGCAGAAGAAATTGCCAGATCCTGCTAATTTATGAAGTGCATTTCAAAGCCACTGAACTTACATTTTAGGCACTGCAGCACAATTTAATTGGCATTATTTTTCTTAGTGGTCCAGAAAATACTGGTGTGAATACAAATGTTGCTGTCTTCAACTTGATCAAACACTGTATTTAAAATTGTACCTCTTCCTGCTGATCTACTTTATCCTGATTTACTGCACTATATAATTCACCAATTTACTCTAAATTTACCATCAGTGTCCTTCAGCTGGAATATGAGCTCCATAAAGGCAAACATCTTTGTTTATTCATCCTAGGGTCAAGATAAACCAATGTTCAATGCATATGTGTTGAGTGAATTAATGACTGAAGAAATTAGACTGTAACCCCTACTGGAATGTAATTTTACACTTATCCTTGTGACCTTGATAAAACTAATGGCCCTAACTTTGTCAGGCTGACAGCTTTACGGCAAATATACATTTTGGGTGTGTAGAAGACTGGCCAACGGACAATATCAAAGACTAATACCACAAGCCATAAAGCAATAATGAAGACTGACATGATAGTTTCTAGTGATGACTGCCTATGTATAGGAGGGAAGTGGGCATTGGGACGAGGAAGGAATCAAGGATTATTCTCTTACAGCCACGCATATAGTCAAATGTGTGGAATGAATGGATGAGTAAATGCAATGTTTGTCAATTTCTTCAAATATGGTTTTTTTCTCTTGTACTAATAGTCATGTCTTTTAAGCGGTAATCTCATTACCTCTCCAAGACCAAGCAAGACATCAATTGAATGGTGTGAGAAGCAAATTCATGCATTAACTTAATCATGGAAGCCAGCAGTGGCTCATGTGCCATGCAAAGAACTCAGATTCAAAAGAATGAGAATCAGGTAGCAGGTCGAGTAAATATTCCCACAATCAGACCTTGACCTAGTGAGAAATTAAACATACTCTACTTTTCCTTTAGTCTTCATTTATTTTTGCATAAGTTTGTGGGGATGTATTGGCTTAATTTGCTTCTGACAATTGTATTTCTTCTTGGGAAAAATGAAACAGGTGACTAATACCTACCAGGTGCACGGTAGGTAGGCAGAGGTGAATGGAAGCAGAGCCAACACATTTTCTGTGCCAAGTAAAATTCCCCAGGCTGAATTACATTTCAAATTTGTTTGCATTTGTTCTTTCATTATCACTTACACAAACAGAGCTGAAATACCAGATGGTTACGTACAGAATATCATGATTTAATGACTTGTAGACACAAGGGGTCAGCATTTGAACACAGATGATTTGGTTGAAGTCTTGCCTTGTTCCCTTCTGCTGCTCTGTTCTGGCTTGATGTGCTTATCTGTATGAGGATAGAAAGGGAAATGAAATTCTATTTGTATTTTGCAAATTGCTTTCTTTTCCAATTTAGAATTTTGAGATCTCTCTTTTAGATGGAATCAGTCTGTTGTCGTCATGGGTGATGATATCTAGCAATGAGTCTTACCAGTCTCGCTGGCCCCAATGGTTTCAGCAAACTTCAGTGACCTCCAGATATACGCTAATTTACCTCTTCTCAAAAAAACTCCTTAACTTGAAGAGTCCTTAATCTATGCTTGCTTAATAAAGGTATTGGGTGATACAATATTTTACGGATGCAAATCTGCCAAAAACAGGATACGTGGTTAGAGAGATTGTTTCTTGATTCTGAGCTTAATCTGAGCTTTTGACATACATTAGGCTCCATTATAATTGCTCTATCACTGATCTGTTCTTTCACTTGCTACTCCTAACTCAGTGCAAATCCATGCTACAGTATCTCTTAAGAACTATATAATTCCCATAATTAAAAATTATTACTTACAGTAAAACTCACTTTTTTGGGTGCACAGTTCCTTAGTTGGGTGTTACTGGCCCAGGATCTCGTGAGGCTCCACTTGAGATATCAGCCAGAGCTGCTCTCCCATCTGAAGGCTAACTAAGGGAGAATCCACATTTGTTCATGTGGCTATAGGTGGGATTCAGTTCCTCATGGACTGTTGGACTGGGGACTTCAGTTCCCTGCTAACTCTTGCTGGATGCTTGCCTCAGTTTCTTGTCATGTCTCCATAGGACAGGGTGACCCACATGACACAGCTTGTTTCCATGAAGGTGAGAAAGTGAGAGACTGAGAGCAAGATGAATGTGAGGGTGTTTTTGTAACACATGTAGAATTGACCGCATCATGTTTGTTGTATTCTATTTATTGGAAGAAAAAGTAGAAAGGATTACATAACAGTGTGAACACCAGAAGGCAAGGATTATTCGGGACCATTTTAGAGATTGTTACCATAAAGGCTGTCGCAATGGTCCAATTGAGAAATGATGGAGTTTGAATTTGGGTGATGTCAGCAGGCTGACATCCCCCCATTGCAAAATATGAGTGACATTTAGAAATATAGAATTAGTTAAACATGGTAGTTGATTGGCTATGATAGATAAAGGAATAACAAATTTAAAAGAAGACTCCAGATTTCAGGCTTGAGCTCCTGAGTAGATGGCAGTACTATTCACAAATAATGATACCCTGCAGGAAGGGAGAGATGGTGACTAGTTTTGGATATATTATCTTGCAGATACCTGTGCGGTATCTAATTTGAATATCAGGCCAGGGGTTAGATATTCAGATTTGGAGCTCATTAGAAAGTTGTGGATCAGATGATAGATTTGGCTTTTGTCACTATAGAGATTACAATTGAAGCCTGTCTTAGGTCCAGTTTCTAGGAGCACAAGTTTCCCAAATGACAAGTGAGTTAGTAGGAATGAAATGAATGGACTATTTCTATTTCTACCTCTTGGCTCCTGTATTCATATATTCTACCATTGGATTCTACCATTGGATACACAGTACCACATAATGACCATTGATATAAGGTATATACTACATCCTAAAAATACACCCAAACCTCATACTGTATCGTCTCTAAGCTGGCACCTCAGTTGTGACTTTAAGAGACTGTTCCAATCTCTGCCAGAATAGCAATGTCTGGGATATACAGTATGTGGGAATTGGTGGATTCCATACTCATGTACCAGCTCTGTGACCCCCCTCTGTCATAAGTTGGCTTCTTGGTCTGATACAATATTATTCAGGATTCCATGTCAGTAAATCAAGTACTCTGTGAATCTTTGAATAGCAGGTGCGAATTGAGGCACTGCGGGCAGAAAGGCAAATCTATACCCAGAAAACATGCTATTCCTGGATAAGACAAATCATTTCCCTTTTCATGGTAGTAAGGAATTATTTACAACTAAATGGTGTCTTCTTGAGAGATGGTAGCATACTGGTCATCTTTCAGACAGGTTTCAGCAGTGTCAGTAACTAGATCAGCATTGGTGGGAGACCCTTCCACTGTGTTCACACAGAGCCTCCATTTGAATATCCACGACTATTCTTCGAGGAGGCCCAATGTGCCAGCCCTGATGTGGCCAGGAAAACCTGACATTTACCAGTTAAGTTATCCTGTCCAACCAGTTTTGTAGAGCCCCTTCTCCAGTGAAAGGGCTCTACAAATTGTTAATGTCCATCTCCCGATGGACATTAATGCATGATACACAGTTTTTCCCTTCCTATAGGTCCATGAACCTGTTTCTACTCCAGATCTCTTTGTTCCCAATTTTCTAATCCAAATGCTACGATTCCAATGTTCCATTCTGCACTGCTCAGAAGTCCATGAGAGCGGCTTCCTTCAAGCCACTCTCTTCACACAAAGTGGATGACCAGGTGCACTGCTGTTCAAAGCTGGGACCTCTATAAGTGGGGATGTCATGCAGCAGCAGTCTATTTTTGTTTGTACTAGCATGCCAAGCTGGTCTATTTGTGAATCAGACCTTGGTTTCTTTCTCTCCTTCATCTGTTCTGGGTCCTCAGTTATTATATAGAACCATTTTGGCATAACCACATCTTAGGCCTTTAAATTTCCTCCTTAGAACTCTGGTGAAACTACTCTGGTATCTCCACCTCATTAAATGTGAGTCAGACTTATCACCCCATATCAAATTCCTAAGAGTCATCCCAGCAATGGAATAGGACCAATTCTAAAGCCCACAGGAAGTCCTCTGAAGGGCAATTGGGAGCAAAAGTGAACTAAAACTAGGGAAGGGACACAGAAACTGGTAAAGATGATTTGAAGAGAGTTGTGCAGCCACTAATTGTGTCTACTACAAAGTTATAAGGGTGGATGATGTGGAGAGAGGGTGAAGTGAGAAGAACACTGTACTTAAAACAGAGCCCTCTCTACAAAACCCCAATAGTTAATGATTAATAGAGAAAGTATTGCCTACAAATAAGAAAGAAATTGAGTTGCAAAAGATGATGCCAGACAGTGTTTTAAGGAAAGGATTATTCTACTGAACTGGCAGATGCTGAGTCATTAAGTAAGCTGAAAGTTCAAATGCATTCATTGGATGTAGTATCATGGAGGTCAGTGATGACCTTGGCAAGGGCAGTATCAGTGGGATGGTGGGCCCAGGAGCCAGATTTATAGTGAAGAGTGGGAGGAAAGTAAATAAAGCCAAATAAAGAAAGGTACCAGAAGAAGGAAGGGAAGAAATAGGATGATGGATGAAGAGGACTATAGGATTAAGGTAAGATTTTATTCTACTCTTTGTTTATTTTGATTTTAAGTTTGGAGAGACATGAATAATGCCAGTTTGAAGGAGGTTTGAGAGAGAAGGAGAGGAAGAGAGAGGGAGAGAGAGAGAGAGAGAGAGAGAGAAATTTGTTGGTGCCAGATTCCTAAGGAGAAGACTCTAGGGGAAAAGATTCTAAGTCCAGATGAAGCACTTGCTTTTGATGGTAAGGAACAATCTTCACATTGGAACAGAAAGGTGGAGAAAATGATAGTTTTGGGATCTGGTGGTGGGAATTTGAAGCTATATAGTTCCAATCAGATGGTTTATTTTCCCCCAGTAGAAGATGGTCATTTGCTGAGAGTCCATGTGTTGGAGAAAGTAAGAGGATTGAGGATGGCAGACAATGTCTGAAAGAAAGGACAGACGGTGTACAGAAGTGGCAGGTGATAACAGCCATGAGGAAGATGACTGTAAGGCTAGGCTCAGCACGCCCAGCATTTACAGAAGGTGGAAAAATACTTGTCTGGAACATGAACCCACTTCCAACCCTGAGGTTCTTAGGGAATCGGGAAATATGACACTTCTATTAAAAGGGCTGTAAAGAAAGTGGTATTCCACATGGGAAGTTAGGGCTAGTTATGAGCAGAAAGTGCAAGGAAGATACTTTTGAGAATGCAGAAGAATTGTTTATCATAGGGCTGGGGTTTCTGAACAGTAAAGTGAGGATTTTGGGAGTTTGGGAAGGATTTGGACATTAAGTCAGGAAGGAGAATACACAGAAATATACAGACCAACAAAATATTCTACAATTTTTAACCTGTGAAGGTGTATTGAAAAATAAAGACTGAAAAGTAGATTGACGTGTAGTTGTTGAGGAAAGGGTGTGCTTAGGAACTGGCCATCATTCTGTAAGTGACAGGGAGCCGGTAAACTCCTTTCTGTTGGTGTAATTTTCACCATCAGGACTGAGCTTTAGTAAAATAGCTGCCATGTGGAAGTTGGAATGGAGAGAGAGAGAAATTGGAGGCAAGAAGGAAAAAAATAAGCTAGTGCAGTGGCTTAGGTTAGAAATAATATGAGTCTAATCTACACAAATAACCAGGAATAGAAACGTGGTGATGGAGTAAACTGGATAAATGACATACCCTTGATTGGCAATCAACTAAACTGCTTGATGTGTCAAATTATACTGGAAAGGTCACAATTCCTGACCTCATGTTTGTAAACCAAAAAGTGTCGGAGACAGGTCTCAATCAATTTAGAAAGTTTATTTTGCCAAGGTTAACGACGTGTGTTCAGGAGGCAAGTCTGTGGTTTCTCCAAAGATAATTTTAGGAGCTTCAGTATTTAAAGGGAAAGTGCAAATATTGGGGAATGAGAAATAAATTGTTAGAAGGTATGGGTAGATAAGAGACAAACAGTTCCACTGTTTTGAGTCTTTGATCAGTCTTTCACCAAATATGCCATTTACATGTGAGAAGGAGGTAGAGGAATAGTCACTTATGCCTTCACCTAGCTCAGTGCATCTGCATTTTACATCAGAGGAAGCATTTAGATATACATTTGTCTCAGGTGAGCAGAGGGAGGACACAATTCTGTCCTTTGTCACCCACCTGTGAAGATAAGCTATCAATTTATATTGTCAGGGTAAAATTCAACAGAACTGTTTTAGGGTAAAGCTCTTGGAGCCCACAAAGAACTTCCTAGTGGGCAAATTGTAAGGGACATAGAGGACGTATGTAGCTTTTTTATCTTTGTAGCTGTCTTATTTAGAAATAAAGTTGGCACGTTTGTCTAACACAATTCCCAGCTTGACTTTTTCCTTCGGCTTAGTGATTTTGGGGTCCTGAGATTTATTTTCCTTTTGCATGTTTTTTACTATTCCCACTCCAACCTCATCCTTCCCCATGTGCCCCCAAATATCTTTCTGAGCCATAGAGAATTAATGTTAATTCTTCGCTTCACAAGCGAAGGAAAAGTAAAATCTTTTGTGAACAAGCAAGCACTCAGAGATTTCATCACCACCAGGCCTGCTTTACAAGAGCTTCTGAAAGAACCACTACAAATAGAAAGGAACAACCAGTATCAGCCTTTCTAAAAAATACCAAAAAATAAAGAACATCAACATATTTAAGAAATTGCATCAACTAATGGGCAAAACAGCCAG
>NW_016107718.1:777526-863045 GCF_001604975.1 Cebus imitator
TGTTAAAAGGAACAGCACATTTCCTGACATCCATAAAACTAGGGAAGAGGAATAGAACACAATTGCATAATTATCATTGCACAATCACAACCGGAACTGATTCTTCCAGCTTGAAAATGGCTCTTGGGTTCCCCTGGTGACATTTTCAGACCTTCATTATAAGTGAAGAACCTTGGTAACCATGTCATACATTTTTCCATGGCCTGAAACATGTCCATTTAATGAGATGATGACCTTTATTTATCTACAAAATGTGAAACCATTAGCTGTTAACCAAACATACAGAGCGAGGTTGAGACAGTAACTTGGGACTTTGAATCTCAGAATTTAGATTCTTTTCTAAACAACATTTGCAGAAAGTGAACAAAAATTTTTTCTATTACTAGGGATTTTGATATAAAAACACATACATCATAACTCCATAGTTGAGTGTGTATAATAGATTGTGTAACTCTTTACTAATATTCAGTGCCCCACCTGCAAGAAAAATTTTTATTTATCTGACCCTTAGGTTTGGCCCTGTGACTTGCTGTGGCCAAAAAGATATAACGGCAGTGACATGCATGTCCTCTTCCTGTGGAAGTTTAAGAACCAGTGCATTTTTTTGGCCATACTGTCTCTACACATTGCCTTAGCAATGGGTAATTTAGATTGCATCCACTCTCTCAGGCTAGGTCTCTGGGTGAGGACAAAGTGACAGGAAGCAGAGCCCTCAACTGACACACGAGGGAAATGTATTATAAGCAAGAAATAAACTTTGCTGCTTTAGGCCACAGAGATGTAGGGTGGTTTGTTATCACAGTATAATCAAGCTATCTCAATTTGTTAAGGGTATATGTCTACTGCACACCTGTATTGCATATCTAGAATAATTTTTACAAGAAAGAAATACTGAGGGGAAAGGTAGTGTGGGTGTAATGAGAAAAAACTCGTAGAAAACAGTCTTTAAATTGTCACTAGAAATTGGGGAAAAGCTCACTGTTCTTTTTTGTTTAACTATATACTGCTATAAAAATGATCAAATATTTTGTTTTAAGTGTTTAGGGATGGAGAAGGTAGAGAAATTGGAAGTGCGAAATAATAAATGTAGAAAGAAAGGGAAAGTTCTCCAGATTTTCTAAAAGCCTCAAAGGAAAGTTAACTAATAGAAATGCCTCTAACTGCAGAGACCAGAATAACAGTTGAGTGAGTATTTTTGTGACTCCTTGACTGGAATTAGCCTCTAAGTGTGTACCTCACCATGCAATCACATCTTAGAGGACCATTCCAACACTTAGAATATTGGAGAGGTCTATCAGATCTGTTCATAGTGTGCTAGCCAAAGACTGGCTAGAACTCAAGAAAGTTCATGAAGAGCCTTTCTCCAAGGTGCTTAAGACCTTATCATGTCAGTACATGTCTTTTTAGTTAGAAAGAATTTGTTCTGTGTCTCTTGTTGTGTTCTTCAAAGTGAAATGTGTAATGTGAATTAAACAGTCTAATGAGAAAAAAGTCTACCAAGAGAATAAAATCAGGACCTTAACTTTAGTGTTACTTTGAAAAAAGTAAGCAAGAGTTATTTCACCTGATTCATGAAATTTGTCTATTTTTCATTATTTTGCACATATGTTTGTGGAAGAGGCTCCAAGAAACTGGACATAATGTAATTGACTAGCAATGTACCAGGCAACTGTTTCCAGGGATTTCAGAGGGTTTTAAAAATTTTGTTGCTTGAGAAACTTGGCATCCATGATTCAGTGCCATAGATCTGGTATCAGCTTTTTCTCTATGTAGGAAGTATTTGTTTCCATAAACAGGGGTAACAACATTCCTTTTAACGCAATTATCAGAATAGAATAAATCTGCATAAAGGAACCAACATCTTGGTAAGAAGCACTTAGGTTTTCTGAATAGCTATGCAGTTAATGTGGTTTGGTTCTCTGTCCCCACCCAAATCTTATCTCAAACTGTAATCCCCACATGTCAGGGGAGGGACCTGGTGAGAGGTGATTGGATGATGGGTGGGGATTTTCCCCATGTTTTTCTCTTAATAGTGAGTGAGTTCTCATGAGATCTGATGATTTAAAAGTGTGACACTTCCCCGTTTGCTCTCTTTCTCTCCTGCCGCCATGTAAAACGTGCTTGCTTCCCCTTCACCTTCTGCAATGATTGTAAGTTTCCTGAGGCCTCCTCAGTCATGCAGAACTGTAAGTCAATTAAACCTGTTTTCGTTATAAATTACTCAGTGTCAGGTAGTTCTTTATAGCTGTGTAAAAGTGAACTAAACAGCAGTCTTACAGAGACATGGTCAGGATTTGCTGACAATACCAGAAAGAGGCAAAAACTTACAAATACTGATTGATAAAAAAAAAAAAAAATCAATACTTGAAGACTTATTTTTGAACAAGCACATAAACAAAAACCAAGACTTAGTTTATTATTATCTATAAAAGCAGGCGAACAATAACCATACTGTTTAGATGGGGAGATAGGGAAGTGAAAAAAAAAAACCCAAATGTTATCTTCAGCTTAGCTAGGACAGCACTCCAGATGTGTGTATATAATTTGCCTACTAATCACTTCCACTTAGATGTTTAAGTGGCATCTAAACTTATATGACCCAATTGCACTCTTGTTCTTCCTCGTTCCTTATCCTGCTGTGATGGTTAACTTTATGTGTCAACTTGACTGGGTTGCAGAATGCACAGATCACTGGTAAAACATTGTTTCTGGGTGTGTGCATGAGGGTGTTTCCAGAAGAGATTATAATTTGAATCTGTAGACTAAATAAAGAGAATCCACCCTCACCAATGTGAGTGCACATCATCCAGTCTTTTGAGGGACTGAATAGAACAAAAGGATAGAGGAAGGATAAATTCACTCTTATCTGGAGGTGTGATTTTCATCTCCCTTTGCCCTTGGATAGCAGTGCTTCTGGCTCTCAGGCCTTTGACTTTTAGGACTTAACACTATTACTCTCCTTCCCCTACCCAAGCCTTTCAGCCTCAGACTGAATAACATTATCAACTTTCCTGGTTCTCCAGCTTTGCAAACAGCATATTGAGAATCATCTCAAACTACATAATCGCATGAGCCACTTCTCATAATAAATCCCTTCTTCTCTATCTATCTCTATCTCCTCTCTATCATCTATGCATATATCTCCTATTGGTTCTATTTCTCTGGAGAACATTGACTCATGCCTGCTTTTCTTATAGTCTTCCACACTTCAGGATATTGAAACTTCATCCTTCTAGCTTCTTAGGCCAAAAACCTTGTAGTCATGTTTGATTCTCTTCTTTCTCTCATATTCCTCATTCAATACATTGGTAAACTCAGTCAGCTTTATTTTAAATATATATCAAGAATGTGACCACTTACCACTACCTCCATTGTTATCACTAAACCATCACCAGTCTCCTGAACCAAGCAAGAACCCCTGCTCATTTCCCCCTGCCCAATCTTGTCCTCTTAGTGATTCTTTTTCACAAAAGGACTGACAGCATTTTTAAAAATTTTCAAAACATAATTTTAAAGTATTTTTTTTTAAATAAAGCACACATACACATAAACAGTTACATAATTTCACAAGGGTGTTACTACAATAGCAGCCCTTATCACCCTCACCACTCCATCTATGTAGGGTCTCAGAGGCAGCTATTTTGAACTCCAACTGACTGTATTAGCCGCATTTCATTAAATCAACGATGCCAGTGATTCTATGATGCAACAACTGCTGCCAGTAAAACTATGGTACACGGTGAGCTGAAACATATCCTGATTATGGAGATGTTGAAATGTAAAAAAAAAAAAAAAAGTGTGTCTCAGAATTGATAAAATATGGTATTTTCATTTCTTTGAATAACATGCTTATATATGTGTGTATATGTATATTTACACATGCTTTTGTACCTATAGACGATATATATTATGTATATTGTGTATAACGTAAATTATATAATGTTAATGTAATATATGTTAGGCATATTATTAAGATTACATATACTTATGTATATTTTTCTTTATTCTTGAGCTTAGGCATTAAATGTTAACTTCCCATTATGGAAGATGAAGGTGTACTATGCTTTTATTTATTTATTTATTTATTTATTAATCAAACATCTAATTTATTTTTTATTTTTTCTTAAAATTTTTTTATATTACATTTTCAATATCAGAATATTTTTAGACACTAAAATATATTTTGATCATTTCAGATTTCCAAAATTTTACCAATATCTCTGGATGATTCTCTTTTCATTCTTTATAAATCTTTTTTTATTATTATTATACTTTAAGTTCTGGGATACATGTGCAGAACGTGCAGGTTTGTTACATAGGTATACACATGCCATGGTGGTTTGCTGCATCCGTCAACCCGTCATCTACATTGGATATTTATCCTAATGCTATCCCTCCCCTACTCCCTCACCCCGCAACAGGCCCCAGTGTGTGATGTTCCCCTCCCTGTGTCCATGTGTTCTTATCGTTCAACTCCCACTTATGAGTGAGAACATGCAGTGTTTGGTTTTCTCTTCCTTTGTTAGTTTGCTGTGAATGATGGTTTCCATCTTCATCCATGTCCCTGCAAAGGACATGAGCTCATCCTTTTTTATGGCTGCATAATATTCCGTTGTGTATATGTGCCACATTCTCTTTATCCACTGTATCATTGATGGACATTTGGGTTGGTTCCAAGTCTATGCTATTGTGAACAGTGCCACAGTAAACATACATGTGCATGTGTCTTTATAGTAGAATAATCCTTTGGGTATATGCCCAGTAATGGGATTGCTGGGTCAAATGATATTTTGGTTCTAGATCCTTGAGGAATCATCACACTGTCTTCCACACTGGTTAAACTAATTTACACTCCCACCAACAGTGTAAAAGTGTTTCTATTTCTTCACATCTTCTCCAGCATCTGTTGTTTCCTGACTTTTTAATAATCACCATTCTAACTGGCATGAGATGGTATCTCATTGTGGTTTTGATTTGCATTTCTCTAATGATCAGTGATGAAGAGCTTTTTTTCATGTTTGTTGGCCACATACACGTCTTCTTTTCAGAAGTGTCTGTTCATATCCTTTGCCCAGTTTTTGATGGGGTTTTTTCTTGTAAATTTGTTTAAGTTCCTTCTAGATTCTGATAGTAACCCTTTGTCAGATGAATAGATTGCAGAAATTTTCTCCCATTCTGTAGTTTTCCTGTTCACTATAATGATAGTTTCTTTTGCTGTGGAGAAGCTGTTTAGTTTAATTGGATACCATTTGTCAATTTTGGCTCTTCTTGCCATTGCTTTTGGTGTTTTAGTCATGAAGTCTTTGCCCATGACTATGTCCTGAATGGTATTACCTAGGTTTTCTTCTAGGGTTTTTGTGGTGTTAGGTCTTATGTTTAAGTCTTTAATCCATCTTGAGTTAATTTTTGTATTAGGTGTAAAGAAGTGGTCCAGTTTCAATTTTCTGCATATGGCTAGCCAGTTTTCCCAACACCATTTATTAAATAGGGAATCCTTTCTCCATTGCTTGTTTTTTGTCAGGTTTGTCAAAGAACAGATGGTTGTAGATGTGTGGCATTATTTCTGAGGCCTCTGTCTGTTCCATTGGTTCATATATCTGTTTTGGTACCAGTACTATGCTGTTTTGATTATTGTAGACTTGTAGTATAGTTTGAAATCAGGTAGCTTGATGCCTCCAGCTTTGATCTTTTTGCATAGGATTGTCATGGCTATATGGGCTCTGTTTTGGTTCCATATGAAATTTGAAGTAGTTTTTTCTAATTCTGTGAAGAAAGTCAATGGTAGCTCGATGGGGATAGCATTGAATCTATAAAATACTTTGGGCAATATGCCATTTTCATGATACTGATTCTTCCTATCATTGAAAATAAAATGTTTTCCCATTTATTTGTGTCCTCTCTTATTTCCTTGAGCAGTGGTTTGTAGTTCTCCTTGAAGAGGCCCTTCACATCCCTTGTAAGTTGTATTCCTAGGTATTTTATTCACTTTGTAACAATTGTGAATGGGACTTCACTTATGATTTGGCTCTCTGTTTGTCTATTATTGGTGTATAGGAATGCTTGAGATTTTTGCACATTGATTTTGTATCCTGAGACTTTGCTGAAGTTGCTTATCAGCTGAAGGAGATTTTGGGCTGAGACAATGGAGTCTTCTAAATATGCAATCATGTCATCTGCAAACAGAGAAAATTTTACTTTCTCTCTTCCTATTTGAACACCCTTTATTTCTTTATCTTGCCTGATTGCCCTGGCCAGAACTTTCTATACTATGTTGAATAGGAGTGGTGAGAGAGGACATCCTTGTCTCGTGCAAGTTTTCAAAGGGAATGTCTCTAGTTTTTGTCCATTCAGTATTATATTTGCTGTAGATATGTCATAAATAGCTCTTATTATTTTGAGATACCTACCTAGTTTATTGAGAGTTTTTAGCATGAAGAGGCATTGAATGCTATCGAAGACCTTTCCTGCATCTATTGAGATAATCACATGGTTTTTGTCATTGGTTCTGTTTATGTGATGGATTACGTTTATTGATTTGCATATGTTGAACCAGCCTTGCATCCCAGGGATGAAGCTGACTAGATCGTGGTGGAAAAGATTTTTGATGTGCTGCTGGATTCAGTTTGCCAGTATTTTATTGAGGATTTTCACATCAATATTCCTCAGGGATATTGGCCTGAAATTTTGATTTTTTGTTGTGTCTCTGCCAGATTTTGGTATAAGAATGATGCTGGCCTCATAAAATGAGTTAGGGAGGAGTCCTTCTTTTTCTATTGTTTGGAATAGTTTCAGAAGGAATGGTACCATCTCCTCTTTGTACCTCTGGTAAAATTTGGCTGTGAATCATCTGGTCCTGGGCTATTCTTGGTTGGTAGGCTATAAATTACTGCCTCAATTTCAGAACTTGTTATTGGTCTATTCAGGGATTCTAGTTCTTCTTGGTTTACTCTTGAGGGGGTTTATGTTTCCAGGAAGTTATCCATTTCTTCTAGCTTTTCTAGTCTATTTGCATAGAGGTGTTTATAGTATTCTCTGATGATAGTTTGTATTTCTACAGAATCAATGGTGATATCCCCTTTATCATTTTTTAATTGTGTCTATTTGATTCTTCTCTCTTTTATTCTTTATTAGTCTGGCTAGCATTCTATCTATTTTGTTGATCTTTTCAAAAAACCAGCTCGTGGATTTATTGATTTTTTTGAAGGGTTTTTTGTGTCTCTATCTCCTTCATTCTGCTCCGATCTTAGTTATTTCTTGTCTTCTGCCAGCTTTTGAATATGTTTAGTCTTGCTTCTCTAGTTCTTTTAATTCTGATGTTAGGGTGTCGATATGAGATCTTTCCCACTTTCTCCTGTGGGCATTTAGTGCTATAAATTTCCCTCTAAACACTGCTTTAGCTGTGTTCCCGAGATTCTGGTACATTGTGTCTTTGTTCTCATTGATTTCAAAGAACTTATTTATTTCTGCCTTCATTTTGTTATTTACCCAGTAGTCATTCAGAAGCAGTTGTTCATTTTCCATTTAGTCATGTAGCTTTGAGTGAGTTTCTTAATTCTGAGTTCTAATTTGATTGTACTGTGGTCTGAGAGACTGTTATTATTTCCGTTTTTTTGCATTTGCTGAGGATCGTTTTACTTCCAATTATGTGGTCAGTTTTAGAATAAGTGCGATGTGGTGCTGAGAAGAATGTATATCCTGTTGATTTGGGGTGGATAGTTCTGTAGATGTCTATTAGGTCTGCTTGGTCCAGAGCTGAGTTCAAGACCTGGATATCCTTGTTAATTTTCTATCTCATTGATCTGTCTAATATTGACAGTGGGGTGTGAAAGTCTCCCACTATAATTGTGTGGGAGTCTTAAGTCTTTTTGTAGGTCTCTAAGAACTTGCTTTATGAATCTGGGTGCTCCTTTATTGGGTGCATGGATATTTACGGTAGTTAGCTCTTCTTGTTGCATTGATCCCTTTACCATTACATAATGTTCTTCTTTGTCTTTTTTTATCTTTTTTGGTTTAAAGTCCATTTTATCAAAGACTAGGATTGTAACCTCTGGTTTTTTTGCTTCCCATTTGCTTGGTACATCTTCCTCCATCCCTTTATTTTGAGTCTATGTGTGTCTTTCCATGTGAGATGGGTTTCCTGAATACAGCACACCAATGGGTATTGACTCTTTATCCAATTTGCCAGTCTGTATCTTTTAATTGGGGCATTTAGTCCATTTACATTTAACGTTAATATTGTTATATGTGAATTTTCTCCTGTCATTATGATGCTAGCTGATTATTTTTCCCATTAGTTGATGCAGTTTCTTCATAGTGTCAATGGTCTTTATAATTTGGTATGTTTTTGAAGTGGCTGGTACCTGTTTTTCCTTTCCATATTTAATGCTTCCTTCAGGAACTCTTGTAAGGCAGGCCTGGTGGTGACAAAATCTCTCTGCATTTGCTTGTCTGTAAAGGATTTTATTTCTCCTTTGCTTTTGAAGCTTAGTTTGGCTGGATATGAAATTCCAGGTTGCAAATTCTTTTCTTTAAGAATGTTGAATATTGCCCCCCACTTACTTCTGGCTGGTAGGGTTTCTGCAAAGTGATCCACTGTTAGTCTGATGGGCATCCCTTTGTGGGTAACCCGACCTGTCTGGCTGCCCTTAACATTTTTTCCTTCATTTCAACCTTGGTGAATCTAACAATTATGTGTCTTAAGGTTGCTCTTCTTGAGGAGTATCTTTGTGGTGTTCTCTGTATTTCCTGAATTTGAATGTTGGCCTGCCTTGCTAGGCTGGGGAAGTTGCCAGGATATTCCTGAATGACATCCCGAAAAGTGTTTTCCAACTTGGTTCCATCCCCCCCCGCCGCCCAACCCCCCATCACTTTCAGGTACACCAATCAAATGTAGGTTTGGTCTTTTCACATAATCCCATATTTCTTGGAGGTTTTGTTCATTCCTTTTCATTCTTTTTTGTCTAATCTTGTCATCACACTTTATTTCATTAAGCTGATCNTATCCTTTCTTCCGCTTGATCAATTCAGCTACTGATACTTGTGTATGCTTCACAAAGTTCTTGTGCTGTGTTTTTCAGCTCCATCAGGTCATTTATGTTCTCCTCTAAACTGGTTATTCTAGTTAGGAATTACTCTAACCTTTTTTCAAGGTTCTTAGCTTCCTTGCATTGGGTTAGAACATACTCCTTTAGCTCAGAGGAGTTTGTTATTATCCACCTTCTGAAGCCTACTTCTGTCAATTCGTCAAACTCATTCTCTGTCCAGTTTTGTCCCCTTGCTGGCAAGATGTTGTGATCCTTTGGAGGAGAAAAAGTGTTCTGGTTTTTGGAATTTTAAGCCTTTTTGTGCTGGTTTGTCCTCACTTTCGTGGATTTATCTACCTTTGGTCTTTGATGTTGATGACCTTCAGATGGAGTCTCTGTGTGGACGTCCCTTTTCTTGATGTTGATGCTATTGCTTTCTGTTTGTTAGGTTTTTTTCTAACAGTCAGGTCCCTCTGCTGCAGGTTTGCTGGAGTTTGCTGGAGGATTGCAGACCCTGTTTGCCTTGGTATCACCAGCAGAGGCTGCAGAACAGCAAAGATTGCTGCCTGTTTCTTCCTCTGGAAACTTCATCCCAGAGGGGCACCAGCTAGATGCCAGGTAGAGTGCTCCTGTATGGGGTGTCTGTTGACGTTGACCCCTGCTGGGAGGTATTTCCCAGTCAGGAGGCACAGGGATCAGGGACCCACTTGAGGAGACAATCTGTCCCTTAGCAGAGCTCAAGTGCTGTGTTGGGTCAGCCGCTGCTCTCTTCAGAGCCAGCAGGCAGAAACATTTAAATCTGCTGAAGCTGCACCCACAGCCACTTCTTCCTGCAGGTGCTCTGTCCCAGAGAGATGGGAGTTTTGTCTATAAGCCCCTGACTGGGGCTGCTGCCTTTCCTTCAGAGATGCCCTACCCAGAGGGGAGGAATCTAGAGAGGCAGTCTGGCTACGGCAGCTTTGCTGAGCTGTGGTGGGCTCTGCCCTGTTTGAACTTCCCAGTGGCATTGTTTACACTGTGAAGAGAAAATGGCCTACTCAAGCCTCAGTAATGGAGGACATCCCTCCCCTCACCCAGCTTGAGTGTCTCCGGTCAACTTCAGACTGCTGTGCTGGCAGCGAGAATTTCAAGTCAGTGGATCTCAGCTTGCTGTGTTCCATGGGTGTGTGATCTACTGAGCTAGAACACTTGGCTCCCTGGCTTCAGCCCCCTTTCCAGGGGAGTGAATGGTTCTGTCTCACTGGATTCCAAGTGCCACTGGGGTATAAAACAAAACTCCTGCAGCTAGCTAGGTGTCTGCCCAAACAGCCACCTAGTTTTGTGCTTGAAACCCAGGGCCCTGGTGGTGTAGGCACCCAACGGAATCTCCTGGTCTGCAGGTTGCAAAGACCATGAGAAAAGTGCAGTGTCTGAGCCAGAGTGTACCATCCCTCAAGACACAGTCCTTCGTGGCTTTCTTTGGCTAGGGGAGGGAGTGTCCTGACCCCCTGTGCTTCCCATGTGAGGCAATGCCCCACCCTGCTTCAGCTCACCCTCCTCTGTGGACTGCACCCACTGTCTAACCAGTCCTAATGAGATGAGCTGGGTTCCCCAGTTGGAAATGCAGAAATCACCCACCTTCTGTGTTGATCTCACTGGGAACTGCAGACAAGAGCTGTTCTTATTCTGCCATCTTACCTGCCACATCCCTCTAGTATGCTTTTATAACATCTTCCTCATTGTCCTCCTTGCCCAGTTATATAATTTGATTATATAAGTATCCAACATTTTCATAGTCTAATTATGCAAACATGTTGATAACTGAAGCTTATAGTACTCTTTAATTACTTCTCTTCCCCTGCCTTTCCTTCACTTCCCGTTCCGCTTTTCCTTGGGGTTACTAATTACCATTTTTTGAAAAATTTATTTAAGTTACTATAGAATTGGCTGGGCATGGTAGCTCATGCCTGTAATCCCAGCACTTTGGGAGGCTGAGATAGGTGGATCACCTGAGGTCAAGAGTTCGAGACAAGCCTGGCCAACCTGGTGAAACCCTGTCTCTACTAAAAATACAAAAATTAGCTGGGTGTGGTGACACATGCCTTGCAATCCCAGCTACTTGGGAGGCTGAGGCAGGAGATCTCGCTCCCAGGAAGCAGAGGTTGCAGTGACCCAAGATGGTGCCATTGCATTCCAGCCTGGGTGATAAGAGTGAAACTCTGTCTCAAAAAGAAAAAAATTCTCTCAAACTTACTTTCCCATGTATAAGTCTCAGACACATTCAGTTCTTCCTCTCAGAACCTTCTGATTCACTCTAATAGGAAGTGGCTGATTTCTCAGCCTGCTGCAGAGTTGTGAGCTTGGTATTTCTGTCCACTATCTCTCTGGGATTCTTATTTTCTCTCTCAATCAGCTCCTGTTCCTTGGATCCTATGTTTTCTTGGATTGCGCCCTCATATTAAGAGTATCTATTATATTACTTTTCTGAAAAGGTATGCAAAGTAATGTTTTTGAAACCTTGCATGTCTAAAAATAGTTTCCTTCTTCCCACACCCTTAATTGGGTAGGTATGAAATTTAAAGCTGGAAAGAATTTCTCTTCGTGTTTAGAAAGTGTTATTCCATTTTGTTCCTAAAGCCCAGTATGGCTGTTGCATAAAGCCTGTTTTCTCACCTTTTTGAAAGTGTTCTTTTCTTTGTGGTCAGAATTCTGAAACTTTACAATGATTTGTCAATAGTCGCTTCAATTATTTAATTGGTTATTTCATCCATGCATCTTCAGTATTCTATATCTCTTTTTAGATGTGAATGTTGACCTTATAGATTATTGTGTTTTTATCTGTTTATTTTATGTATTTTTTCTATTTCTGATTTTTCATATTTTTGTTTAATTTTCTGTTTTTTATTTCTTTTACTGACTTCTTGATGGATTATTATGTAACTTTCTTATTGAGTTTTTAATTGTTTTATTCTCCAAATTTGCTTTTTAACATTTATAAGAATTTCTTCTCTTCTCTCTCTGAAAATATCAAACATTTTTGGAGTTTTCTTCTCCTTGTGAAGTCTTTGTTTCTTCTAAGTTATTGTTTGTGCTTGTTGGCTTTGTCTTCTAACCTTCAGATTCGTGGCTGAAGGTTGGAAGATATGGCAGCCCTTAGCTGCCTCTTCATATTTAACTATGGAGCACCAAAAAACTTTTTCAGAAGCTTTTTAGCAGGAATTCACTCTGACATGATCTGGCCCTCAAGTGACTCTTTGTCTCTTTATTCTGTTTTATTTCCCTTCTAAGCTCTCTTCCCTGTATGACCCACTATATTTTCATCTGTTAAACTGTTTATTTTTGTCTTCAATTAGAATGTAAGGTCAATGAAAACAGGTTTTATTTTTGTTCACTGTTCTATCCCCAAAGTCTAACAACTATGGCTTGCACATAGTAGTTGCTCAATAAAAATATATGTAATGAATTAGGTTAAATAATATGAAATTTCTGCTATTCATCTGGTTTTGAACTTCAAAATGGAAATTTCATATATTTCAAACTAAATAAATGAGGATCTGAATGGCTAAGGATTGTCACCATTTTCCTTGTGATATGAAACTCATTATAGGAGGTATTAATGAGGTATTAATATATTTTATAGTTTATTATATATAAGTAATTTAACAAACAGTAAATGGAGAAATGCAAGCTCAGAGAAGTTAAATGTCTTGCTGACTTGCCTAAGATTACACAATATTAGGCAGTACTATAGTAGAACCAGTACCAAAATTTTGTATGTACCAGGCACTGTTAGATATTCTGGGGATAAAACAGTGACTATAATAGACTTCTGGGGGGGAACAGTGAGGGATGGGAGTTGGGGAGGGATAACATGGGGAGAAATGCCAGATATACATGATGGGGAGGAAGGCAGCAAACCCCACTACCATATGTGTACCTATGCAACAATCTCACATGTTCTTCACATGTACCCCGAAACCTGAAATGCAATTTAAAAAAATTATTCTAAAAAAAAGAATTAGAATAGACTTCTAGGTGTTTCTGGGAGTAACAGCAACGAAAAAGAAGCAAGCACCTATAACAGGATATTGAATGAAATTGTTCTTACTTTCTTGAAACTTCAAAGGTTGAAAACTGAGCACAATATCCAATGTGGAGCCTCATAAACTAAAGAGAGCAACATGGAGCTTCCAAATACCCCTTCAGGGCCAGACTTGTTCTTTAATTTTCACTCCCCCACCAACTGCATCCAACCTATATACAAAGAAAACTGAAATTCACAGGGAGAGGGGCACTGATTCACACTAAGGGATAGGCCTCTGAGTCAACAGTACTGTTCCTTTATCGCCACTCTCCTCATATCCAGGGTAGGGGTATGAAGAGTTGGGATTGTAAGTGCCTAGCCTGTCTGCTTTGACTACATGGTGCAATGATTGCTTCAGAGAGATCTGATGTGGAGGAATTATGAGAGGACATGTAAAGCGAATCCACACACAAAACAATAGAAGAAAGCACTTGTGATTCCTATTTTCCTCATAGAGAAGCTGTGAGTAAACTTGAGGTGCTGCCTTAGAGATTCACCTGTTTATGATGTAACCCGAATTGGAGAGCCCCCAACCAGGTAGACCTAAACGAAGCTAAGTTAATGTTCATAATACATTCACTCACATTTCCAATTCCTGGTACCTGTCTTTATATTCAAAGGAAATGAAGAACATCTGTTGAGCAGATGGCATTCTACATAAGGGCCCATGAAATACACCTGTGTCTTACAGGCCCCGGTTACAAAGGAAACAGCTGTTGACCTGGACCAGCCTGTGTTAGTTTTCCATTAGCTCATAGTGTTCACTGAGCCATCTGTAGCGTGGAGCTAAGTAAATGGAGTCACTTTTCCATGGCTGGCTCATTTCCGTAGGTCATTATGTAGGAAGGCTGATAAAACATTATTGTGCCAAAGGATTAAAAAAACTCAGGTTCTGGAAAAGTTTTTAGAAAGATCATCATTAACAAGTCTAGTCAATAAGCTCCCCACCTCCTGTAGATGCTGTACTAATCCTGTGATAGCCCATGGGGGAGGGGAGCTCTACTTGAATTGCTGTCAACTGTTGATGAGGAATGGGGCAGAGGCTTAACAAATTCACATTTATTTTCTGATAGCACACTTCCTGCCCTCTCTCCCTTTCTTCCTTTCTTCTTCCAAAAACATTTATTGTCAGTGACGTGGACATGAAGTATTTTATAAGGTATCTGGACCTTCAAGGTGCAAAATTATACTTTCCTTTCATTATCTTCCCTTAGGAGGCTCTGTGCCTCTTTCACTCATTGGACTATAAATTACAGGAAAGAAGGAGCCGTTCTGGGTGTTGAGGTCTCATTACCTATCATAGCATCCAGCACATAGTAGGTGCTCAATAAGTATCCATTGGCTGGAAGTATGAAAAGGGAATTTTGATGATAAGCCTAGACAACCAGTCCATACCGGTCTTTAAAAGCACTCCAGATTTATAGACTGAAAATGGGATTAAAAAAACAAAGACAGAAGAAAAAAACATAAATCTCAGCAGGATTTATGACCATTACAGAGCTAAAAGGACATTACATTTGAATACTAAGGCAGTATACCTGGCTGCCTTTGTTATCATTGATATAAACTCCTCTAACTCAATTCCTGAGTGTTTCTTCCAATAATTTGCCCTTGATTAACTTTCTTTTTCAAAACTAACATTTATTAAGTACCAATATTGTGCAGAAATGCTGTGCATTTGTTTTCTACAGTAAATTACATGAAGCAAAGATCACCCCTATTTTGGAAATGTGAAAAATTGAAGCTCTCTGAGTTTAAGTTCTCATGGGTACTAAATAGAATGGCTAGGATTGGAACCCAGGTTGACTGGCTGCTACAACACACTGTTAAACACCTTGTCAGGTGGCTCCTTTCCTTCAGGGTTCCCTGGCTATACCTCACCCTTTTAAATTCCATTTTGGAAAACATCCCTGGGAGCTCTGTTTTTCAATCCTTATGTGTTTTACTTTTGTGCATGAATCTGATGACATGTAAGTTACACCCATGACCTTCCGTATTTTGCCAGACCTTGGCCAGGGATGGCTCTTCTAGCTAATGGATATCATGGTGGCTGCCCTCAGAAAGCATGAGGACCTGCAGGAGAAGGACTGTGGAAATTTGGACTTCACTGACCCAGAGAAATAGAAGAATATTTCTGGAGAGGCCAGACCCACCAGGGACCACTGCATTGGTCATAAACGTGATACCGTGGGACTTAGGCAGAGAATGAGCAAGTCTAATCCCAGGGTTGAGGAGTAGCCAGGGGGTTCTGGCTATTTCCAGATTTAAACACTGTCCCTGTCTCTACAAAAGCAATATATCTTTCTGGGGTTCCCCACACACCTTCCTGAGAAGCCTGCCAGATTTCTGCCTTTCCTAAGGCTGCACCTTGGGAACTACTCTTTTATTTCCTTCTTCTTCTGTCACCCTCTTTCCTGGCTTTATGGGTATTTTCAGCATGATCCACCATTGATGCTGACTGAAAAGGCCATCTTTTGCATCATCATCTAGGAAGATTGCTTCCTGGGTGTCTCTTGCATCAATTTATACTTAACCCAATGAAAAAGAGCTTCACAGATGATAGCACAATGTCCAGACTCATCTAGGAAGGAACATTGCTAATTAGGATATATTAATATCTTCTCTCTTGAACTGATTCTCCAATTTTTTATTGCTATCTTTCTAATGAAAGAATCCTTAGCGTCTACTTGAATTCAGGCATGCATATTTTTCTGCTATAATACTTTCTCTTCATTTGACAGGCAGGATTGTCTTACAAGGAAAAGCTGAATGCTCTGACAGCTGATTACGTTACATGCCTTTTTTATTCTGCTCCACAAAGAGAACTGGATGACAGTGGTGATGACCTAGGAAAAGCAATTAAAGCCTCAGGATCATTTCGACTTGTGGGCTGGAGATTAGATGACAGAGGGCATCAAGGGATTGTTTATAATGGATAATAGGTTCTTTGTGCAAGATGCAGGGTAGGACATGAAGTATCTTAGATTCTGTAGCAATGTGTTATTTTTCTTTGCCAAAATGGGTAGACAAATGCAACAGAACTCTTTAGTGCTGGTAGATCAACTTAATCTTTTCTGCTTTTGCCAAAAATATTTCACAGAGGACGTGTCCATTTGTCTTTTTTAGGAACAGCCAGTTTTACTTTGTCACTGAGGTGTCAGAAAATTGCTTCATACCTTGAATGCATTGCAGCCCTCTGGACATTTCCATAGGGAATAAAAGCGGCTATCCCTTCAAAGACACATTTGCGAATAACTTAACATCTAAGAATAGAATCATAATGCTTAAGAGCATTACCTAAGCAGTTTTGGCATCTATGAGGGCTGGTTGTGCTGGACACGGAGCATGTAATTTCTTTTTTTCTTTTCTTTTCTTTCTTTCTTTCTTTTTTTTTTTTTTTTTTTTTTTTTTTTTTTTTTTTTTTTTTTAAAGACAGGGTCTCACTATGTTGCTCAGGCTGGGCTGCAGTGACACAGTCACGGCTCACTGCAGCCTCAAGCTCCTGGGGCTCAAGCAATCCTCTCAGCTCAGCCTCCAAAGCAGCTGGGACTACAGGTCTGCACTACCATGCCTGGCTAATTTTTTGGCATTTTTTGTAGAGACAGGGTCTTATCTACTTGAATTCATTGTTTTTGCTGAAAGACGACGTTTTGCCTGTTCTGAGTGCGGGCAGCAGTTTTTGCCATTCAGTTTAGCATGTGAAGTTGATATAAAACATGTCTAAAAACATTAAGATTGGGCACCTTGTGTAGACAACCTGATACACTTCAAAGCAGAATAATTGCTAGCTACTCAGATACACTTGGTGGGGAAAAATGAGTTTCCATAACACCAAAGCAATGTCTGCCTGAACCATATGTTTTCCAATCCAAAAACAGGTTTTTGGATTCAAAATGTTCTCCCTCTTTCTTTATTTTATTCTTGCTAATATGAAAATAAAAAAACAGCAGGAAACATTTAGGACCACATAATAGAGGGCCATTTCCAGAAAAGAAGCAAATTCATTGGGGTATCCCAGAAAATAAACCTTGATATGCCCATGGATATTTGTTCTATTCTGGAATTTTGACACAGAGGAGATGTAATGGAACACATCCTGGACTCAGATACTTTCTGATTTCTACCCTTCAAGGTGTGAAAGGTAAGGATGGCAAACAAGGAGAATACTGTACTATGTACGAGACTCCCTGCACCAGTCTGAGTATTCATGTGTCAATGGGTACAATAGTTACTTGTGTCTGCTCAACAGCTTGTGAAAATGTTCTCTTATGTTCTGTAGTTTTCCATCTTTAGAGTCTTGTCTCGTTAAAGTATGCTGCGAAAACTGCATCAGAATCTTTTGCTACTTAAGGTACAAACACATGACCTAGATTTCCTCAGTTGGATTTACCCCTACCAAAGACTGATGAGAAAGAGACCAGTGTTAGGAGGTGGCCACAGAGAGATAGATTTTCTGGTAGTTGTGGTGGAAGGGGGTGGTTCTGGTTCTTCTGGGGTTGTGGTGCTGGAGTTTCTGGCACTCAATCTCAGATATGATCAGTGCTGAGCAGTGAGTGGTGGTAGCAGGGCTGTTTTCACTAATACTTTTCCCCACAGGTAGAAGATGGGCATTATTTCTGTATTTCTAGCTGCTTAGCATTTTAAGTCCAATTCTCTGATTCTTTGAGATTCTGAAACTTTTTCATATGTTCAATAAGCCTCATTTTGCTTAAATTAGTTAGAAATTATCCTATGATTTTCAACCAAGAGTCTTGACTTGAATAATGGAAATGAGAAATAGTAACAGAGGGGCAGTTTAACTTCGGTTATTATAGCTAGAAAGGGCGTTGGAAATGGAATGTTGAATGTGACCATAGACTAAAAGAATTTGATAGAGATTTTCAGGTATCTTCAAATATGGAAGTTGTTTTCTTGCTTAAATGAAGGAGTGTTTTCTTAACTTCCCCTACAGCTTTATAAGAAAAAGCATTAAGGAAAAAAAATCTTGGGCATTTACAAAAGTTTGGTAAATAGCATGAAGAAAATAAGTCCTGAATCATCATCGGTGATAATTTATTATTTGCTTTTTGGTGTATTTTGTTTGATATTTTACTATGCACATGCATAGTTACTCTTAGGCGTTTACTACACAATGTAGCTTCATTAAAGAAAAATTAGAAATGTAAAGAGTGCAAAACCAAAGGAAAAGTCTCCTGTAATGATTAATTTATGTGTAAACTGGCCAGGCTATATATTTCCTAAAGTGATTTAATAAAACCTAACTTAGGATTACTGTGAAGATATTTTAGCAATGCGATTAACATCCACAACCAGCTGACTTTAAGTAAAGGAGATTACTCTCTATAATGTGGATCAGCCTTATCCTAGCAGTTGAAGGTCTTATAAGCAAAAACTGAAGGTTCCCACAGAAGAAGAAATTCCGCCTCAAGACAGTATTATACAAAGCCTGCCTATGTTTCTAGCCTACTGACCTATCCTTTGAGTTTTAAACTTGCCAGGCCCCGCAATCCTATAGTGTGTGTATACACACACACACACACACACACACACACACACACACACACACACTATATATATATGTATATATATCCTATTAATTGTTTCCTGGAGAACCCTGACTGATACATTCCCCCATAAGACCATCACCCTCTAATATCACATGCTATATCATGGTATCTTTACTAATTTTTTTCTTTTCTTTTCTTTTCTCAGACCTCTCAGGGATGAATTTTTTTTTCTATACAGAGTCATGCAATGCATAACAATATTTCAGCCAGTAATGGACCACATATACAATGGTGGTCCCATAAGATTAAAATGGAGTGGAAAAATTCATATTGTACAAAAATGTTGTAGCCATCCTAATGTAGCACAATGCATTGCTCATGTGTCTGTGCTGATGGTGATGTAAAGAAAACTACTGTGCTTCCAGTTGTATAAAAGTATAGCACATATAATTATATACAGTATATAATGCTAGACAATGATAATAAACAACCATGTTACTGGTTTATATATTTACCATACTATAGTTAAAAAAAATTTTTTTAACTTTTTGAGACAGAGTCTCACTCTGTCTCCCAGGCTGGAGTGCAGTGGTGAAATCTCAGCCCACTACAACCTCTGGCTCCAAGGTTCAAGCGATTCTCCTCCCGCAGCCTCCTGAATATCTGGGATTAGAGGCACATGCCACCATACCTGCCTAAGTTTTGTATGTTTATTAGAGACAAGGTTTCACCATGTTGGCCAGGCCGGTCTCAAACTCTTGACCTCAAGTGATCTCCCCACCTTGGCCTCCGAAAGTGCTGGGATTGCAGGCATTTCCCACCATGCCCAGCCCCATACTATACTTTTAATCATTATTTTAGAGTGCACTTCTACATATGTATAAAAAGAATTAACTGTAAAACAGCCTCAGGCAGCTCTTTGAAGAGGTATTCCAGAAGAAGGCATTGTTATCATAGGAGATGACAGTTTCACGAGTGTTACTGCCCCTAATGACCTTCCGGTGGGATAAGATGTAGAGGTGGAAGACAGTGATATTGATGATACTGACCTTGTGTAGGCCTAGGATGTGTGTGTTTGTGTATTATTTTTTAACAGGAAAATTAAAAAGTTAAACGAATAAATAAAATAGATAAAATTCTTATAGAATAAGAATATAAAGAAAGAATATATTTTTATATAGGTGTACAATGTGTGTTTTAAGCCAATTTATTACAAAAGATCCAAATTAAAAACCTCAACTTTAATTTTTTTTAAATTAAAATTTTAATTAAAAAAATTAAATTTATAAAGGTCTACAAAAAGCTGTTTAATTTCTTATTGAACAAATAAAAATATCTATTTATGAATTTAGTGCAGCCTAAGTGTATAGTGTTTATAAAGTCTACAGTAGTGTATAGTAATGTCTTAGGCCTCACATCCAATTACCACTTACTGATTCACCCACAGTAATTTCCAGTCCTTAAAGCTGTTTTCATGGTTAGCACCTTATACATGTGTATCATTTTTTAACTCTTTCATACTATATTTTAACTGTACCTTTTCTATATTTAGATATGTCTATATACACAAATATTTACCATTGTGTTACAATTCCCTACAGTGCTCAGTATAGTAACATATTCTACAACTTTGTAGCCTAGGAGCAACAGGCTATACCATGTAGCCTAGATGTATAATAGGCTATACCTTATAGGCTTGTGTCAATATACTTCATAATGTTCACACAATGATGAAGTTGCCTTGTGACACTGTATTAGACTGTATTCCCATAGTTAAGTGATACATGACTGTATATGTGTGCAACTATTTACCCATTTATTTACAAAAATAGGATAATACCATTCACACTGTATGTTAGTATGCTTTTTCCCCCACTCAATAGTGTACCTTGAATACATTTCCAAATCAATGAATATACTTTTAAAAACATCATTTTTATTTATTGCTACATTTTTGACAATAATCAAGACAGGTAAACAACCTAAATATTCATCAACCAATGAATCAATAAAGAAAACACACACACACACACACACACACACATATACACCACAATGGAATGTTATTCACTCTTAACAAGGAAGGCTATCCTGCCATCTGTGACAATATGGATAAACCTGGAGGACATTATGCTACATGAAATAAACCAGATAAAGCAACAAATACTGCCTGATTTCACTTATATGTGGAATCTAAAATAGCCAAATTTACAGAAGCAGAGAGTGGAATGGTGTTTGCTAGGGAATGGGGAGGGGTAAATTGGGAGATGTCAGTCAAAAGATACAAAGTTTCAGTTACCCAAGATGAATAAATTCTTATAGACCACCACAATGTGGTGATTATAAGACTACCATATTGTATACTTTACATTTTTTAAGCAGATAGGTCTTAAATATTCTCATCACACCAAAAAAGAGGAAAAAGAAAATAAGAACGGTAACTATGTGGGGTGATATATATGTTAATTAGCTTGATTGTGATGATTATTTTACAGTGTATGTGTATATCAAAAATCAAGTTGTACATCTTTAATGTGTAGTTTTGATTATTATACCTTAAAAAAGCTGAAAAAATGTTCACCAGTTTTATAAGCAAAAAAACAAAGAAACAAACAAATAAACCTCATCATTTTTAGTGCCAGTATATTATCCCATTGTGTGAATAGTGCAATTTCTGAAAATAGCTCTAAAGATATCCTTTAAAAGTCCTAGAATTCGAACTACTGGATGAATAAAATTTATATTTTAAAGACTTTTGGTACATACTGCCAAATTGCTCTAAAGAAAACAAATATCAACTTAACTCTTACTTATGAGTGTCCTTTCCCCACACTTTAACCAATCCATTTTATTATCATGCAAATTATTTTCTAATTTTGAACTTTAAAAACCTAAAATGTATTATTTTTTAAAAATGTTTGTGTTGGTATATATGTATTTTTACCTAATTGAGATTACAGTGTATGTACATATGTAAGTAAATATATATTCTACTTTTAAAAATACTTATTACAAATAATTTCTTATACTATAAAACTTTCTAATTCATTTTAGTGACCTAATAACATTCCCCAGCACAGATGTACCATAGTTGACTTATGCATTCTGCAATTATACTCTCTCATTTTTGCCAAAATTTCTATTTCCTTAGGATATTTTCTCAGAATGGGATTATAGGCCCCAAAATTAGGAATGTTTATGAGATTCTGATACCAGTGAATGAACTCATTATTAGAATAAGTCTGTTTATTCATCAATCTTGAATATTGGCTTAAAAAGTGAGAAAAAACCTTACAATGTGTTATATAAGAGCAGAGCAGGTATTGCATTAAAAATGATAATGAGGGTTAATTTTGGCCCCCATCTACATTCATTTGCTATTTCTATTTCTTGTTTTATAAATGAGAATGAGGGACTTGAAACAAGTATTTAGTGAATCCATTCACATTGGGAAAGTGTTTCCCAGGTTTCTACATTTGCATTAACTTACACTATAGCGTGGGAGAAATAGCTAGAGCAACAAAAATGGAATTGATAAAGTAAATAAATTGTAAATATGACTTTTGATAAATTACATATGTGCACATACAAACCTATTTACAATTACCTGTCTTTTAGGGCCAGAGGATCTACTACCACAGAACATTTCTAGATGTCAATTCCTGGTATGAAAGGATTGGGAGTTAACAGAAGAGCCGCAGAGAGGTAGAGTTTGCTGTGTTTATATTTGCATTGAAGTTATTTTAAAATATTAGTTTATCTTCCTGCACATAATATTTTTATTTTATAGCATACATGGAATCTATATGTTTGATTCTATAGTATAAATTCCTTTCTTCTCAATCAGCCTTTTTGGCCGTTTTGTTAAAGATCACAGTGTAGCCACATGAAGGAAAAGCATTTGAATCTGGGTTAGCCCTATCCATGGTGAGAGTTACTACCTGAGTGCCAGGCTGGGATTGGATAGATCAGGCATACAGCAGCCTGTCTTACAGAATGGTGTCTGAACAGGATAATTTCTGGTTCAATGTAGCCTTCCTTGGTTTTAACCTGTATCACATGGGCTTGTCTAAAAGGAACAATATCCCTTAATATTGAAAATTTTCTAACACAGCAGTCGTCAAATTATCATCCACATACCCCTGGGGATCCTGATTATCTTTTAAGGGTGTTTGCAAAGCCAGCATGATTTACCTAATAATCCTGACATGAATTTGAGCTTTCAAATGAAATTAAAGTTTCAGAAAACTTATATCCACTACCTGAGATTGATGGCTTCTTAACACTTAGAGATTTTATTATGAAATTGGAAATGTTAACTAATGCAATTTTAAACATATCATATGATAAAATGTGTCAATATTTGGAACATCTGTATAACTCAGTGAATCAATATTGTCCAAATAACAATGCATGGGGTTACAAAATTATGCATGGATAAAAACCCTATTCAAAGCTCAAGACAGACCAATGGATTTTAAGTTAAGAGAACACAAAAAGTTTATTGGTCTAGTTTCAGAGAGTCCACATTCTGTCTTTTAAAAAAACAACTTGTTGAATCTTGGTGTAGTATCACAGAAGAATATCCACAACTATGTTCCTTCCTTTTTCAGCCATATCTATGTGAAGCTACCTTTTCTTAATATTCTTCAACCAAAATGTCATTTTGCAGCAGGTTGAATGCTGAAATATATAGCAGAATCCAACATTCTTCTATTAAGCCAGACATTAAAGAGATTTGCAGAAATATAAAACAATGCAATTCTTCTTGTTAACATTTTTTGGAAACATAATTATTTTTCATAAAGGTATGTTATTTATGTCAATATACAATGGGTTTATTACTGTAATTTTAGAATTAATTAATAAATAGATATTTATTTTTTCCATTTTAAATACAGAAAGTTTCAACAGATATAACTCACATAAACAAAACCCTTTGGGGTCCTCAATAATGTTGAGTATGACTAGTATATGAGTCCAAACACTTTAAGAACTGCTATCCTAACAAATTGTTCTTGAATAATTTTGCATGTGAATATCATCAGGCTCTCCCAAGTAAGGTAATGCATTCAGCAATAGATTAGGATGACCTCTGGCTTTGAATATAAAATTGGGTGTTATGGTCAATAACAGTCACACAAGTAATTAATTGAGAAGTCAGAAAGAAAAACACAGCTTTCAAAAGCCCCTTGAGTATTTTGCTCATGTGTGCCCCACTGTTGGATGTGGTTACTGAGGTGTGCTGGTGAGTGCAGCTGTTGGTCTCCTAGGGGAGTTATTTGCTTTGCTTTGTCATACACATGCTCTTTTGATCTCAGATACTAGTTTCTGTCTGGCTTCCTTGTGGTTAATACATCTGACATATGGCTTGTTTCTTTGTCTATCTTTTATTATGTTATTTCATCGGGCTACTTTGAAATCAATATAAGCAATAATCGGCAGACTACAATTTGGTTTTAAGTGCATTTTCTTATCAAGATACATAGAGTTATATGGCATTCTTATGATCCGGTGCTTCAACTGATGACATATAATGTAGTATTAAATAAAACTATACAGCCTGGCATAGTTAAGTGTATTGTTAAATACATCAAACATAAAAACAGAAGAGCGAAAAAGGTATATAAGGTGCTCATAGATAACCAAGCAGCTGAATGAAAATATGGAAAGATATTTCCCTGTTGCTTTTCTAATGTCGCTACTTCACTTTCTCTAAGCTTTGGATTTCTCTCCACATTTCCTTTTTCCCTAGGACTCTGGATTCTCAGCTAGTGTTTGATACTATTTAAGGGTTCCATCAGTTTAATGCTCACACAGCATTTATTAGCTATGCGAACTTGACCAGGTAAATTCAGCCATTTGTGCTACTACTGTATTTCCCTCTCAGTAAAGTGGGGATAATAATAAGTGTATCTACATCACTGAATGAAGAATATGTGAAACCACCCACGTGTACTGGGCGCAGCATCCTGACTACCACCCCCAGTGGATCCTCCCTGGGTATCAGCTATTATTCTTCTCTATTTTTACTCATTGGCACTTTCATCTCATTTGCGAAAGAACTATATTAATTAATTCAACAGACACATATTTAATAACTGTTGCATACCAGGCATTGTGCTAGGATGAGGGATACAACAGTGAATAAAAACAGTGCTCATGAAAGCAGAGGGCATATTTATGTAGTATTTATGCTATTTCTGGTCTTTATCACGCTATCTGGCACAGAATAGGTATTTCATAAATATGTGCCAAATAAGCAAATAACCGACCTTATATTATTATTCTTAATTTACAGATGAAGAAACTGAGACTTAGAAAGGAAGAAAGAGTCACCCAGGTAGCTGGTCACAGAATCCCTCCCTAGGGATCTAGGAAGAAAGTGCTAACATTGCTAAGTCATGCTGCTTGAGAAGGGTTAATCTGGCTTCTCAATTTCTAAGTTCCAAAGCACATCATGAACCTGCACATAAACTAAATGTTCAACAACACTTTCCATAAGTACTCATTGATGTCCACCTTGTTGGACAAGACATTGTGCTAATCTTTGGAATATTGCCATTAACCTGAGAGACATTAGAGGAGCTTCCATTCCATTCAGGGAGACAGCTATGAAACACCTGGTTATGTGTGTGGTTGCCTTGTGATAAACACTATGGAGACGCATATACCAGAGGTTCTGACTTAAGCTGGTATGCTGGTCAGAAAGACTTCCCTGAGGAAAGAATTTGTAAACTAAGTGCTAAAGGGTGAGTAGGAAAAAATCAACTAGAAAAGAAATGGAGGAAAAGCATTTCTGGCAGAATAGCATGTTCAAGAACTTGGAGCATTTGCATGCTAGAGGAAGGCCAGTGTGCTATACCCAGAGGCTGAGTGAGGCAGGAAGATGACATGGAACTATGGGAACAGGTTGGGGCCAAATTCTCCAGAGCTTCAGACCCACACTAAGCGTTTTTTTAAGATAGAGTGTTGTTCTGTCGCCAGACTGGAGTGCAATGGCACTATCTCGGCTCACCGCAACCTCCACCTCCCTGGTTCAAGCATTTCTGCTGTCTCAGCCTCCCGAGTAGCTGGGACTACAGGCTCACCCCACCACGACCAGCCAATTTTGTTTTGTATTTAATAGATACGGGGTTTCGCTATGTTGGCCAGGATGGTCTTGATCTCCTGACCACAGGATCTGCCTGCTGCGGCCTCCCAAAGTGCTAGGATTACAGGCGTGCATTTTGGTTTTATCATAAGTACTCTTCAGTGAATTTTCAAAAAGAGAGTGATGTGATAAGATATGCAATTTGGAAACATCATAGTTGAAAGAAGATGGCAGTGTGGACCAGGATGGTAGAACTGGAGACAAACATGTGAGCAGGCTTGAGAGATACTCAAGAGGTTGGGTTCATAGACTTGTGACTTAGATCAGGGAGATGAGCAGGAGGCAGATCTGAGTTTTATGGGGTCTGAAGCTCATGCAATTGGAAAGCTCTTTCAGAAATGGACACTATATATGGGAAGGGCCTAAGATGACTGTCAAGGTCTTAGGCATTTCATATAGACACAGTAACATATGTACAAGGAAGAGGAGGTATCTCTTCTCTGCACCTCTTTTTATTAGGAACCAACACTTTTCTCAGAATCCTCCCCAGCATTCCTTTCACATGTAGAAAATTGGGTAGAAAAATAGATAATTCCTTCCAATTCTGAGACTCAGTGATTGTGGTGGGAACAAAACATATTAGGAAGTACATTCTCATCAGCAAGCTGAGGAGACAATCCACATCTGTGCTCTAGTGAAAAGATATAATTATTGTTCAATAAGATACTTTGTATATAATGGTGCTGGGACAACAGGGATAAAAGAAAGCTCTCCTGGACAAATTGGAACAATGACCGCTCCATCTGTTGTGGATGTAAGTGACTGGGTGAGTTCCCTCTCTTCTTCCCACCTCTGAATAGTGTTCCCTGCCCTTGTATCACTGCTGCTGGGCTCTGGCTCATCTTCCTCACTGACCACAGTTGGCGCCTGTTTTCTGTCAGCTGACTGGCACTGCAGCATTTTCCACTGGGGCAAGGAGAAGGCATGAGCTATAAGCACTCAGAAGTGGTCAGGAGTGTGGGGGGATTGTTAGCTTTACTTCTGATGAGACTCAGACTCAAGCTGGGAAATTATTAATGGGAGGCATTTGACTAGGAGGTAGTGTCTTTCCAAGTGAGCTAAGAGAACACTGGTCCTTGAATATGCTCCAGGAGAAAGAGATTCTGTCTGGAGAAATGCTGACAAATGCACCCCTGAAGAGTCTTGGTGCACACTAGGATATTTAAAAAGCTATTAAGAAGTCCTACAATGGAGAAATGCAAAAAACTCAGGTTTTGTCCATGACTATGCAAGACCAGCGCATCCTTTTTAAACACACACACCTCACACCACTGATAAATATGCTGAAGAATAGACTTGGAGAAACTTTTTAAGAAGAAGGCATATTAACATCAAGGCAGGAAGGCCAAGAAATGGGGAGACAAAGAGAATGGCCCAATATACTAGAATACTCCTAGAGTCAATGTGCTGGTTCTTAATATATCTTAGCATTCTTGGGACTGAGCTACACATGAATTCGTGGGATTGATTCTTCATCTAAATGTTGCTTGAGTTATTGCATTGTTCTGTTGCTTTCCAGGAACGTTTGTTCATTTCAGAATAGGCCGAGGAGTGATGACTGACAAGGACAACTTCTCTCACACTTAAATTTATTGTAGTTTCCAAAATTTGAAGTAAAGAAGCAATATAAACTCTATCTAGGTGTTCCTGGAAGCATGAGATCACTCATTAAGGCATCAGTTAGCAAAATTTGGAAGTAAAGTGAAAAAGTGAAATACAGTGAAAGAGCAAAAAGATGGGGTTGGATAAACCAGTTTTAAAATTGTGGCTTAACTGCGCAAACTTTGGCAAATGATTTAACCTCTTAAATCATTTATGAATTTAATTAAACAATGCACTTTCCAAATCTCAGTGTCCATATATGTAAAAATACTTCACTTGTAGGATAATGCAAGCATTAGAAATAGTATGCCTCTTATTCATGAATTATTATCATTATGAAAATATAGGAAGTGTGTGCTTAATGCAAAGAAAATGTTCAGTTAACAAAAGCTATTTCTATTATCTAAAATGATAGAAAAGAATCTACATTGTAAGATTCCTATAGCCCAGGAAGTCATAGTCTGATCATGGAACAGAAGGAGCAGAGTGAATAATTTAAACTGTCATGTATATTAATGCTACTGCCTTGCAAATTACAAGGCAGTAAGGAAAACATTTCTCTTCCTCCTCATGAGTTTAAGTTTGTATTTAATAATAAATATTTATTTCATACTATAAATGTCACCTTTTTTGTCTTGCTAATATAAGGCATAATTCAGATACTGGAATTACTGCTAGGTTAAAGTTTCAACTCTATGCCTTGCTATCTGTATGACCTTAACCATGCAAACAAACCATGTTACCTCTCAGTGCCTCACTTTTTTCATCCTCAAAATAAGGACAATAATATTATTTACCTCATATATGTAATTAAACAATGCACTGTGCTGTGAATGTAGTTAAGAAAGAAAAGCTGTTTATCATTATTACTGTTATACTTTAAGTTCTGGAGTACATGTGCAGATTGTGTAGGTTTGTTACATAACTATACATGTGCCATGGTGTTGGTTTGCTGCATTCATCGCCCATCATCTACATTAGGTATTTCTCCTAATGCTATTCCTCCCCAATACCCCCACCCCCTGCTATTCCTGCCCTAGACCCCTACCAACCAGGCCCCAGTGTGTGATGTTCCCCTCCCTGTGTTCATGTGTTCTCATTGTTCAACACCCACTTATGAGTGAGAACATGCGGTGTTTGGTATGCTGAGAATGATGATTTCCAGTTTCATCTATGTCTCTGCAAAGGACATGAACTCATCTTTTTTATAGCTGCATAGTATTCCATGGTGTCTATGTGCCACATTTTCTTTATCCAGTCTATCATTGATAGGCATTTGGGTTGATTCCAAGTCTTTGCTATTGTGAACAGTGCTGCAATAAACATATGTGTGCATGTGTCTTTATAATGGAATAATTTATAATCCTTTGAGTATATACCCAGTAATGAGATTGCTGGGTCAAATGATATTTCTATTTCTAGATCCTTGAGGAATCACCACACTGTCTTTCACAATGGTTGAATTAATTTACACTCCCACCAACAGTGTAAAAGTGTTTCTATTTCTCCACATCCTCTCCAGCATCTGTTGTCTCCTGATTTTTTAATGATCGTCATTCTAACTGGTGTGAGGTGGTATCTCATTGTGGTTTTGATTTGCATTTCTTTAATGACCAGTGATGATGAGCATTTTTTCATATGTTTGTTGGCTATGTAAATGTCTTCTTTTGAAAAGTGCCTGTCCATATCTTTTGCCCACTTTTTGATGGGATTTTTTTTCTTGTAAATCTGTTTTAGTTCTCTGTCGATTCGGATATTAGCCCTTTGTCTGATGGGCAGATTGAAAACATTTCTTCCCATTCTGTTGGTTGCCAGTTCACTCTATTGATAGTTTCTTTTGCCGTAAAGAAGCTCTTAAGTTTAATTAGATCCCATTTGTCCATTTTGGCTTTTGTTGCCATTGCTTTTAGTGTTTTAGTTATGAAGTCCTTGCCCATGCCAATATACTGGATGGTACTGCCTAGGTTTTATTCTAGAGTTTTTATTTTGCTAGGCCTCATGTTTAAATCTTTAACCCGTCTACAGTTAATTTTTGTACTAGGTGTAAGGAAGGGATACAGTTTCAGCTTTCTGCATATGGCTAGCCAGTTTTCCCAAAAGCATTTATTAAATAGGGAATCCTTTCCCCATTGCTTGTTTTTATCAGGTTTGTCAAAGATCAGATGATTGTAGCTGTGTGGCGTTCCTTCTGAGGCCTCTGTTCTGATCCATTGGTCTATATCTCTGTTTTGGTACCAGTACCATGCTGTTTTGATTTTAGTAGCCTTGTAATATAGTTTGAAGTCGGGTGGTGTGATGCCTTCATCTTTTTCTTTTTCTTTTCTTTTTTTTCTTTTTTTTTTTTTTGCTATGTGGGTTCTTTTTTGGTTCCATATGAAGTGTAAGGTGTTTTTTTTCCAATTCTTTGAAGAAAGTCAATGGTAGCTTGATGGGGATATCATTGAATCTATAAATTATTTTGGGCAGTATGGCCATTTTCGTGATATTGATTCTTCCTAACCATGAGCATGGAATGTTTTTCCATTTGTTTGTGTCCTCTCTTATTTCCTTGAGTAGTGGTTTGTAGTTCTTCTTGAAGAGGTCCTTCACATTCCTTGTTAGTTGTATTCCTAGGTATTTTAATCTCTTTGTAGCAGTTGTGACTGGGAGTTCACCCATGATTTGGCTCTCTATTATTGATGTATAGGAATGCTTATGATTTTTGCACATTGATTTTTGTATCCTGAGACTTTGCAGAAGTTGCTTATCAGCTTAAGGAGATTTTGAGCTGAGATGATGGAGTTTTTTAAATATAGAATCATGTTATCTGCAAACAGGGACAATTTGATGTCCCCTTTTCCTATTTGAATATGCTTTATTTCTTTCTCTTGCCTGATGGCCCTAGCGAGAACATCCAATACTGTATTGAATAGGAGTGGTGAGAGAGGGCATCCTTCTATGGTGTCAGTTTTCAAAGGGAATGCTTCCAGGAAAAGCTGGGGGTGTTGTTGTTGTTGTTGTTGTTGTTGTTTGAGAGGGAGTCTCTCACTCTGTCTCTAGCCTGGAGTGCAATGGTGCAATCTCGGCTCACTGCAACCTCTGCCTTCCAGGTTCAAGCAATTCTCCTGCCTCAGCCTCCTGAGTAGCTGGGACTACAGACATGTGCCACCACACCCAGCTAATTTTTATATTTTTAGTAGAGGCAGGGTTTCACCATGTTGGCTAGGCTGGTCTCAATCTTTTGACCTTGTGATCTGCCCAGCTCGGCCTCCCAAAGTGTCGAGATTACAGGTGTGAGCCACTGCACCTGGCCAAAGAAGCTGTTTTGTATTGCAATTGTTGGCACCTCGCTATGCTGTAGAATTTTTTTTTGTTCGAAAACTTACTCAAATTTCTTTCTGGATGTTAGGAGAAATCCTTACCAATTGGATGTAAGACAAAATTAAGCAAATGATTTTCTTTATTCAATATCTTCTCTTCCCTCACTTGTTGCCTCTGGCTTTCCTTGGCCCTGGGGAGCTGCTTTTTGAGTCTTAACTGTCACTTCAATGACCCCTCGTTGCAGTTCAGTCTACATTGGTGAGATTAACCCGTTTCTAATGTAACGTTACCAAAGGAAGGTTCACATTGGAATGATAATTCCCAAGGCCACACAATCTTGGCCAGAGACATTTTACAGTATTTTTATCTTCTGCATTGATTCTTACATTTTCTCTTTTATTGGATTTGCAGATAAGTGGTACAAATTTAAATCTGTTTGGTTCTAAAGTCCATTTTCTTTTCATAACACCACAATAAAAAAAACTCATAAATAATGAAAACTAATATTTACTGAATATTTACTTTGCCCAGAAACAATACTTGCCCAGCCACAGTGGCTCATGCCTGTAATCCCAGTACTTTGTGAGGCTGAGGGGAGCAGATCACTTGAGGCCAGGAGTTTGAGGCCTGCCTGGCCAACATTTTGTAGTGAAACCCTGTCTCCACTAAAATACAAAAATAAGCTGAGTGTGAAGGTGGGCACCTGTAATTCCAGCTAGTCAGAAGGCTGAGGCAGGAGAATCGCTTGAACCCGGGAGACAGAGGTTGCAGTGAGCCGAGATCACATTACTGCGCTCTAGCCTGGACAACAGAGCAAAACTCCATCTCAAAAAAGAAAAGAAAAAAAAAAAAGAAACCATACTAAATTACTTCTCTGCAGTATCTTATTTAATCCTAACAGCAAATGCATAAAAGGTAGACTTCATTGTTGTAAATGAGTAAATAAGTCCCAGAAAGGTGAGGTGACCTATTCAAGGGCACATAGTTAGAAGGTGGTAGAGCCTGGATTCAGATTCATTTATCCAGGCTGACTCAAGAGTCCACACTTCTAGCCTTTATGTTGCTAATAATTTTCAGACACTTTTTGCCCTTTAATGATTAGATAGTATCATTTACAGCAACAGATTGAGAAAAACTAAGGTTTGTGGCTATCTGGTTTCTGTAAGTAAAAATAACATCAGCAGGTTCAAGGTCATTCATTCATGTCAAGAAAGCTTAGTAAATGCTGGTAAAGAATGACCAGAGCCAAGGGCATAGATGCTCAGATAAACATGGTGGGTTTGATCCACCTCTGAGAGGCCTGATGGGATGGATAGGATGTCACAGGTGGGCTTTCTTCCTTCTAAGTCTCTCTAGCAACAGAGTTTGAAACAGCCCATAAATTTCTCTATTATTACAAGTCTCTCTTATCCTAACATTTTGGACTCGAAATTTATACTATTCAAGAAGGATTTTCTTATTCAAAACAGACTAGCATTAGGCACCCTACCTTGGAATTCTCAAATGACACTCTTTTCTATGAATGTGACTCTGAGCTGAAAATTATGCATGATATGGGGGAAGCACTGGACCCTCCCCAAGGCTGAGTGTTGGGCTGAGGCCTGGTGGTGTCTGGAATAGAAGTGATGATGCAAGAAGTATTGTAAAGTATGTAAGACAGAACCAAGGCCGGAGGCTACTCTCCTCTCACCGAGACATCTAGCTCTATATCACCTGCCACTGGGGCTACTAGGGACAGGGATGTGGGAATTGAAGGGATCAGCCATGACAACCCTGCAGGAAGAAATTTGAGGATATTTTCCTCTATCCTGTTCTAAGAACAAGAATTCCTTTTAAGATTGGGATACCTGTCCAGATACATAATCAATGAAGATACTCTCAATATGAGGGTGTATAGAGATGGAATGTATATGGATGTGGAGGAAAGAGAAAGTGTTTTGTGGCATTCCAGGAAAACTGACTGAAAGTGGCACACATGGGAGACAGATCCAGCATAAAAACCAGGAAAGAGGCCTCTGCCTTCCCAGCACATGCCATGAGAATGGCGGGCTCACAATAACTACAGTCACCTCCTTACTGGTACATTAATGTAGAGTAATGCTTATAAAACATGTACATCTATCAACATAGAGGCTTATTTAGGCTGTTCTCATCAGGATGACTCTGCTTTGTACTGAGTTGGCTGTGCTTAGTTCCAGAATGTGGTTTTGATTTATATCTGGTTCATATACATCTCTTCTGGAAATCAGGCTTAAGGGGAAGTAGCTCCTAGGGCACAATCTCCTCACAGCGCTGGGTCACTGAAAAGCAAGAGCCAAGCCAAACTGTGTAAACACGTATGAGGCCTCTGCTTGCATCACATTCACTAATATTCAATTGGCCGATGTAGATTGCATGGTCAACATCAGTGGTCCAGGAAAGTATGCTCTGTCCACAGGGGCAGAGGGAACAGAGTGGATAATTCAAACAATCATTCACACGAATGCTATAGCCTTGCAAATTACAAGGCAGTTGGAAAGCATTTCTCTTCCTCCTCATGAATTTAAACTTGTATTTAAGAATTAATGTGTATCCTTTGTACATGTGCATGTATTTGTATTTGTACTCACAGCATGCACGTGGTTAATCCAATAGTTACCTAAAGGACATCTAAAAGAAAATAGAGGCCATCTATGGAAATTATTTTACACACACACACACACACACACACACCTACTTCTGTGTGTGTATATATATATATGTACATATGTGTATATATATATATATATATATATATACACACACACACATGAAATTCAGCCTTTAAAAGATCTTGCCACTTGCACCAAATGGGTGAATCTAGAGTATATTATGCTAACAGAAATACACCAGACACAGAAAGAAAAATGCTGCATAATGTCACTTATATGTGGAACTTTTAAAAAGTCAAATAGATAGAAACATAGAGTAGAATGGTGGTTGCAGTGGGGTGGGAAAGATATGGGGGGGAATATATGGGGGGAGAAATAGGGAATATATATGGAAAAATGGGGAGATATAGGTCAAAGAGTAATATGTTGTAGTTATGTAAGATAAGTCTAGAGATGTGATGTACAGTATGAGGACTATAGTTAATAAAAATTAATACATATTGGAAATTTGCTTAAAGAGTTTTCTTAGCATTTAGTTGCTTTTACCACAAAAGAAAAAAGGTAACTGAGAAAACGGATATGTTAATTTGCGTGACTGTAGTCATCTTTTCACTATATATTTATATATCACAACATCACATTGTACACCTTAAATATGTACAATCAATCAATCAATGAAACAAAAATAAAGATATATCTTCAACTAATCCTTATGGAAAGAAGTTCTTCTAGAATTTCTGGAAGATCATTCTAGTTAGACTGAATGATTACGACTTATGAGAAATGAATGGATTCTGGGGAAAAACCAATCCCCAAGGGGAGAAAGGTCAGATTCTGAGATGGTGGGTAGAAATTCCAGGAATGGAAGTTTGAAGCAGGAGAGAGAAGTCAGCCTGAAGTCCAAATATCAAAGTTAGGACTTGGGGTCCGGCACAGTAGCTCATGCCTGTAATCCCAGCACTTTGGGAGGCAGAGGCAGGTGGATCACCCGAGCCCAAAAGTTTGAGACCAGACTGGGCAACATGGCAAAACCTGTCCCTACAAAAACACAAATATTAGCTAGGCATGGTGGTCCCAGCTACTCAGGAGGCTGAGGTGGGAGGATCCTTTGAGCCTGGAAGGTGGAGGCTGTAGTGAGCCATGATCACACCACTACACTCCAGCCTGGGCAAAAGAGTGAAACTCTGTAGCAAAAAAAAAAAGTTGGAACTTTAGTAGGAGTTCTAATGAGAGAACCTCTGGGGAGGATTTCATACTTAGCTGCTTTACTATGGCCTGTCAACTAAGTCCTATTTGGTGAACTGTTGGAAATCATTTATGTTACATGTAATAAGTCCTTTTAGTTTAGTTTAGATAGTTTGTTGGTTTTTCAACATATCAGTTGAGGCTCAGTCATACAACTTTGCATGTTGTCATGAAAGCGAAGGACTGGGCTAGAGAGGAAAATAAAACATACCTTATTCAGGTAGATTCTTAAATTAACTCCTAAAAAGCCCAATTTCCTAAAAAGGAATTAAATCCTTAATGTAAACTTTCAGCTTTTCTTTTGTACAGTTCATTTGAAAAACAATAAAAGAGGGAGATCTTGTTTTTGTTGGAAACATGAGCTTTTTTTCTTTTGACTTAGTGAGAAACAATTTATTTTTCTGATTGATAAGTATATTTTACATACTCTGGTCAATACATCAAATGTATAATGTGGAAGTTCCCTTAAGAATGCCAGGACTGCACATGTTAAAGTCAGCTACACATTGTATTAGGCTATTAGACAAATGTCACTTCTAGTATCACAATACATACATGTATTTTTTTTTCATTGACAGAGGAACATGCCTTTCAAAAAATATTTTATTGGATGAAACATTCTTATTTTCAGGAAAACTTTTGGTTCTTTAATATAATTTATTATGCTCTTTAAAAGTTTGTTTGATAAAAGCATTGGTACATTATAAATACCTGTAAAGAAAATATAGTTTAAAATTTCAAGGGAAATAGTATGTAAGTTTCCTCTTTTACATTTTCACAAAAATCCACACAGGCACTAAGAAAGACTGACAAAACTGCTTTATATCTGAATAATATATTCCAGGTTGGAAACATTTAATATGATTTTATTTAAATATTAAAGCTCTCAAGTGAACCTTTGGCTACAACCCAATGAGTTAGCTGGGGTTTTATCCCAGAAAATATTTTGTTAGGAAGAACCAAAAAGAAAGATTTGTACATCTAGCACTAGATCAGGAATAGAAAAGTGATGAGTTTTAATTCTAACTCTTTAATTTATTACCATTTACTGGCCACTCTGGGCTAATCTGAGAATTCTCTGGTCCTTTTTAGTTTTAATACTTTTTGATATGCTCCAATATTGGCAATTCTAACACTTTATGTCAAACAATATGTGAAACTTCCAAGGACAGAGTGATTCTGCAAGTCTTTTAGGAGAACATTCTCTAAGCATCACGGATATTGCTCTGGAAATATCCTCGTTCTATACAAATTCAAATGGTAGAAGAGTAGGTGAAAGTTTCTATTACCTGCCATACTTCAAGCCAAAGCAAGTGACAGACTCTAGTGTCCTTTTCATGTACTTTTGAGGTGATGAGTGGCCTTATGAAGTTCAAACTTCGTGGAAGAATTGCAAACAGCAAACTCAGTGGGAGAAAAACAGCATTGTAGGCGACTGGAGACTTTGTGAGCATATTGAGAGAGCATATTGAGAGAAGGAAGCTTGAAGGTTATTAATAAATGAATTAGTATTAGTGAGCATCCAGGTGAGGCGAGATTACAGAAGCAAATTGATAATTACTATTGTACAGATCCTGCCTAACAGAAGATGCCGTTTTGTTTTTTTTTTTTCCTAATGCATTTACACTTTGTACACATTCATTTAGTGTAGGAGTAGAAAAAATCAAATGCCTATTGGATACTGCCCAGCAAAGAATCAAGTGCCTGCTCTAGGTAGCATGGAGCAGGGCACCATGGGGACCCAGAGCTCATCTAATCAGGCAGCTCCTACTCAGCTCCAGCTAACTGTTGCCAGGGGCAAAGATGGGTCTGAGAATCAGGTTTTATGTGAAACACTGTATTTTCAATAACCACTCACATTTTTAAAACATTTTGCATGACAAACAAAATCTACCTGAGGGGCAGTTAAGGTCTATGGACTGCCAGTTTCTGTCTTCTGATTTGAAGTTTAGGAGCAATTTGGTGAGAATTTGGACATGATCAATTACAGGATTGGAGAAGATCCTTTCGTATCTAGGAATGAACATTCAGTTTCAAAGATCTAGGACACTCTGTTCTAATGAACACAGTTGGAAAAACAAAAACAAAAACAAAACTCATGGTTTCTCCCTATTATGAGTGTTTTTCTGTTATTTCATTAGGTCTCCATGTGATCAGTGGTTTCCTGTTATTGTAGAAAAAAATTGTGCCTGGGAATTTGCCAAGTCCCAAGTGAAAGCTTTTTTTTTCTGAGAAAGTGGTATAAGTCAGTTCTCCCAACATTCATTTTGTAGCGAGAAAGGAGACAGGTGTAGAAAACCTTCAGAAGAAGAGGAAATAGAGAAAAGACCAGGCACGCAGCACAATTCACAGCCGCCCCTGGATCCACGGATGCCTCTGGCACCACAGACATGGTGCACCAGGCAAAAAGGAATGTTCCAAAATTGCTCAAACCAGAGCATTCAGATGTCAAGGTCTGTTTCTAGATCAAATAATCCAGCTTTTGCCCAACATGACCAGATTTCGACTCCAGGAATGAGTGGCACTTTGGAATAGAAAGACTTGGGGAGTGAGTCTTATAGTGAACTCCTTCATTAGACTTTCTTGGCATCAAAATTTGAAGAACCACATGGCCAAGACAGGGAACAAGCTACAGGAACAGTTTCTGTCTCCTTCTCAGTATTTGCAGATTATGTTTTCAAATGAATTGGTATCTCAGATTTTACCTTTTCTTTTGAGATTTGAAATGGGCTCTTAACATAGTATTCTAATGTAGTGTAAGAGCTTTTTGTCACCAGTGACTCCAGAAAGAACAAAACACTTCATTTGTGTAGACAGGAAACGTGTTTTGAAATACCTATGATCAATTCTGGAAGTTGAACTTCCTGCTTGAGGTCATCCCCTTCACATATAAAGTTTAGGGAGAAAAAGAAAAGGTACCACAAAGGATATTATAAGCATAAGAATTCATAACAAAACAACCACTTCAGACACAGGCAAAATATCAGGGTAAAGAAGCAGTGTGAATATTTCCAACTTGAGACCACACACTTATTTTAATTTTCCTCATTCAGAATGTCCACCAGAGCTTGAAGCAGCCGGTCATCTCTGTGTTTATAAGGTTTAGTGTTATAAAAAACATCAACATAGTCATTATACAGACTGTCTTCAGAGTCTTTAAGCTGGGAAGGTTTGTTCAGCCTTTCCAGAGCTTCGTAGAAGTTTTCATAAGGGATGTTGGGCTTTGCACTTGGGGACTTCTTTGGTGATTGCTTTGGCGGCGAGTTTTTACTGAAAGCACTTTGTAGGAGTCTCAGCATAGCCTCGGAAGGGGCTCCTTCCTCCAGCTTATCCCTCTGGCCCCCCACGCTGCTGCTGCTGGGGCTTTTTGACACCACGGGGTTCTCCTTAGGGTTCTCTTGTGTGGGCTGTTCCTAAAACACAGAATGTCACCCACGAAGAGAAGAAGCTTCATTATTTATGGCCAGGCAAGCTGGGTGCAACCCTAGCACAGGCCCACTGCCTGCCCCTTGAGAGGCAATGAGGGGAGGGGAGAGAGTGTAAGACTGGGAGCCACATGGACTTGGGTTTCAATCCTCATTTGCCTCTGGGGTACCTTTGGCAACCATTTTAATCTTCCTCAACTTCACCTGTCAGGTGGAATAAGAGTACCTCCATTTGTGGTGGTTTTGAAAACTGGGTGAGACGGTATAGGTAAGTGGTCAGCGTATGCTGGTTTTCTTCACTTGTCAGCCTGCTGTCATGGAATCCATTTGGGGAAGCAGAGGATATCAAAATATCTAACAACTCATACATAAGGCGCCCACCGGTTGCGGGAGCATGGGAATACCTTCCTGGAGGAACTTGCTCTCAGAACTACCCTTTAGCCACTGAGTTTAAGAGTGGTCAGGGGAGAGACTGAGTTGCGTATCTAGGAATTTATGTTAGAATTATGTATTTGCAAAAATACATATTGTTAAGTGAAACAAATGAGTTTGTTTCCCGTGAGTATAAAAGGTATACGTGCATGTGTATACACATGCATACATTTAAATATAAATAAATGTAAGACAGACAAATTGAAGTAAAAAGGTTGGGGGGGTCCCTTTTTATTGCAGGCACTTTTCTTTTGAGAACTGGGGAGGCTGGGGAGGAGGAAGCTGGAGAGCTCAGAGAAGCCTCTCTTAGTCAACTGCTGTGGAAATGTTTCAATATTCTAACAACAGAAGGGTCCTGTTAATGCTCCTTAAGGAATCTCAGAGGGAGAAACACTCCCAAGGTTAACCTGCTTCCCAGACTGTGAAAGAAAGTATCTGAGACTTGGGTCCTGAAAGGAAGCTGCTTTGAAGAATATAAAGGGAGCTAGAACTGAAGCTGAGGCCTTCACAGTTCGTGTATAAGTTTCTTGAATATGTACTGTGCCTCTGTATCTTCCAAAACACCCAGCACAGAGCTTGACCTATTTAGAGCAGGGCATTCTGAAAATTCTGAAAACCTACCTATCACACCTGAGGCACTGTGCTAGCTGCTGGGATACAGAGATAAAGAAAATGTGGGCTTTTCCCCCCATCTGACAGTAGGAAGCCAGGACCACAGTAAGCTGAGACCAGGAATGTGAACGATTTACTTTAGCTATCCTCTGATTTTTTTTTTCTTTTTTTTTTTTTTTTTTTGAGAAAAAGTGTGATCTATCCCTCTCCTTAGTGTTGCCAAGCAGTGTCAGTTAATGAATTAATAAAAAGAAGCCTAAGTGATTTGGTCATTTGAGCCTTGTTTTCCTTTCTGCAAAATGGATACATGAATGTCTCTCCTTCCTAGGTTATGGGGATTACAGGTTAATGAGACAATGTGGAAAATGCTTAAAAACAAAGTGCATCCCTGTAATCCCAGCAGTTTGGTAGGCCAAGGTGGGAGGATCACAAGGTCAGGAGTTCGAGATCAGCCTGGCCAATAAGGTGAAACCTCGTTTCTACTAAAAATACAAAAATTACCCAGACATGGTGGTGGGCACCTGTAGTCCCAGCTACTCGGGAGGCTGGGGCAGGAAAATCGCTTGAACTCTGGAGGCAGAGGTTGCAGTGAGCCAAGATCACGCAACTGCACTCCAGCCTGGGCAACAGAGTGAGACTCTGTCTCAAATAAACAACAAAAAAAAGACAACTTTTTTTTCCCATTTGATATCTGTCATAAATTGAGAAAATTCATGTTAGGAAATTTAATAATTTTGAATTCATTAATTGTGATTTCTAATTTCTGGATAAAATATCAAATGAAAATCAAGTTTTATCCTATGGAAAGTAAATAGTTACCACTATCACTTCTTTTCCTCCCCATCGTGTTTGACTTATTTCCTGCTTGGAAGTTGGGTGCAGCTTCACTGACTACATTGTCTACAGTGTTCAAAGGAGAGCATGGCAAGAACAGAACCACACAGACCTCCTCCAGATCCACCATCTTCTCCACCCCTCTTCTGTCATTCTGAACGGTGTTGTAGGACGTGTACACACGAGGCTGCTTCATATGCTCTGGCTGAGAAGAGGTCCCATGCAAAATCAGCTTCCAGTTCACAATTCTTCCTTCATTTTGAATTCTTCCAGACTAACAAATAAGCATACCTATATTTAGTATGTGTTTTGAATCGTATGAAACAAACTCATTCAAAATATCTAAAAAGGATTTAATCATTAAAATCTAAATTTTAAGATTCTGTGCATTTCATGTGAAAGAAATAATTGGATTCACTCTTGCTATAAAAATTGACAGTTTGTAGGTTCCACAATTGAAAAACCTGTTGCTTCATAATCAGGCATTTAATTTAAAAATCAGAACTCTCTATGCAAATCTTCTTTTCTGTATTGGATGTATTCTTGAAAAGCTGANCTTCTATAAATATAATTATATTTCCCAATTATCAACTCATAGAAACATTCCACTGGGGAAAAAGTCAGCCTCGATACAGTATTACAAACAGCCTCTAGCATTAATAAGCCCTTAAAAATTGTGTCACACATATACACCATGGAATACTATGCAGCCATAAAAAATGAGTTCATGTTCTTTGTAGGGACATGGATGAAGCTAGAAACCATCATTGTCAGCAAACTAACACGGGAGCAGAAAACCAAACACCGCATGTATTTACTCATAGGCAGGAGTTGAACAATGAGAACACATGGACACAGGGAGGGAACATCATACACCGGGGCCTGTTGGAGAGTGGGGGCTAATGGGAGGGATAGCATTAGGAGAAATATCTAATGTAGATGAGGGTTGATGGGTGCAGCAAACCACCATGGCACATGTATACCTATGTAACAAACCTGCACGTTCTGCACATGTATCCCAGAACTTAAAGTATAATAAAAAATAAATAGGTCTACAAAGTTCAATTATAATAAATAAATAAATAAGGTCTATAAAGTTCAGTTACAAAAACATTGTATATTTATGGGAATTGTGATAATTTTCAGAGGTTCAACAATTATAAATATGTTAAAATCTAAAATATCTTTAAAAATCTAGAAGTGTAAGATCAGATTTTCCAGACTAAAAATCTAGAGGTGTAAGATCAGATTTTCCAGACTTGACATGAAATTATCCCATCTTGGTATATAGATTTTCTTAGTTTTCTGATGGTGAAATTGAGTTAGAGAATGGAGGCCAAGTTCAAGAACAGGCCCATTTATCAAGAAAATTTTTTTCCTCTATGAGAGCAGGACATTTTACAACTTCCATTTCTAAATCACGATTTTAGCAGTCTTTAGGAGAAAGCTATCCTCCAAGAAGAAAACATGACAAATGACTATAAAATTTGGATTAATTTAATTTACATTCCAGGAACTTTAAATAATTTATTTTCAAAAAGTTATCTAGGCCAGATGGGGTGGCTCACACCTGTAATCCCAGCACTTTGGGAGGTGGAGGCAGGCAGATCACCTGAGGTCAGGAGCTCGAGACCAGACTGGCCAACATGGTGAAAACCCGTCTCTACTAAAAATACAAAAATTATCTGGGCATGGTGGTGGGTGCCTGTAATCCCAGCTACTCAGGAGGCTGAGGCAGGAGAATCGCTTGAACCCAGGAGGCAGAGGTTAGAGTAAGCTGAGATTGTGCCACTGCACTCCAGCCTTGGTAACAAGAGCAAAACTTCGTCTAAAAAAAAAAAAAGTTATCTAAGCATGTAATAGGCATGTAATTCTACACTGCTTATATTTGTTACACTTGTATCTCAGAAGGACACAGAACCAGAACATCATTCATTTATATTCTCACCTACAGAGAATGTTGGAGAAATGATGCAAAAATAAATAATTCAGCTATATTTGGCTTTTCTCTAACTTTTACTCTGTCCTTTCAATTTTGTGACTCTGTGTTAAAATTACAGAAAGATGTCAGAGAATGTTAGTCAATAGAATGAAAAAGAAATGAGAAATGCTTTTTGGTTTGTTTCATTTCTAAAATTGTTTTAAAAAGTCATATTAAATAAGATATATTGCCAAACATTAAGCCACTTCTAAATAGCCACTGCAAAATAATTGTAAGCATGCCTTTAAGATGTGACTGTGGCAGAATGTCATACCCAAGCTGGTCTGAGCATTTAAGTATCTTTGTGAATACGGTTGATTTTGGTGGCTAAATAGGTCAGACGGCTGGCTGCATGCAGACATGGGAACACCTGACTTTGTCCCACAGTCTGTCACATTGTTTATACAAGTACTTTTTTCCCTCTTATAGTATGGCTGGTGCCTAGTCTTCCTTTTTGAATATGATCTACATAACCAAGCAGTCGGGGCTTGAAACACTAGACTTTTCACTTACGTCTACTAAGAAGTGGTACAAGTCTTTAGGGCCCTAATTAATGAAGAAATCAACTTAAAAGTGCTTCAAAGTGTTTAAAAGTAAGTTTCTGTTCTTTCATCCTTTCATTCATACTTACCATGTCTGTAATTTGCAAAGTCCAAGTACCTATAGGGTTCTCTCCCCATGTGTGAACAGACATGAAGTCCCAGTTCTTAAAGCCATTAGGAGATGTATCCCGTTCTCTTTCAGCCAACAGCACAGTGCTAGTTCCTATGCAACAAATACAAGTTAATGAATGTCCTAATAGCCCTGACACGAGGATATACTCTAGCATCTGATAACTGAAAATAAAAGCTGAAAAAGATGAGATCTCCTAATTCTCTTTCAGTATAAGGATAGAGACATTCACAAGGAAACTATGATCTATAGTACTTAGTTTTTAGTTTTATCTATAGTACTTAGCGCATTGCCTGGCATAGCAATGAATATTATTTGCCTCAGTAAATATTATGGAAAAAATAATGAATGAATGAATATGTTGACTAAGGTTTATTCAAATAAGGAGAACTCAGAGAACTACATTTACAAATTGAATTAAAGAAGAGAGTCAAAAATCTAAAATACATTTTAATGAAACTATCATTTCTGAAGTGTAAGAGGAAATCTTAAAAATTTAGTAGGTGCCTGACTCCATAATGATTTAGACTATATAATAAACTAATTAAATTATCATTTAATTAGTTTATTATATAGTCATTAATAATCATAATTATTTAATGTATTAATTTCTTAAAGATTTTAACAATCTCTTATATTAAAAGACAAGACAAGATTACCACTAAATTTTCAACTCCAAGCCCTCTCTAGATGAATGAATAATAGTTCTATGTGGAAGCGTTAAATAATTGTAGGTCTATCAATTAAGAAAGCATTCTACCAATATTTCAGGTTAATTCTAATACATCTAGAAAGCATAACTTCAAAATTAACAGAGCCTATTCCAAACCTCTAGGAGTTAATATTCAGGAGGAAGATCATAGAGATAGCTTATCTTCCGCACGTTATCACCCACAGAAACCAAATTTAGTCAGTTGAGTCCTACTAAGATATAAAGGAGTATTGGGACTGCTCCTCCTGGTTAGATTATGGCTTCTGGTTCACAAGCCCATTCCCATCCACTATCTTATCTGAATTAGCACCTTTCAGGAAAAGGCATGTTTATATATCATATAAAATGGCCTTATTCATGTTACGGTAAATTTGTTAATCTCAATCTTCTCTAATGGATCTGAATTCCCAGTTTTCAGTGCACTCCTTGTATGTTTCAGCTATATCTGTGAGTTTGGTTATCAGGGTAACTATCACTAATTTGTTATCTAAGAGAAAAGTGATAGATCAGTAAACTGGAAAAGTAAACACAGTATGAAAATGCATGACTTCAGAAAAGTGTATTAATTGGCATTATTTCAATGGGCCTCATTCTCTGCTTATCAAAGGATCAGTGGGAATGGGCAGGGCAGAGGGAGCTCTGACTTCAAGAAAAAGGAAAAATAAACATGTTTTTTAAAGGCATAAAAATATCTATTAGGAGACTTTGTTCTATGAATAAACAAAAGCAATCAGTTATTTGTCATTCAACTTACACTTAAAAATTTAAATGGTTTGGAAGATTTTGTTTTTAATTTACCAGCAGCAGAAGTAAGTGTGACATGAAGGTCTCCTCTTCGGGAGTATTCAATTGTTGCTTCAAATTGCACATGCTCCAGGGAATTGATAGCATTTTCTTGTCCTTCACAAGCTCTTGTTGGAATTTCAATGATAACTTCTCCATTAGCTTTCAGAGCTCTAAATACATTAAAGAATCAGCATTGAATAAAGTATATCCCAGCTTCCTTGCATTTTATGCGTATCTGCACACATCAGTCTTGACTAGATACTCAACTAAGCTTTTTGTCTCTCCTTGCGATGTGTAGATTTCAGGATTAGGTACACATAAATTTTAATGCATAAGAAAATGGTAAGGGGCACTAATACTTAAATACAATGCTATTTGCTGTGGAGTCAAATTCAGGTAGATTTATTGTGGACCCATCAAAAAGATCCCCTTAAGAAAAAAATGATTTTATCTAGAAGGCGTTCTGAAGGCATGCCCCAAGCTTCTCTTCCTGGGATATTTTGGGTGAGGTGGGTCTTCAGTATTATTTTGGTTGCCTTGATAGAAATGAGAAAACTCTCATGGCAGAAATTGCTTCTGTGGCAAGAAGTGATTTGCCAGAGAGAGTCTGTGTAAAAGTGTATGATAAGGAATCCTTCATGGAAGAAAAGCCATGAATCACACAGCACTGTGGCATGAAGCAAGGCTATTTTGGAAGTAGATTTTGAGTAAAAGTGGTTGGCAAGTACTACATTTCATCAACCCTAAGATGCATTTTATAAAATAGTTAAACACTGGATTTGGAATGAATCTTAAAACTGATGATTGGTTGATCACAGTTTAATTGACAGTAAAACAATGGTGCACCTTGGACTGGGTGCTATGTGGTAGGTGGACTACAAGAGGAACATGCAAATGTGTTAACATGATTTCTAGAACTCTAATCTCTCAGTGAATCCCCATGGAGACCCACAGAGAACACTGGAAAACTCCAACTCCATCTACTTCAGAAGGGTAGGTGCAAAAAAAATCAGGCAGAGTGGCAAACACAGTAATGAAATTGTGTCATGGGCACATATGTGTTTAAAATTCCAGGAGATACTTACCTGGGCTGAAAGTCATTGTCCTTTACAACACACTCTTTCTTCTCAGGCACACTCCTCCAGGTCCTGGGATCAGCTAAATCCACCAGAGCCTTGGCATTTAGCAAGCCAAATCCAAATCGACTATTCACCATCAAGCCTGCTCCATTCTTTTTCCATCCAGGGTTATTGGCCAGTGGGTCATACTCAGAGGTCCAGACAACCAGGTGCTGCATATCTCGCCAGGTGAGATTTGGGCTGGAGGGGAAGTGACCCAAAGTGTCTTTCAGAGAAAAAAATGAAGTCTCCTTGCAAAAGTGAGTGCTAACAATAAGCATCTCCATTCAGGGATTATGAAGTACCTTTTGCTATTCTACTTATATTATTCTAGTGTCTATTACTGTTCATATATCCTTCATTTGGAATTCAGAACACAGTGCTGAAAACTTCTCCCTGTAGCATGTAAGTTATGACTTCTCCCCATGGCAAATAAGCTTTTACTATGAGTAAAATTCAATCCTCAGCATTATAGAAGTATAATACTTTGTCCTTAATTTCTAATTACTTACATTTAACTGAGCAAACATTTTAAATGGTAACACTTTCTTTATGTCCTCTAGTCTCATGGTATCCATCAAAAGCCTCAGCACTTTCAGCATTATGAACCCACAGATGAAGCCCTGAATTCCTTCTTAGGAAGAGTGAGATGTTAAAGACACAGACTGGTTACCTACTGGAAACATGTATTGCCTTTTTATTTATCTATCAGAAGGGTCAAGAAACTCTTAGCTATTTGAGCTCACCCTTGCAAGGCACTATACTAATACTGTAAGGATATTCAAGGATGTGGTTCTTGTCTTCAAGAAGTTTCCAATCCAGTACAAAGAATTAAGGCTTTTCATAATTTTATCTGCTGAATGCTATATTCATAGCTTAATGCATTGTGAAGTTTAGAGGAAAAAGAATTTCCATGGAACAGAAATATCTAGGAAAGCTTTGTGGGGGAGAAATATTGAAGCTGGACTTTGACAGGGGGTAGAATATTAAGAAGTGGAGATAGAGAAGGCATGAGGCCACTGGAGCAAAAGCACCAAGGTGGGACAGTGCAGATGTGGCCAGATGGCAGCCTGGTTTGCTGGCGCAGGGGTGAGGCAGTGAGGAACACTGAGCCAGAGCGAAGTGCCAGAAAGGGAGCTTATACATTATTCTTTAGGCAGTGGGAATCAGTGAGGATTTTTGAGCAAGGAAATAGTAAAATCATAAGTCTCAGTAAGATTAATTTAGCAACACTATAAAGACAAATCAGAGATACAAGGGATTGTTGGTTCTATTATAATATGATGAGGCCTTCCTTGATCAACCTATTTAAAATTTCCACTCTCCCACATCATCCCGAGCTCTCTCATTCTGCTATATGTGCATGTTCTCCTTCCATAACACGTACAGGCTTCTAACATGCTGGGACACTTATTTGCATTGTGTATTATTAATGTCTGTCTCTTTGGTTCGAATTTAACTGTGAGAGGTGGTGACATCTTTATCTAACTTGTTCTCTGATGTGTAGCACCCAGAAGAATGCTGAGCACAGGGTATGAGATCAGCGGATATGGTTGGTTCAGAGACTAAACATGCCTAAGTGGTAACTAGCCCCAAATAGAACTTTAAAACGTATCGCTCCTAGTCATCAGTCAGATTCTCAAACTTCTCCTTGACTTTGAGACCTGTTTTGTTCTCTGAAGCCAATCAAGCATTATGTAATAAGTAGATGCCCCAGTTTTTACTCTTCAAAGTTCCCGTCTCAGCACTCGGTTGGAGAACAATCATCAGACAAGTCTGGCTCACTTTGCTGCCTTCTCCCCAGAGCTGGTTCAGTAATCCCCTGGTGACAAGAAAGGCAGTGGACACTCCTAAACATTGAAGAGTTCGGCTCCCGGTTAAAAAATGGTGTGTGATTTTTCGGGCCTGACCATAGGCTACTTGGAAGGTTTTACCCGGCGCACCACACGGGGAAGCTGCCTTCCCACGCAGAGTGCACACCTGGTGCCTCGCAGCCTCTGAGAGAAGTTCCCATGAAAGCCGCAGGCCCCGGCCCCCTCATGTTCGATCCATATTGACATTCCTCGCTGGTGAGAGCTTTCCTCTCTAGGTCCCTCGGCCAGGCGCCTCTGCCTAGGCCTCCTGGTGGAGAGGAGGGGAAACATCCAGGCACTTTCTTCATTCCATCTCTGCCTGGTGCCTCTCCACTCCTGCGCTGTCTTGGTTCCTCTCCGCCTCACACCCGAGAGTCCATAAAATTGGCAAAGCCTTTTGTTCAGGTCTCCCTCAACAGTGCGATGACCCTCATGTCTGTGCTGAGCCACTCAACCAGTGTGCCAAGCCACGGGGAAAAGGAGCAGGGCGAGTCAGTGTTTTCTCCCGTTCAGACTCTTGCTTATATCATAGCAGTGATTAAAGGTTCAGTGCTTTCATTTTTGGCTTGTTGCATTAATGGGTTACTCCACACCTGACAGCTCAGCTCGCCTGAGCGGAGCTCCTGACAAACATACCACTTCACCCTGGAGAGGGATTGACAGAGGCCTTGGAAGGACACCGGTTTAGGGATCCTCAGTGAGTCCCAGAATGCTTGCCTCATAATCACCTGGTACACGTGTAAATAGAAAAGAGCATTTTATTGAAGTGCTTGCTTCCTTCCAGTCTTTTCAAAGGAGTATTAAGTAAAAGCCTCGTATCAAGGCAGTCAATGGGCAACACATCAGTTTTCCATTTGGATCATCAGTGTGCAGGTGCATGTATGGAGGCAGGAAGGAGGAAGCGTACTGAGGAGGCTTAAGGCAAGATGCTGATAATCATGATTTTCACATATAGCACACGTGTCCTATATTTCTGTAGTAGAGCAGTTATTTTATATGTTTGCAGGTTTTATTGTTTTAAAAGTTTCCTTTATCTAGTCTTTGCAAAATATTCAAGGAGATTCATTGTCATGCAATTAGAAAAGCCTATTTTTCTAAGAGTTATTCTTCATTTGTGTGCTTGTGTTTTATAAATAAAAAGGAGCTGCTGACAACAGTGCAACTCATTCCTGACAGCCTTCCTTTGTTAATTTGCGCTCAACAACATCCACAGTAATTAAATTTTTAAAAACTGCATTGAGTTGCTAATCAAAGATATGTTTACAGAAAATAAGGGTATGCAATTAAACACTGAATTAAGCACTGCTTCTAATTAGAAGAGATGTAGGTAATGTAATTTGGAGACAAATTCTAGCATCAGAAGTCTTCAGAACTATCTGGTTCAGCCTCTAATCATACCTAAATTAGCCCAGATCTGAAAGATTTTCTAACTTGGACTTTCTAACATTTCACAACCCACGAAGTCAAGAATTTTTTTGTTGTGATTTTTTCCAAAGGTTTCATGCAGCCCTGAAAGTCCATTTCTCTTTCTCCAGGCTTTAGCAAAACCAGAAGTTTGGCTCATCTGTTCGTTTAACATTTCTGGTGTAAAAGGATTCAATGGTTCACTTCAGTATTTTCCTCACCTATTAAAAAGCATTCTGATTCTTTTGATCTCTCCTCAGAAGGCTGAGACTATTTTCTACCAGATTTCTCAGGTATATTCAGTATATAATAATAATAATAGTGCCACAGACATTTATGCAAGGAATTCCTTTCTCTCTTATATTTATTTCCAAGATGTACCTACTAACTGTTCTAGTGGGTTTCTACACAAACACAGCCGATGAGGTTGTAGGAAAACACAGTGGTAAAAGTAACTCTCCATAGCATTTGCTTCTCAAAACTTGGTTAAGGTAGTACTAGCATTAAAAGGTGCCTGGGAGATTTGTTAAAAAAAAAAAAAAAAAAGGAATTCCTAGATTGCGCATCAGAAACTTCTAGGCAGGTACAAGGTCTGAATTAGTTGTTGGCAAAAGGACCTGGGAACTGGCATGTTAAATAAATTCCCCAGGTGATGATTATGTATGCTGGTGCTTGAGAAACCTTCCTTTAGTGAAAGAAAGTATTTCTCTGCACATATTTCAACCAGAAACCATTCCTTCGCCTTCCCTTTTCTCCTCCCATTCCCCAACACTCTGGCTATATAACATTTAACACAGCATATTGAGTAGTCTGCTTGTGACAGAAAACTTAAGAGAGACTCATAAATGCATGTTCATTTATCAGCCTCAATCTTCTTAACCCCTCTTTATTTAAGGGGATGATAGGCTGCCATTCAACACTGCCTCTCCCTCACAGGGCTGGGGGAGGCTGCAAGGTGTGGTTGCTGATAACACAGGCTTTGCACTCAGACAGACTTGAGTTTGAATCTCTTTGTGGGGTCTTGGTTACATATCTCAACCTCTCTAAATCTTAATTTTTTCCATTTATAAGTGAAATTAATAATTTCCATGTCGTAAGAATGTTGTAAAGATTATCATTAATATTGTATATAAAGAGGTCAGCTGTGTCTGGTCCATAGTAAGAACCTAATCAATATTGGATGTCATTATTTTTGAAAAGTTTAGGCAAGGGTTCTTCAGTCTCCATAGTTGTTCCTGTGGGATGGTACATGATTAAATAATTTTCTCATTCTTGAGTGCCTTGGCATAAAGCTTGGTCACATTTCTAGAAATTCTGGCATTCAGCTTTGGTATAGACAATTGAATAGAGTTCAGAATAATGTCCAATTGAGAGCAGACATCTTAATAATCTCTATGTATCTTGGCAGTAAGGATATAAATGTTAAGATAGATCAGTCATATCTATGTTACTGATGAATTGAATCAAAATGAGGGAAATTAAATTCTTATGATATGCACCTGGGAGATCACAGACTCTCAATATCTCTTAAATCATGAACACTGAGAATCTGGTGAAACCTATAAGCCATTCCCCAGAAATATGCCATACACACACTTATAAGCAATTCTGAATTTAGTTGCAAAGAGATTCAGGGACCCCTTGAAACCCATTTGAGTGTTTCATAGAAATGAAACCTCTGCTTTAAAGATGGTCCATCAGAGACTGAGATGAATGAGGCTAGATCACTCCTATATCATTTTCTCCTATACGGAAAAAGGAAGGATAAAATTAACCAGGCGTGGTGGCACATGCCTGTAATCCCAGCTACTTGGGAAGCTGAGGCACGAGAATTGCTTGAACCTGGGAGGTGGAGGTTGCAGTGAGCCAAGATCATGCCACTGCACTTCAACCTGGGTGACGGAGTGAGACTCTCTCCAAAAGAAAAAGGAAACGGAAGGATTATTTTCTTTATAGGATCACTTTCTACTATACAGAAAAAGAAGGCTTGAGGTTTTAGAAACCAAGGATTACACTTTTACAATTTCAGTTCTAACGTAAAATTGACATTACATTTGTTCAGCAGATGGATATTTATACCATGTTGGCCACTATACAAGGATGGGCTAGGCATGGCCAGTTCTGTTTACATGTATCTGACAGGTGTTGGATAGAGAAGAAAGGTTCTAGACATAAAATTTTAAGATGGCTTTCTTTTAACAGTTCCCTGGGGTAGTAGTCTGTATTTTGAAATCTTAAATATAAAGTCTATTGCACAGGCTCCTATAATCCATAGGACCTTATTTTCTTCCATTTAAGACTCTTCATCACTGACCCCAACAATTCACATTGGATTATCTATATATGCTGACATTTTCAATCTCAACTCTGAGAATCTTAGGAAGGGAAGAAGTTTGAAAAAAAGCTCTGGTTTGACCCCTTTATTTTATAGATGGAAAGACTGAGCCCCACATGTAAATTAACTTGCCTACGGCCACATGGATTGTGGTAGAGCTAGAACTTGAAGCCAGATATTCCTTGCAATTTTCACTGCTCGGACAATTTTTCTTGAAGTTTATTTGGATCTGCTGATGCCAGTCTCAGCTTGTATTCATAGATTTTTGTCTTTTGACCATCTACTTCCTATTATACGTGAACTCAGATTCTGAACATAGCTTTTCTGGAGGGCCCAATATCTGTATCTAATTGAGCAACTGGATTTGCTTCTTCCCTTACCAACAACTCCAGGTCCTCCAAGTAGGTAAGAGCCTTGCTAGACCTGTCTTGCTTAGCCCCTGTGGCCATCTCGTAATCAAGATACCCAGGAATATACCCCATCTCCATAGGAAGCCCCAGGGATGCTAGAAATAAACTGGGCTTTCCTGGACAAAGGCTCAGCAACCTTAGGGCTTTTCCAGTTGTGGTAAAAGGCCAAAATGTCCTTCCCTTCTGTTATTACGAACTGAGTCTACTGAACATGACACGAGGACACTGGTTTGTTCTCTCTAGAGAATAAGTAATTTCTTCTAGGATAATCTCCTTATTAGGAAGGATAATAGTAACTTACAAGTTTAATCACTTCCTCTAATATGCAACCATAGCACCTGACTTGACATTTCAAGATTCGCTGTCACCACATATCAGAAAGCAGGAATGAGGGCACATAAAAAGCTGTGATGTGCAGTGTGAGACAGTTCCATTTTTCCTCTGTGTTAAGTATTGAACTATTGGGTAATTACAAGAAAAAAAATGTTAAATCTTTTTCTAAAATTATGCACTAAAATAAATTCCAGAGGGATTTAGAATTTAAACATGGTAAAGGAACCATAATAAAAGACATATAAATAAATGTTTATCTAATTTGGGGTTGTGAGGATTTTCCTGAGCATAAAAGCAAAAGAAGAAGCCTTAAAGAAACAGACTGAGAAACATAACTACAGACATATTAACTTCGTTTCATTAAAAATTACATAGAAACAAATTAAAAGGTAAATGTCAAACTTATAAAACATCTAGCTTTTGTGAACCGAGGCCATAAAACAAAACTAAGGCCATAAAGAAGCAACCACAGAAGACAAAGAGCTGAAGGGTATGAAATATTGAGCTTCATTAATAATTAAACACAAGCAGAGATACTGTTTTCACCTATCAAAATAGCAAAGATCTTAAAAGATAATAAAAGCAGTTTTGGCAAGGGTTTTGGAAACTGGCAGTTTCACACACACATTCCTGGAGGGAATAAAATGGTTTCATCATTCAAGGCAGCAACTTGTCAATATGTATCAAAATCATTAAAACATATTTGCCTTTTGACCCAGAAATTCCAATTCTGAGGAAATTATCAGAGATGATAATTAATTTATCCTGAGGAAATTATCAGAGATGACAACTAATATTTACCAACAATGGTGTTTAAGCATGATTAGATGACTTTAACAAAATTTGCATTTATACAATGGAACACCATGAAAAGATAAAAATTCTGTCTTTAAATCTCATGTCCCCTGATGTGATTGTATCAGCTCCAGGACTAGGCTTATATATTCAAAGAAAGGAGTTTTTTAAAGCTTGTTCCTAAAACTGCCCGCTGGAAGCTATTTAAACAAAATCCTGCTGGATGGAAATAAACAAAAAGCGCTGTAGCTGAGTGGGAAGAAGATTTGAGGGATAGCCTGAGTTTTAAAGGTCAAAGAACATTGACTTAGGAGAAAGTGCATTTAATATATTGTAGAATGGACTTTAAAAACAGAATACAAAATAATGTCTATATTAAGATCCCAATGTTGTAAGATGTGTGTGTGTTAAATCTACACTGAGATGTCAACTATGGTTAGTAACCTCAAAGCGGCAGGAAAGAAAGAGCTTTTATTTGCAGTAGTCCAAAATTTCTTCTGTAACTGCATATTCAGAAAAAAAAAATAAATGTTATTAAAAAGAAGGAGAATCAGGCTTTGTAAAGGTGACTAGAAGCTTTCTGGGCCTTACTTTGCTTCCAGGGCCAGAGCGAAGATGCCAGCAGCCAGAGGTGCGGAGGCCGAGGTGCCTGTGTGCGTCTCCGTGCAGTCATTGTGCAGGTCAGCACTCGTCTGGATGGCGTCAGGAAGGAGAGAAAGGCGGGGAGAACACGTGAGGAGTGTGAGCCTGTCTCGGGGGTTAACGGTACCAAAGGCTGCATCTGCTATGACCAGGAAACTCAGCTGATTCGATTGCCTACTTTCTCCTCTAAACCACCGGCGGATGTTTGCCATCTGCTATTTTAGTTCACTCCCCTCTATATGCAACTTTTCTGTAATTCTGGTAGCAAGATGCCTTTTCTGGGGATGAAGTACTCCCACTATGAATATTTTCTTTTCTGAGATTCCCAAACGAAATGCTGTCTATAAAAAACAAAGTTTCAAAATCACTGTGAATCATGCTGGCCCATTAATCATCAGGTCCATTGTGTTTGGTCTGGCATATTTAGAAATTCTGTCTCATACAAAATTCTCTTTTACCTTCAGATTGACATTCGGCTGCCTCTTCAGCTGAAGGATATGAAGCCATCCTGGTCTTAGCCATTTGAACTACTTGCACAAAAAATGCTTAGTATGTAGTTTGCACTCACTGTTGACTAGATTTGATACTATGAGTTGGTGTCCACATATGCACTTTGAGGAAAATGCTGGGTCCTTAAAGTGCCCTGGACTGGGTTCAGATTCTCTAACTGCTACCTAATGGATTTGTCCTCAGGCAAGTCGTGTGGCTCCCCATCTGTAAAATGTGATTTATATTCCCTGACTCACATGCTGAGACTTAACCAAAATGTCCTCTGTGAAAGTATTTTTACATGATTTTCTTGCAAGTAGGGAATTACCCTGGCTAACTTTAGGGTAATGAAGAGATTACTGAGAGGGAGGGAGGAAACTAAAAAGACTTCCTGTCTGCCTTAAGGACCACGGCACTGCCGGTTGGGCCACGGGATTACTAACAAGACACCCACCTAGGCTCCAGCACTGAAGTTCTAGCTCGAGATTTCGATGTGTGGGAGGGAGGTGTAAAAAAATAATTTGTTCTATTATCACCTCCATTGGCTTCCTGCTTGGAGTTGCTGAATTTCTCAAGTTATAATGGCTCTACTCCTCAGAGGGCTGCGGAAGTAAGGTTGCCCTTTTTACCTGTTGACGCAAGCAAGCCCCCAGAGATGACTATGCTGTGAAAAAGGTTTGCGTAAGAAAAAGGTTATGTTACTGAGACTGTCTCAAATAGAATGCACCAGCTGTCTCTCCTAAGGCTGGCTTTCTTAAGGAGGGAGTTTTACAAAGATAGAAAACATTTCTTCTGCTTCAGTGCAGGGTAGCCTAGAAAAGGAACAGTCTCTGAAATGATGATTCTAAAATGCCTAACAGGCCATTTTCTAAAGGAAGCTCTGGACACCCAGGAAATGACAACAGCCAGGGGCTCTGAAGACAAGCGGGGCAAATGTCTGATATGCCCCTTTCAAAAGCTGTAAAATATGCCTGCCGTAAAAACCCCTGGTTAGAATGTCACTGTCTATTACTTGAGTAGCTAAAGACATGCTCATGAGAAGCAGACCCACATTTCTAAGTTGAGACCACAGCTTCGCTGACTAAACTAAGTTGCCGAAGACTGTTCCTGTATGAAGACGACATTCGTGCTGACAATTTTGTCAAGATGCCATGAATAAGAATCTTGCACACATTCCAAGGTCATTATTATAGGGTTCATCCAACCTCTAATTAGATCATGAGCTGCTATTTCCTTGAGATAGGATCTATATACTTTAGCTATTTGGTTCTCTCTGTGTCAGGAGTTAAACTGAGGGCTTTACATTTTTAAATTAAAAGTGCCTCATTTTGTTCTCAAAGCACCTAAATGCCCCCCCAGCATCATGCCCTTGAAGGGAAATCCAATAATTGCCCTTGGCCGTCTGACTCATGGAAGCAAAGGCACAGGCAAGTGAGGGCTGGAGGAGCTCTCTGAGCATACAACATCCAGAGCTGCTTACCCAGATGCTGAGCAGTTCACCTCAGGGGACACTGAGACTATTTTCCTGCAGGTCATCCATTCTGAGGACACAGCTGGTGTAGACTCTGTATTTTTATCATCTGCTACAGGGCAAGTCAGACTATATCCCTGCTATTAAAGGATCAGCAAGTACAAGGGTGATAAAGCCCCAACAACCCTGAAATCCCCTTTAAGGCTGTTTCCAGGGAGGCATCAGACAAGCAGAAAAGACATTTGGAGTCTCGGCTGTGTGTAATGACAGGTTTGGTGGCTTCTCAAGGCTGGGTTTAAAAATGACAGAGGGGAAGATCGTCTTGGCAAAAGTGTCATTATCCCTGGAGAGAAAACTTTCTGATGTATGCCAGCCTTTCATGTGAGTAAGCCTGAGTCTCCCCAGCTGAGACATCAAGCTTCAGCGAATCAATCCTACCAAAGGTCAGTTAGGGGGATCATTTTGCATGCATGCCATGCTCTCCTACCTAAGCAGAGGGAATTAGACAAAAGCAACATACGATTCGCTGGTCGGTGTAATCCCCGCTGCTGTAAGAGGTGGCCAGTGTGGAGGAGCACTTCTCAGCATACCAGGGGGACAGGCCTTGCTGGGAGGCACTGCTGATGGAGATGGTGTAGATGCTGTCTGTGTAGCCATCACAGTCACAATTATCTCCCTGACGCCCCCCGTTTCCCGAAGCCCAGACGAAGATGGACCCCTTCCCCTGTCTCCCCTAAAGGAAAAGCCAGAATGCATATCATCTGTTATCATCTATTGGGGTCACTGTTATATCCCAATAAAATCCCCAACAAATACATGTGTGAAATTCTGAGACAGCTATTTGGGATTTATCTTCAACTCCAGGTCTTTTGGCTTCAGTGGTGGAAATCTCACAAGGCTGTGTGTTATAAGTCACTGGACTGTGGCCCTGCCAGTGTCGGCCCTCCTGGTGTAGCACTGAATGCACGCTTCTCTTTCTCACACAGATTCATAATCTAGCCTTTTGCACTTACTCATATTTTTCCACCCTTCTCTTGGTTTATGTCACTGCACTTGAATCTTTGAACTTCCTCTCTTTCTTTCTGCTTGAATCTTCTGGCTGACTGATAGAATGACAAAATTAGGGATTATTCAGAGCTGCCTCGCAGCTGCATTAAAAGGGACTCTTCAATTGAATGGAACTTGTCAAGGCCGCCCTTTCTATGATTTTTCAATTTGTGCTCTCCAGAGTTTCTACTTTTGTTTCATCCTGTGGAGCACAAGGTTTTAGAATCTATGCAGGAATACAGTAAATCCGAGTGACAGAGCAACCCAGCCAAGGCACGGGTATTCAACAGGCACGTGCAGAGTAGAAGGCAGCACATTTCTGTACCTGAAGAGCATTTCCAGAGCACTTGGAAGAAGTCTGGTTAGTATTTTACTAGTGTAAAATCCTGAAAGCAGCAGGAAAATGAGGAAAGAGAAAGAAATGTCCAGAAATACTTTTAAAATAAGTATGCTAAAAGTAATAAATTTCTATTCAACCTCAGACCCAAATAGGGAAAACTCATTTTATTTATTTATTTTATTTTTATTTTTGAGACAGGATCTCATTCTGTCACCCAGGCTGGAGTGCAAATGGTGCAATCTCAGCTCACTGCAACCTCCGCCTTCTGGGTTCAAGCAATTCTCATGCCTCAGCCTCCTGAGTAGAGGACATTATGGGCGCCTAAGGAGTCTAAGTTGAGACCATAGTTTTACTGTTTAAACTAGGTTGCAAAAGAACACAACCTAGTTACAGCTGGCTCATTTTTGTGTTTTTAGTAGAGGTGGGATTTCTCCATGTTGGCCAGGCTGGTCTCAAACTCCTGGCTTCAGGTGATCTGCCTGCCTCTCAAAGTGATCTGCACTTTGGCCTCTCAAAGTGTTGGGATTATAGGTATGAGCCACCGCACCTGGCCACAAATAGGGAAAGCTTTCTTAACCCTTAACTTTCATCCCTCTGAAGAGTGATTTGGCTCTCTACGTGCATTTAAAATTGTAGGCCGGGCACAGTGACTCACAGCTGTCATCCCAGCACCTTGGGAAGCCAAGGCAGGTTGATCACGGGGTCAGGAGATTGACATCATCCTGGCCAACATGGTGAAAACCCATCTCTATTAAAATATAAAAAATCAGCCAGGCATGGTGGTGCATGCCTGTAGTCACAGCTGGTTGGGAGGCTGAGGCAGGGGAATTGCTTGAACCTGGGAGGTGGAGATTGCAATGAGCCGAGACTGTGCCACTGGACTCCAGCCTGATGACAGAGTGAGACTCTATCTCAAAAAAAAAAAAAAATTGCAAAGGACTTTGTTAAGAAATATACAACAATGTTTTTCTATGTAACCTAAGTGTTCTTTCCTTCTCTTCATATCCAAACGGTCAAGTTTCACTTCTTGTGGGTCTACGTTAAGCATCTTACCTGTTTGACACCATATTCAAAAGCCTTCTGAGCTAGCCGGCCAGGCCCCTCCACAGTTTTCCCATCATCATTAGGGCCCCAGCTTGCACTATAAATATCTACGTGTCCAGGATTGAATCCAATTGAACTGGCCTCAATAGCATCCGTCACAATGCCATCCAGCATTCTTATGCCTGAGAAACAAAATAAACAAACATACACAAGGTCAGTGTCAGTGTGTACATGGACAAAGGCCCAATACTCTTACTATTTGTATTTTTAAAGGACTTTAGGAGTCAAAAACCAGGTAACTGCTAGATGTCCCCAATTTCTGTAACCCAGCTACTGATACCACAGAAAGAAGGAACATGCCACTGCCCCCATAAGCTTTCTTGTTGCACTTTAGAGATAATACTATGTAGCAGTGTAGGCAGCTGTGATTTTTTTTTTAATTTTTTTGTTTTTTTTGTCCCACTCGAGGCTCTGTTCCTAGCAGTCCCTCTGGGCATTGAGTTTGAAGTGAAGCAGTATCCTTAGATGAAAGGAAGTGGCTGTGGTTGTTGTCAATTACAAAATATTTGCCCTCTCTCCCACCTCAACTAAGTGACAGAACAGCATTCAGAAAGACCCTAAAGCAGCCCTCCCACAATGCACCTGCTCATGGCTGTCTCACAAATGACTGTGGCTCCAGTGCCACACGAAGGACTTTGGAGAGGAAAGCATGTCGCTTAAAAAGATTTAGCCACAACAGAAAACCAATGAATAGGGAAAGCACTCTTGTTTCTAAGCCCTGATTTGAAATAGCCCAGAGGCCATCCTTTCATGTGTTTGCTAAGAAACATTTTCAAGAAACATGCTTCCTTTTCTTCTAAATAATCTCAAGGATGAAATCATTGCCATGGATTTCACTCCTGAGGGGGGATCATTTTTCATCAGGGCAATGTAGATGTGGTAGCTCTTTGTGCTTTCCAACAGGCTGTCACCCGTCATCAGACTTATGAATTCAAGAGCCAGGAAGGCAAAAGCAATCTGGACAGATTACAGGCAGCTACCTCAGTTATTTCTGGCTTCAGGCTCATAATGCAATGGAGTACACAGCCTTCGGTTTTCACAGTTGTTTACTATGGATCAAAAAGTAAAATGATATGTAATTGACATGACCAGTAAAAGTTGTATTTGTAAAAAAGAAATTGTTTAAAAATGCATTTAGGGTCAAGCGTGTTGGCTCACACCTATAATCCCAGCACTTAGGGAGGCCAAGGTGGGTGGGTCACTTGAGGCCGGGAGTTCAAGACCAGCCTGGCCAACATGGAGAAACCCTATCTGTACTAAAAATACAAAAATTAGTTGGGCATGGTGGCACACACCTATAATCCTGGCTACTTGGGAGGCTGAGGCAGGAGAATTGCTTGAACCTGGGAGGCAGAGGTTGCAGTAAGCCAAGATTACACCACTGCACTCCAGCCTGGGCAGCAAAGTGAGACTCAGTCTCAAAAAAATGTTTTTAGAAAAAAAATTCCAGCTCTGCTACTTACTAGCTGTGGAATCTTGGGCAAGCCACTTACCCCTCTGTGCCTCAGTTTCAACTGTAAAATGGGGATGATAATAGCTCATGTGAATTCAGGATAGTCTATATGCAACCACCATTTCATAGGCTTTACATGTATGAACTCATCTAAACCTTACAACCAGCATTTGAGGTGGGTGCTGTAATTCTCCTCACTTTATAAATGGAGAGATTGCGGCCAGGGAGGGACAATGACTTGCTCAAGGCCACAGAGCTTGAAATAGGAGAGCCAGAATTTCAGTGCTACAAATCTAGCCCCCAAATCTGTTAACCACCAGGATACACTACCTGTAATATGTTGTAGAGTAAGTAACTGACACACAGTAGGTGCCTAGTAAATGAAGATTATTGGTAAAAAATAAAAATAAAGGCATTTGGGGCTAGACCATCAAAGAATGGAGTAATGAAAAAAATCAGTAGGCTTGGAATTGTGTTTCAGTTCTACACTGCCACAAACTAGCTGTTGTTACCTTGAGCGGCTTGCTTCTAATTCTTCCTCTACAAAATGAAGTGATCAGATGATTCTTTCACAAACTATAGCTGTTTAATTCATTATGACTTAAAGAGTGAATTATTTTACTAGTTGATTACATAATTTGTGCTTCTGCCTTTATTTATTTATTTTTTAATTAACAGACCACTTTGAAGATGTTAGTATCAAAGGAATCAGGAATGACACTTAAAATGCAAAAAGTGCCCTGTGTTCATGACAGATGCATTACATGTCAGGATGTATATTTATTTTGTTTCTAAAAAGGAATACATAACCAAATCAAGGTGTACTTATGTAGAGTTTAATAGGATTTTATTGTAATTGACATGCTCTACAATTGATTTTTTTGCAATCATAGTTTTTGAAAACTGAACTAAACTTGAAGCTCATAGCATAATGTGAATGCCTGCGGCAGGGATAGAATAAAGAAGAGAGACCATTTTTATCTTTTCTGTTGTTCCCTGCAGATCCACTTTCTACTCTTCTCCATTAGAACATGGACTGCAGTAATGGGCTCTCTCTTCCCATTGGGTTCAGCCAACTGAAGACCCCCACAAGAAGGTGGGTATCAAGAGGAGATTGAGGTGCCCCTGGACCCCCTTTGCCTAGAAGTAGCTCTGCTGTTGTACTCAAGGCCGATCCAGCGGCTTTCTCCTGTGACCAGTTTTCCCTCTCTACTTGCTGGCGACTTTTCCTTCCTTCCTTTTGCTTCTTAAGGCTAAAGGTGGGAACATCTGTCAACCACTTGTTAGCCCCTTGTTGGTTTTCTCTAACTCTTGTAAACAGTTTCTTTATGAAAATGTCCTCAGTTGCCCTAATGCAGCTTACCATCTGTTTCCCTATAAGGACACTGATGAAACTAATTAGAGATTGTACTTCCTTGCTATCAAAGATAAAATTTGGCTATTTAATGCAGTAAGTATGTATTTTTTAAAATTTTGAAGTTGATCTTTGCTAAAAAGTGAAGGACTTCTACAGAAGTGAGAAGTAGGAAAAGTCTTTGCCTAAATTTACCTCCTCCTTCTGTTTCCTAAGCAAGCACTCAATAACAAACCATTCTAAATCAGAACACAGAGAAAATTAGATTTGGTTCATATGCCAGTCAACATTTCTACATTTTATTTTCCTGCGGAGATGTATAGGCTATATTCAGCTATCCATTTTCTAGGAATTCATATCTATTGATTTGTTTGCAAATCATATTCAAGTCCCGTAGCAACTTTTGCATGGAACTCTTTTCTTCCTCCAGTTGTTAAAAGGAAAATTTACCCTCCCCCATTTACAATATGAGATGTAAGCCTCACATTAAAGTGCCAACTACAGGGACAATTCTCTGTTTTACCTCCAACTTTGGAATTGTATGCAACTCCAACCCCACATTTGTGATTATTTGCTTGCATGGCAATTTCTCCTGCACATCTGGTCCCATGTCTGAGGATTAAAAAATAAGAATTATAAAACATACAGAAGAACAAACATTTGTTTCACACATGAATGAATTCATGGGGCATAGATATATTAACTTTTTGTCAGCCTTATTACTGTCTTTTCAAAAAAAATTGGTACAAAATAAAGCTTATGTTCAGATGAAGGGCACAAGTACTAGAGCCAAAGTATGTGACTTCAAATTCTGGCTTTTGCCATTCACTAATGGTGTGACCTTGGGTAAGTTGCTTGTCCTCAAAGGCTTGGTCACATGACATATTATATGTAAAGCATTTAGAACAGTGGCTGGCAGATAGTAAGAAGCCAGTTAGTGTTAACCATTGATACTATTATAAGAACTCTGACATTCAGAAACAATTTCAAAGAAATGGCTCTGCTTTATACTTTTCGGTATCTAGCTCCTCATTTTTCTCCCTGGTGACTGCCTTGGGTTAGATTATCCTTGATCAACCTTAGTAAGATATGATAGAACAACATCCCCTATTAAGCCCTCCTCCCTTCCTCTAAATATATGGCACACTAAAATGTCTGAAGATTATCTGTTCCAAGAGGAGCTTGAGATATTTGCAAGACATTACCAGCTAACTGGAAAGCCAAGATGCTCCTGAAACCCCAACTGGGGCCAGAAGCCTGAACATGATTGGTTTTGCAGTCAAGCAAAGAGGGCAATTTATGATTTCAGAGTATTTAGAAGAAAAATGCATCTTCAAAACACCAAATTCCACAACTAGAGCATCAAATCTAAAATTCTGAGGATAATTGTCTTTTCCCACCACCCTCTTGACTCAAGACAGCCAACAAGCCAAAAGGCCATTAATGTGAATTTATTTATTTTATGATTTTATTCTGTTGTGGAAACAACACAGAACAGTGCAAAAGCTACTGGTGGCTTGGAGGAGCCTACCAGATATACCAACATAGAGAAAAAGAGAGGAAGGGTTAGCTCTGAGCAATAATGTTGGCCAGTTACATTCAAGTCTACTGTACTAGCCATCTATTAATTCAGCATAGCATGGAATACAAAATTTCTAAATTGACTGGGCCATCCAGAAGAATTGTTTGACTTCTCTTTTTCCTAAAGTTGCAAAGATGATTTTCTGGTCTCCTTCCACAAAATAAGATTCCTGCTCCTTCATGTTAATCCTGGCTAAGAATTCTAAGTCAGGACAATATAATTATCTTTAATTCAAGATATTCCCTGATGCAGCAAACACCTGCTTCTTTTATGTATGCTAGCTCTTTCCTGTTTGGGGAAGTGGTCCTCCTGACTTTCTGTGATTTTTTTTTTCAATCATGAAGCTCCTCCACTCAGCTTTCAAGGACTGATGCAGATTATAGGGAAGAAACCCTACTCTTTCTTAGGAATCATGAGCTTAAGTTCCATGTGAGTCATATGGGTCATGCTCTGCCAGGCAGAATTCTATTGAGAGTGAAGCCAAGCGGAGGCGAGCAGCACTAGAGTTGGAAACAGAGTGCTTGGTGTCCTGAGAATAAACTGTTTGAGTTCTTGGATCTTGCAACATCAGAAACTAGAACATCCCTTGGGTGAATATTTTTAAATCCCTATCATACTTAATCTTTGAGTTAGAATTCATTCATTTGCAACTGAAGCTGTCCTGACCACACCCATTCCCTAAGAAAAGTGTGCACATCTGAACACACAGAAGGCACCTATGCTTTCTGGATGGCTTAATGCTCTTTGCCTTAATAGGAGGAGTAATTCAGTTGTCATCTCTGAGAAATGTACTTCCAGAAGTCACCACTGCCTTCTTATATATTTTCTTGTGTACAGGATGGGAGACAGGGTTCAGGATAGCAAAAGAATCCGGTGCAAGTCTTCAGCCTGAGCCAACAGAATCAACCTGCTGACAGACATCCCCAGGGTTGTTCTTTGTCCTAAAAAATAATACAGTGTGACAGCACCTATTATTTATTTCTCCTTGTATATGGAGGGCTATTTTCTAGTGAAAGCGGCAGGAGGATCATGGTACAAATATGTGTTGACATGTTTTCCTCCTCTTATCCTCAGGTTCCACCTGCAAACATTGAGAGAAAGAGACTTTATGAAGGTGTTCCTATGTCATTCTTTATAGACCTGTAGCTCTTTCTCTTTTCTAAGTGAGGTGCTGCAGTAAAAGAACTCTCTATTGTCTTAGAACAATGGTCGTAACTGGCATTTAAGCAAAATGATTTGTTTAAAAATTATTCCACCAGATAGTTTAAATACTACCCTATTCTGGTTAAAATATCCTTGTCACACTTGTTATTTAACTAGAAAAACAATCTGTAATTGGTGTTGAAATATTGAATACAGGTTTATGCCAGCTTAATAGTAAGTGTTACCTGCATTGTTAAGATTTTATTATTTAGTGATTCCTCTTTAGACTTTCAGAGTAGCATTCAGTTGTGGCTTCTATTAATCTCATTTACATGGTAATAAAGAACAACAGCAATACAGATAGTTTGAAGAGATAATACCCTTGGAATTGGGGTATAATACCTTTCCAATTGCTGTAAAGGCCAAGACAAAATGGGGCCATTCATTTTCCAAACCTAAGGGATTTATGTCTGACAATGTGCTGGAAGACAACTCTATTTTTATTATACCTTCTGATAAATGATAAGGGTGCCACCTTTTTGGTTGATAGTCAAGAGGATCCTGAGAGAGAGTTGCTCATTATGTCATTTCTAAATAGCAGGTTCTGAACTGGCTCAGAAAATTGACTTGTCTCTGCTGCTCCCAGCGGATGATATTATTCTTGTCATGTTGATTTCTCACTGAAAGAAGGTCTAACTCAGTTACCAAATGAGAAGCTGTGATCATCATCATCATCATCACAGCAAACGCTTATTCAGTTTTTTATGTACCTGTGTCCAAGCCATATATCTGTATATGTCCAAGCCAAATATCCTTGTCTCACATGTTATTTAACTCACATATATATACATATATATATACACACACACACACACACACACATATATATATACAAACACATATGGCTTAAATAACATGTGTGACAAGCTTATTTTAACCAAAATAAGGGTAGTATTTAAACTATTTTGTGGAATAATTTTTTAAAAATTCAATTTGTTTAAATGCCAGATATATAGATAGAGATATAATCTACTTCATTGAGTTAGAGGTATTAAGTGAGTTTATATGTGTAAGTGTATATATATATAACTCAATAAAGTATTATACATAATATATAATACAACATATATAAACTCAATACCTCACTTTATATATATATATATATATATATATATATATATAAACTCATAGAACTCATATAAACTCATAGAACTCATATAAACATATATAAATACAAACTCAATATCTCTAACTCAAGGAAGTAGGTATTCATTTTCAAAAGATGATAAAACCTAAGCACAAAGAAGTTAAATAATTTGCTCAAGATCACCCAACCGTTAAGTGGCAGATCTAATATTTGATCTAAATTTGGCTCCCAAGTCTGCTCTTAACTCTTGGGCTATGCCATGCTCTCTCACTATTATGTGGAAGGTTCACAGAAGACTATGCTCTGGAAGAGCTTTCAGGCACAGAGCAAATAGCATCATATGGGCTGCTTCCCTGGGGCCCTTGGAGCTCTCTGAGTTCAGGGAAATTATATTTTATATAACTGTATATATAAAACAATGATTATAAATGCTGTGCTGTGAGATCCCCTTTGTTTTGAGGAAGGTTTGAGTGTTCTATCTCCTGACTGGAAAAACTCCAGAGAATATAATTTCATCAAGAATTTGGCCACTATGCAGCCATCACACAAGTTATCACCCACACTGGATCCTGGGACCAGACCCAGGATCTGCCTGGAAGGACCATATACTGCCTAGGAAAGAGCCAGGGCCTCCAGCTAAGTCTCTTCAACTGCACCCAAATGTCTGGGAACAGATTTCCCTTAGTCTTAACCAAGGTGGTAGAATGAAAGTTGTTTCTACTCCATTCTAAGAAGGCTACCACTTTTTTCCAAGTACTTATTACCATTTCCTTAGGAAGTTCATTTAAGAAACACAGGAAGAAGGTACATTGTCACCCATTTTAGGGGAAGAAAATGAAGTGGAGGCAGAGCGAGGTAAGTGATTTCCCCAAGAGCACCCTCCACACTGGGAACTGGCAAAGCCATAACTTCATTACAAGGCTGTGCCCCCAGAGAGTAGACATCCCTACTGGTCCTATATTTTCCTGCTTCAGAAACATAGCAAAAAGTTTGTCTGAGGGTCTGCTGTAAGCTTTGAGACACTCCCACTTTCTTCCAAGGGTACCCCGGCCAGTGGTTTCTGTTGTACTTTTACTGGAATGTTTTCACATCTAAGGGGTATTTGCGGTTAACCCCTTCGCTCAACCTCAAAGAAATAAATGGTACTTAATGAAGTCATACCTTTGAACTATCCGAAAGCCTCCCACTTTCCCCAAAGAAGAAATAAACACCCAGATGTTGAGGCTAGTCCAGGTGCCCAGCCCCCCATCCTGGGGTTTGTTGGCTTTCTGGAGAAGGGAAAATTCAAAGAAAGAAATAACTTTAGGCCAATATTACTGCACCAGCCACTTGGGAGTTCTGAGAGAGAATAAGGGAGGGAGAGAGAGAGAAAGAAAGAGAAAGAGAGAGAGAGAGAGAGAGATACTTGTCTGACCCAAGTCGGGTAACAGTCCAAGAGACAGAGACATCCAGAGAGAAAAGAGAAGCACTTCATGTGACAGATACCAAGAGCTATTAGATGCTTAGCTTTTTCCATCCTTACTTGTAAGACCTAATTTTGTAGCCGAAAACCCTAATATTGACCTTGGCTTTGGGCATTTTGGTGCAAGTCTCTTCTGTGTAAAGAAAATGAAGAGGACAGTTTGAATGTCTTCTTGATGTCTGTGACAATGCTGGTAAGAACAAAGATGTTTTCTCCCATGGGCATGGACACTTTGAGGGTCCACATGCCCTCAAAGTTTCTTGGAGCTAGGAAAGAGGTTGAAAGTCTCTTGCCTCTGGGTCTTTCTTTGGCCTCTCCCTTTACAAGTTCTTGCTCTTGGCCTCTGTGGCTCTTGGCCTCTTTCACCATAATGTGGCTTCAAGGGAAAGAGAAATAATCTGGGAGTTGGGTGCTGTCTCCTCTCTCTTCCCTATGGCCTTACAGCAGAGGAACTCTGGAGAAGACTGCCAGCTGACTCAATGCCCTGGAGACTGTGCTGGATTCAGGGGCCAGACCTTACAAGTATTTCTCTTGTCTGGAGTCTGGCCATTCTCTTTGGAGAGAACTGGTAAGGGTGATTGTAGCCACCATCGGAAGTTGTGGGCATTGTTCATATCTATTTCTTTACATATATTTCTTCGCATGACTAACATCAAGCATGTTGCTAAAAGTAAAAAATCCCTAGAGGAATCCAGGGGAGGGGTGGGCTCAAAGTGTGTACTCTTTATGTCTCTAGCATTCTTTCTAAAGCTTCAACAATTCAGTAACACTTGAGAGGAGAATTTCATAATGTAACAAGTTTAATGTAAATACGGTTCTATAAACCAAACGGAATATAAAAATAGAAACTTTGGTTTCTGTTTTAAAAGCAACAAAATATTGTGTTATGATGTGCATTAACGTTTTCCGAGGGCTGAAATGTGGATGAAATGTATGGTATGATTTTCTCAAACAAGATAAAAGCATTATAAAGTATTTCATTTCACCCAAATGCACCTTTACTCACTTGTTCTCATTTGTGGGATCATATCGGGGAAATGGATCATGGTCATTATCATTAAAATCATAGCTAGCCTCTGGATCCTAAAGAGACAACAAAAATAACACCATGGCATTATAAAAACAAAAACAAAAAAAGCATCACTTCCCAGGCCTCTTACCCTATGCCTGCTTATCCTGGCTGATAGCTCAAAAGCCTGCATTTCAGCGTTTCTGGCCAAGTCACTGAATATTTCTTACACCCGCAAACCAGGCAGAGATGATGAACATAGCCAGGTGAGCCAGCATTCAATTCTCAGTGAATGTTACCAAGCCTATGGTTCATAGGCGACTCGTAGGATATTGGAGCTGGAAGGAATTAGAGTTTACTTAGTTCAGTCACCCTGTTTTCAGATGAGAAAATTGAGGCCTTGAGAAGTTAAATGACTTCCCTAAGGCCATAAAGCTACTTAGTGACACTTTGACACTCATCTCTCTTATGATTATAGGTGCAAAGAGGTGGCTGAGAGTGGGACTCAGGTCCATGGTGATCTCCTTCAGCCTCCCAGGCACACTAAATAAACATGTAATTTAATTCAAGAGGGTGCTTGAAATTCAAAAGAAGCTTCCAGTTTCCACTCCCTTTTCCAGCCCACCTCCCACATACCATTACTGCTACTTTTCAATACTTTCCATATCTTTTAATCATTCCTTATTTCTACTCTGTGCCAGTATTTTTCCTTTTCTTTTCCTTTGCCCTTTAACTTGGAGTTATATCTGGGGAATGTTGAATAGGTGGAAAGGATGAGAGAAAAACAAGGGATAATCTTAAAGATGAAACACCAGCCCCCAATCTAAAGACCAAAGATATATAATGGTGTCCATATTGTATCATAGACTTCAGAAACAATGAAGCAAAGTGTTTTTATTTATTTATTTTCCCATTTCTGGAAAACTTTTCCTTTCTCAGCTTGGCATATCTGCCTTGGGTGGTATTCACTTTGGATTTTCATGGAAGGAACCACATTCATATAATTTTAGAATGTCAGGGATACAGGCCCATACAAGGAGGGAAACTGTGAAAATGATCTCAGGCAACAGGCTTGATTTGATTACTTTAATGCCCCAAACACTGAGCAACTCTAAGTCATTGGATTTTAGTAACTTAATTGGTGTTGGTACTGCCCCTCCTTCTCCCAGTACATGTACTTTTGTACAATTTTTGACCCCACCGAATTATTTCAATGCCCACTGGTATAGAATAAGTTCATTTAAGCTAGTGGGAAGTTGGGGAAGGGACAAAACCTTGGCCCATAATCCCAGGGACTGACACCAGAGCAGCATCCCCTTGAAAAGAAGGGAAGCCCCAACTGTGCGCCTGCACAGACAGCTCCCCAAGTCACAGTCATGAGAAGGCATACACTTACATAGTTGGCATAAATGTCCGTGTGATTCCACTCCAAGCCATCATCCAGTACAGTGATAACAACTCCTTTGCCCGTAATGCCTTTTTGCCAAACAGGTATCACGTGAAGGTCCAGCTTGGGCAGGGCTGCTGTCATCCTGGTATCTTGCTAGTAAAGAAAGACAAGAACCATTGGTAAAATCATAATTTGCTTGCTACAAAATGGACACTTAAGTTCCAACCTGGAGACCCATCTTTCTTTTTCTTTGGGTCACTCTACTCTTTAGAAGAAGCCAATTCGGTGAAATGAGAAGCAAAGTTGAGAGTAGGGCCAAGTGAACCCCCAGCATGCTGCTCTTCTCCCCATTGTCCCAATGGACATCACTTGAAAGGATGAATCACCTGCGCTCCTTCTCTTTGAACTACCTGGCTTTGAAGAATTTTATCCCTAAATTTCTTTCATTTATAATAACATGCTCAACCCTTTCATCTATGGAAGCTTTATTTGATAGTCTATGTTTTCATCTCCCCCAAAATCCGGATCCTCCATTGCCACATTGGGCTCTCATTATATTGCCTGGTGCATAGTCATTCATGAATGTTTTAGAATTTTTCTTCTAAAAGAAAAAGCAGAACCTGGAATGCTCAGGAGATTGTGATTGCCTCAGGAATTGCAATGTAATTGCCTATTTTTAAGTATGGGTGATTTAGGGGGTAAGTATCTGTGAGAGGAGATTCAGTTTTCCTTTCAAATACATTTTCTGATGGTATGTGGGACTATACATGAAAATAGTTGGGTAGCAAGGGAACACAGACATACGCACATTTCTAAGCATGTGGGAGAGAGATAGTAAAGGAATCCCAGGTACCTGGTGAAAGGGTCAATACGAAATCTATAAATAACAACAACAAAAGGTGTAAGGAAAAGAACTGCCCTCTTGCTGTTGTGCCCTCCTCCCCATAAAGAGGTTGGGGGGTGGAGTGACAAGTATTTACCAGGCTGGTATGAGGCCGAATCGTAGGAGGCTAGAACTACACACAGATTGTTGGCTAAAGTCAGAGAAGAAGGCCTCTATGTCGGTTACGGGAGCAATTATAAAGTGTAGTTGTTAAGAGTGTGGACTCTGGAGTCATGAATTATGGTCCCATCACTAGCAGCCATGGATTTCAGCAAATTATTCTACTTTCCAATATCTCTGTTTTTCCATCTATTAAATTGGCATAATTACTATCTCTACAACACAGATGATCATGAGAACAAAATGAATTGATTCATATCAAACACTTAGAATAGTGTTCACCACACAGGAAAAGGACAAGTGTTAACTGATAAGTCTTTTCTGCTGCAATGAGCAAATACTTAAGATAGTGGCAAGAGGCCGGGCATGGTGGCTCATGCCTGTAATCCCAGCACTTTGGGAGACTGAGGTGGGTGGATCGCCTGAGGTCAAGAGTTCAAGACCAGCCTGACCAACATGGTGAAACCCCATCTCTACTAATAATACAAAAATTAGCCAGATGTGGTGATGGGCTTCTGCAATCCCAGCTACTCCAGAGGCTGAGGCAGGAGAATTGCTTGAACCCAGGAGGCGAAGGTTGCAGTGAGCTGAGATAGCACCACTGCACTCCAGCCCAAAGAAAGAAAAGAACATATAGTGTCAAGAGAAGCTGATCCCCTTTTCAATTTATTATGCAACAAGAGTATCTAAGCCTTAGCTTATGTTTGTCAAGAAAAATAATCTTTTATAAAATTCTCAACAATAAATCCTTCTATTAGCATATGGTGCTATCATACAGACGTAACATTAAACAGAAGAAAGGACACCCTGCAGGTAGACAGAAACACTTAACAATTTCTCCACTTAAGGATTTGGTAACTATCTTAAAGGTAGAATGGTTTTGCATGTTTAGACATTTGCAATAGACTTTTCTTGTGTTCCGTCTTTTAGCCTCGTTTAGAGATTCTCATCTGTGTCATGTAAGAATTGTCATTCAGGGTTGTATATGCCACATTGTGTTCACTATACTCTGTCAGTGCTTTAAAGGGTTCTCAAGAATAACTTTAACCAAATGAGATTTTTGCCATGAGTACTGTTTTTTGGAACCCTTAACCTGCAAGACATGATTTTTCTGCATTTACCCCAAATACACTTAAGAAGACAAAAAGACAACAACCTCTCTCTTCACAGAAGCTAAAGATCTCTGTTTCAGACATCTTTACTCAGCAAAACCGAAGAGGCAGCTCAAGAAGGTCCCATCAGCCCTAATCTCCAGATAATATAGCTCCCTATGAAATTTTCCATCATAAAAAAAAATTCATGTTGCAAATGTAACAATATAAAGAAGCCAGGTCCCAGGGCCCACCCACACAGTCCCTCTGTAGGTACTTACCAAGTACCATTGCTGATTCCACATGGGATCATTGAAGAGATTTAAGGCTGAGTCTCTTAGAGCTGAACGTTTACTTCTTTCTTTTTCATATTGTTGCTCAGCCCATATCACCTATAAGGATTTTTATAGCAAGAAAATCAAAAGTCAGGTATCCACCTCTGTATCTTTCCTCTAACTATCCTCAGTATCCTTTCCATCAGAGTTCAGGCAGCTCTGCAGTATTTTCATTTGACTACAGATCAAAACTGGCACCTCAGTGAGAAGAAGGGATTGCCCACTGGGGTGATGAACATTTCCTCTATTACAGTAAAGTGCACCTTTAGGGGGAGGAGAAGCAGTCAGTGAAATGATAATTCCCTCAAATTAGTTACATTGTGGTTATAGTGGAAGCAAAAGTTCAGTCTGCTTTCATCAGCAAATGGACCGTAATACTCATTTTTATATTGAGGTTTCAGGGCTCCGTGGATGAAAATTTGTCTGCTTTTGTGGAGTGAGTCAACAAGCCAAAAGACTGCTGTTATAATGCTCTTAGAAATTAATTTCTCTTTCTTTACATACAAAAGGTAGAAATTGCAAATATTTTATAAAATAAGAATGTTGCTATATCTTTGCAAAATTGGAACTCTGCCTCCCCTGTGCTTCAACCTCTGCTTAAAAGTACTTAATATGAGAAACAGATCCTGGGTGATGAATGAGTACTACTGACCATGCTCACTTACTTTAATTCAGTCCCATGTATTATGCAAAGAGATCTGACAATACGAAAATTACCTGCCCCATATTTACAGCATAATCCTATTATACTTGAAGCCTTGAGAGAGTGAGGGGCTCCCTTGTAGTTATTTTCATTATGAGATAATTCTATGCTCTTATTTTTCTTGGTAGCATGACTATTTCCTACCCAAAGCACATCTTTTCTGCTGTATACATGATGACAATTCAGTGTGTGGTAGAATATCGTTAATGTAAGAGTACTCATGAATCAGTTCCAAAAATAAAAACTGGAAAATAATTTGCCACTGAAGGATAAAACCTTCCACTAAGACTGCCCTGGATTTTCAATTAAAAAATATACTGCAAACCATTAAAAATAATGGGAAGAATGTGAAAGCTAGAAATTAGTCACTATGATTTATTTTTAAAGTGCTTGTATTTTCAAGCTTCATTGTTTTGGCTTAAAATATCTCAATGCTTGGAATGCTGCCCAGTGTCTGAGTTGATCTCTGGAAGCTGAGTGCTAGGGAACAAATACTAATCTTTGAGGTAGAGAGTCACTTACACTTGGAGATTTTATTAACAGACTTGTAAAAATATACTATAGCTGCATTTCACAGGGCTAATTTGAAGGAATATTATCCTCCATCAACAAAAAGAGTAATAAAATGAAAACCAAGAGCAATTTTTTAGAAATGGGATACAAGAGGAGACACTCGGCCATCTGATCAGACAAACATCCACTTGTAAAAGACAGTGTTATGATTAATGTCATTAACTCAGAATCACATATTAATTTCTAGAAAAGCAGGCTGAATGGCATAGAAGAAAATTGATAATGTCTTTCTATTATGCATAATAGATAGCATGTACTTAATTGTAAATAATACTTTTGATCTGGAAAGTGCAGTAAAGATCATCTACTTCAACCTTCCAATACAAGTTTCTATAGTTCCAGAATGGTTCCTAATATAAAATTATTCTTGGGCTAATTTTTTACAGTTATACCTGTGCTGGAGACTGAATTCTTAGCCTTTTTTCATAATGTCTTGAGGTTCCTCCCCAAAATCAGCTATCAAGGGGATAGCTGATTCTACTCTAAAGAGCAGAATGGGTGATCTGTTCATTTGCATATGATATTTTGAGTAAGAATAATAGTTAGGTATGCTCTACCCTGTCAGTTTTCTCCTACGAAAATGAGAAGAGAGATCAGTTTAACTTCCATGTGCATTAATGGGCATGCAGTTTGGGCATGCATTTAGGCAAAGAATGAAATCTCTCTCCTGCTTAGCCCAGGGAATAACCCTAGCCAGAGTGCTGGAAGTTGTTCTGCTTTTCAGAGCCCACACATGATGAGCTCTCTGCCTTGAAGTGAGTCAGGGAAGACCTAAGTGGACAAGAAGCTTCTGTAATAAAGTCAAGGACCTCTCATTTGGTCTCCCACAACAAGCAATAACTTGACAAAAAGAGCCAGCCATAGGTGTAGATGAGCTATAGGGTCACTGTCCGTGGTCCTAATACAGGATTGTTAGGATTTACTTGTTTCTTTTACATTTGAACACTGAACCAGGCTATTCCCCACTCTTATAATTTGTCTTTTTCTTCTTCTTTTTAAAATTCTATTAGTTTCAGAATGAATAAAACAGCAAATTATTTTACAAGTTTCATTAATTCCATCTACTTTCAACAGTTCTATCACCTTTCTGACACTATATATATATTTTATATATATATATATATATTTTTTTTCCTGAGAAGTTGAAAGGATGCTTTTAATCCTCTCACCAAGAAGATCTCTTGCCGTAATTCTCCAGGGTGTCCTAGGCAACAAAAAATCATGTACACAGATATTAGGCCAATCAGGATAAATTTCTTCCAGTATGGCATATGCTTGAGAAAAGGCAACACTGTGTATGAAAATTACAATAATCCGGCCGGGCGTGGTAGCTCAAGCCTGTAATCCCAGCACTTTGGGAGGCCCAGGCGGGTGGATCACAAGGTCAAGAGATCGAGACCATCCTGGTCAACACGGTGAAACCCCGTCTCTACTAAAAATACAAAAAATTAGCTGGGCATGGTGGCGCGTGCCTGTAATCCCAGCTACTCAGGAGGCTGAGGCAGGAGAATTGCCTGAACCCAGGAGGCGGAGATTGCGGTGAGCCAAGATCGCGCCATTGCACTCCAGCCTGGGTAACAAGAGTAAAACTCCGTCCCAAAGAAAAAAAAAAAGAAAGAAAATTACAATAATCCATACATAGTCAACATTTTCTGATGTGTTTGCTGACCTTGAAAATAGACTTCAAAATCAATAGGTACATTAGCTATGTATTCAAATTGCCTCTACCTTATTTACTTCTATTTATTATGTACATTTTCTTCTGTTACCTAATCATTGAACGGGGATACAAACAAGGATAAAAAAGAGACCAAATGGTTTGGATCCAACCGTAGAATGCTTCTGGAAGACTTGGATTTATAGTTCTCTCATAAACAACTAGCTGCTTGTATAGCAAAACCAAATAGAATCAATAGACTGTTTTCCAGTTACACTGAAATGTTATTGAAAGTAAGGCTTATGTATTTCTTTGGTGTCCCCACACTGGTGTTAAAGTGTTTGATACATAATAGGTACCTAATAAAAAGTTGTTGATTGTATTGTCAAACATTTTTATTAGTGCTGCCCCTTCATTTTAAATATTCATTTTTATGCTCTTAGACTGAATTTGTGAGTGTACATATAAAATTAACTTTAGATACATATATATAACTGTATATAAGATGTAATTAAAGTACATATTTTTGTGTATAAATTAACCTTAGCTCAACCAATCCAACCCAATTTTGTTATTATTATATGCAATTATAATTTTATAGAAAGAAATTAGAAACATTACAGATAAACAATCTTGGTCACAATAAAAAGAATCACATTTCCAAAATGTTTCTGTTCTTATTAGAAATTAATAAAGAAAGAAGATGAATTAGAATATTGGTTTGAAGACAAATATACAACACTTACACGATCATCATCAGATAATCTCTTAGTGATATGAAGGGCACTCCTTCGAGACCTTCTGGGATGGTTTTTATGTTTGAATAAGTAGTGATTTTCAAGTGAACCAATCTACAAAAGGAAATAATTAAAATAAATATCCACTTTCCCAAACAATTATATATGGATTAGCTTAAAACTCAGCTAACTTAAAGTTAGGCAACTTTTATTAAGCCCATTCCTTGTAGCTGAAGTTAACTTTTTTAAAACTTTTAAGTTCAGGGCTACAAGTACAGGTTTGTCACACAGGTAAACTTTTGTCATGGGTTTTTTTGTACAGATTATTTCATCACCCAGGTATTAAGCCTAGTACCCATTAGCTATTTTTTCTGATCCCTTCCCTTCTCCCACCCTCCACCCTTCAAAAGGCTCCAGTATGTGTTGTTCTCTTCTGTGTATTTATGTGTTCTCATCATTTAGCTCACTTATGAGTGAGAACATGCAATACTGGCTTTCTGTTCTGTGTTAGTTTGCCAAGAATAATGGCCTCCAGCTTCATCCACATTCTTCATGAAGAAGGCCCTGATAGAGGTCTTGAGATGACCCTTAGAATATTATGGCTTGGACTCACAGTATATTCACTAGCTCACAGTGGGAGGCTAGTGATGCTTCTATTTTACACACGTTGAAGGATATACATGTTTTTTTGTATGTGACAATATCATATTTAAAATGCTCATTTAATCAAATATATCTGGTCAAAGAACAATTGTAGTAAGCAGGCAAACACCTGGGATACTATTTATGGTCAGAGCCACGTTCCACTAAAATAAATTATTGTTGTTATAAAATGTAGTCATTTAATCCATGGTGACAATTGTTATTAGCTACTATTAGTGATCATTTGATTTTCTACTAATTCAAGGCTTCAGAGAAGAACATGCTACATTTAGGCAGGTGTTCCACTTTAGAGTGTGTATAGTTCTCTGGGTAGCTATTGAAATATTTGATTCATTTAGAACTATATTCATTATTCTTTTGAGCTAGTCTCCCTTTACTCAGTACTAAATTTGAAGCTACCAAATCCTCTAGATAACCCTGTATTTTTAATATACAACAGTATATTACAAAAGAACCATGTTCTTTACATTGGTGGTTCTTATCACCAAGAGAATTTTAAAATAGAGATGCTTAGGCCCTGCTCCAAGCCTGAACCCCAGTGAATCTTCCTACAAGCTGTCAATGGAATTGGGGTGAGAAATCAGTAGCCATAGAAAAAGATCACCAGCGCTTAGCCCTGTTTTGTTTTGTTTTTTTCCATCAACTGGTTTTTCTTCTTGTCACTACCTTAATCCAAGCTTTATTCTGAGGCAGTAAGGTGCCCAATATAGTAATGCTAAATTAGTGTTAGTAATATTAAACAAAAAGAGAAATAAGCAGAACCAGGAAAGCGCCATCAGTCTTCTACAAAGAATTACTATCCTAATAAAATAATTTTTGTTAAATTTAGTTTAAAATCTTTGTTAGTAATGCCTTTTTAACTAGAAATGGCTAGAGGAAAGATAGTATTATAAATCGTATGTAAATATAGATGGTTTTTCCCCACTATTTTTTAATGCTTTTGTGACTATGCTATCCCATACCCAAAGATCCTCCCAAGAATGTTGATGTATTGTTTTTTACTATTAAGATTTATGTTTATTTATTTTGAAAAGCAATTCTCACATTGAGTGGCCCAGGTTTAGATACATGTCTAGAGCTAACAGGTGGGAAAGAGAAGAGGGGTTTAGTTTTTGCTTCCTTCCCCAGTCTCCTCCTACACAGTTACTATTGCTATTTAACCTTTCAGTAGCTGCTCAAGGAATAAACAATTAACCCTCAGTTTCTACCCCCATAGGACATACATGATTTTCATGATGCCCACAGTACTCACCAGCACAATTTCATCTGCTACTCACCCTCTCTTTGAATCTCAAAAATTCCCAACAATTGTGAGCAACTATCAGACTTACTACTAAGCTGTATTATGTCTCACTGTTTTCCCACAAGCTGTTTTCTATGCCTGGACTGTCTTCTCCAATCTCATTATGTTCTCCTGACAACCTCTGACTCCTCTTTCCCGGGCAAATATTTTCTCCTTTGGGCAGTTTCGCTCACCCCTCCCAAATTGCCTTCCACTTTCATTCCTTCAACCAATGAATATCCAGACTCCAAGTACAACTTCTATTATTACACAAATTACAATCAATTGCAATCATTTATCTCTAAGCTAGTCTCCTCTAGTCTTGATTACTTGAGAGCGTTTCTTTCCCTCCTCTTATTCCTCAGCCCCTAACATGGTGCTTGGTACAAGGGCAAGGGCTGGCCGAAAGCTAAAGACTCATCTGCTCCTGGGACACCAGGAAGCCAATCTGCATTGATTTTCCTGCCGAGCATTTCAAAGACAATTTGGTTTATAAAGTTGAGAATAAAGCCTCGAGCAAGAGAAGGCGAATTCCCCAGCGGGTTAGATCCACAGAATCACCAACGCCCCCGCCGATTACTCATCCGTGACTTCAGCGGCGTCAGAACCACCACCTCCAGAAAAAAGAAAAAAAAAAAAAAACGCGCCAAAATGTTTTACAACTCCCTCCTCCCCCGCTTCAATACAGACCAACTTCCCAAGCAGAGGGCAAGGGCTTGATTCACAGCCAAAAAAAGGAAAGCCCTAGCTTAGAAGTCACACTCTCTAGAGTCCCCTCGGAATTGCTCGGCTGTAAGCAGTCTCCCACTTAATGTCTTCACGTCCACCCACCTCCAACCAGCTATCTATTGACCAAGCCTCCATTTGGACAGGCAACAATAAGCTGAAATTCCCGAGAAAACGATTACGTACTTGGCTGAAGAACAAGAAAAAAAAATAGATCCCTTCCCCACAGTCATTTTGGCATCTCGACCCTGCAGTGGGACTGGCCGGGCAAAGTTATAAAGCTTGGACTTTACAAGTTCCCAGTGAAAATCCGGAGCTCCCCAGAGAGGCGTGGAGATAGATGGTCCCGTATCTTTCACCCACCATTTCTCCCCGCAGCGTCCCAGGCTACTCCACGGCCTCCCAACCTCCTTGTCGCGAATCCCAGCAGCTGGCACCCTTCCAATGCCCTGGGCGCGCCCTTAAAGGCTGCCAGGGCAGACAGCCCCAAGCCTGCTTAGCCCCTTGCCTCAGGACTTGGATCTGATGCTGCCATATTGAAAAGGAGGCAACAGCCGGCTCCCGACGCAGACCGCCGGAGTCCCGGGGGATGGAGCGCACTCCTTCTCCCGGGGGCGCTCGGTTGGTGAGAGCTTGAGTGCATCTCAAGTTCCCATAACAAGCTTGGAGGGATTTTTCTTCCAAACCGCGCGGGAATGGATTTCAATTCTAGAGCGGCCAACAGTAAGCATAAGCCCTACCCAGCTGCAGCGGCTTCCTTCTGCTTGGCTGCGCCCAGCCCAAACAGTAAATAATGCAAGCTTTTCTCTCTCTCCTAGCGCGTCAGGGGCGAGAGCGGGAGCAGCTGCTTGCTCTTTGCTACACTGGGCTCCGGAAAGTGCAACCTGGGGCTCCCATTTGGAAGACCGGCTCCAGTCCCACTCATCCCCTGCGGCCCCAGAAAGTTTCTTGAAAGTGAAAACTCTTACCTGACCCAAAAGGTCATAGCCCAACTCCTCGGCGATGGCCGAGGCTGCTTCCGGGCCCCCGGGGATCTCCGCCGCCCATTCATTGACAAATTGCCTTTTCGCTTTTGCACTGTTCAATGCACACCAAGCGCAAAAGAGGGCGAAAGCAGTGCACTGCAGAGTCCAGGCTCTTCTCTCCATGGCTCACTCGCTTGAAGACGAGTGGGAAGGAAAGAGGTAAAAGAAGCAAGATAGGAGAAAAGCCAGACAGACTCCCCCTTCCCACCCTTGGGCTCTGTACTGCTCCTGGCTCCTGGTTGCTCTGCGAAGAGCTAGGAGGCGCGCGAGGAGAGGCTGGGCGGCGGCGAGCGCTCAGTGAAGCGCTTCGGTCTCCAGGCTGAGTGGAGCCCCAGCCCTTCCCAGCCAGGATGGAAATGAGTGTTTACACGTCAAATCGACGAAAGCCATCTCTTGACGTCAGATCTACCTGGACTAAGATCTGAATGGTATTCCCAGCGGGGTGGAGAAGCGGCTAAAATAAGCAGCCAGGGATTAGGAAAAGGAAGGAACTATTTGCTGGGATCACTTGAGTCTGCTCCCTATCTGCCCATAAATTCTGTACCGTGAGAAACATCTTCACTTTTCAAAGAGAAGTGCCCCCATTTGAATATAACTACTAAGAATCAAAGGCTGGGAGTGCTTTTTCCCTGCATTTGCTTTATTATCTTATGGGGGTGGAGTAATGGGGAGGTGATAGGATTCTTAGAATGATCCTTTGAGTATCAGCACCTGCTATGGAGAACAAGGCTCTTAGGTCTTTCAAATCAGAGAGAGGCTAGGAGGGTAAGCAGAAGAGAAGCTACTACTGCCCAAATTCTGTTCTAAATTGTCTAAGAAAATGAGCATGTCTCCAAGACAATGTTAAAGCAATACTTTTAAAAATGAATTTTAACCATTCAAACCACCTTAGTTTACAAGTTTGTTTCGTCCTCCCTTTTGTTTCTCAACCTTAATAAAACAATATCAATAATTTACTCCAGACATCGCAAAGCCAGCACCACCACCACCCTTTACGGTGTTCATCAGTAAAATGATTAATCATGTGATTTTTAAAAAACATATTTTTAAGAATTTGTCAACAAGGGGACCTAGGGTCCCAAAGCTGTTGTGTTGATTCAGGGAGGGAAAGAACAGTTTTTATTTACCCCAACTTTCCATTTTTCCCTCAGTAGAGCTCTTCACTTTGGTGCTGAACTGGAACTGTGCCATTACTTTCCCATAAAATGCACAATGCTTTTTTGTGGAAAAATGGTTTCCTGTGGACGGAGAACAAGCAAACATCTAAACGAACCCTCCACCCTTCACCCGAGGGAAATGAATTCAGTCTCCCACTGTGGTGCCTCTTTGAATCCTGGGTTTAAACCCTGCGGGAGACACCAGCGCCTGGTATTCAGCACCGAGGTATGGACAGCGACACACGCAAGACTACTGCAGGAGCTGGTCTCTCCTCTAAGCACCTAACACCTCCACCCTTCTGTGGCTGACCAGCACCAAGCTGTATTCCTTTTGATATGTGCCTTTCCCTCTTTTGAACAGCAATAGGAAATTGGCCACGGGGGCAGTGTGGTTAGGTTCATGATCATGACAACTTGTGTCCAGCTCTTGGGAACGTGTTGGACTCAGGCCAAAAGTAAAATCGCCGGGAGGTGAAAGTGAGAGTGTGCGGCATCTGGGAAGATTTTTTTTAAGCTCAACCGCCTGAGGGCGCGATCTATTCTGGAGAAATAGAAGAGGAGAAGGTTGAAAAGAAAGCATATGAACAGGTGGAGAAAGGAAGCAAGAGATGTTCCTTAAAAGAAGCAAATGAGACAAGACTTAGTGGGGGATGGGGCTCCGTAGTGCTAATTTTTCATTTGCCTCCACGTTTGCAGAAATGTGCACTAGAGAATTTCTTTAAACATAAAGCATCTTTACAGAAACAAATGCCAATGTTAATAAGCCATGTGATATGGTTAAGTGTTTTACAATAATATAATTCACATGAGATGAAATGGAATGGGCTCTGATTGATAGCTTTGTTGCCTGTTTTGTAAATCTACATGTGTGAATGTTGATGGCTAGGTAAGCTGTCTTTTCCTCAGCCTGAGTTATGGCCTCAAGCTCTCAAGGGTGTTTCATTCTCACAGCAGACAGATGCTAACTGTGCACTAGCAAGGCAAGAGAAGCCCAGGGCAAATGTTTTATAATGGTAGATGTGTCAGAGGAGAAACGTGTTTGTCCTTTTCTTATTATTGTCCAAGTAAATCAGTTTGGCAGAGTGTTGGCAATAGGATCAGTGTCTCTCTCATTAATGAGGCATTTGTCTTAAATTGAGCACCACATAAACCTGGAATAAACATTTGGTTTATATACCTAATCGGGCAAACTAAACTCTCACAAAAATAAGGCAATCTCCTCATCCACACAATACATATATCAGTAACTTAATCCACTATTGTCTGACTTTTATCCTATGAACCTGTTTGCCAGAACTTCTGGCATGTAGAAGAAATAAATTTCTGCAGAGATTAGAGGTGCAAGTAGAATTAGAATCTATTTTAACTTTTTGTACCAAGGGCTAGTCATATCCTGATTTGTAGATCATGGTAGTAACCTCCAGGCCCATCAGTGTTATATTTCATATTATGAATTGGAAGAGCCAATTATCACCCTTAAGTTGGTTTTAATAGCATTTGGTTCATATAGGAAACCAGATACTCCAGAAACTAAAGAGGACGTGTTTCCATTATAAGTTATCAAATGAGTGCCATGCCTCTTTCATGAATGCTCACAACTGCCCAGTGATACAGCTAAGCATTCATTAAGGCTTCTTGGAGAAAAAAACGAAGCTAGTATGAGCAGAAAGAATATGCTCAAAAAAGATCTGTAGATCACCATATCTCTTTAGTCTAAGGAAACAAATGTTTTAAACATTTTGTTACTACAAAATAAAACATATGCCCTTGGGCATACTAAATAATGTGCTCAATATTTATCACAAAGTGGACACAGTGTAGCCATTTGGGCCAAGAGAAACAACATTTCTAGACTCACAGAATAACAGAAAAATATTCCTAGATTTTCAAGAGATGTTAAGGAATGGGTAAGAAAATAAGGTAAGTTTAACATTTTCCAGTTATTATGTAGACTTTCCTGTTTGCTATGGGTAACAGTAACTGCACATTAACTCAAAGGTGTAACAAATTAGTCTGTAATAAAACTAGAAAACTTTTGGTAGCAGAACACATTATAGAAGCAAAGCTACCTATAGCAGTGTTTCCCAACATAGAAAATAACAACATTTTTGTGGCACACCAGGGTAAATCGGAGGAACTTTGAAGATACCTGTATGGAGCTCAGTGAAGAAATGCATAATATTTTCTTTACATGATACAATTATAACAAAATAAAATATAACATTTTGGGCAATACATTAAATTGCATATTAATAAGTTTAAATTGAGAAATCTGAATATGCTTTCACCAATATAAGTTTTTATCTGAAGGCTATATATCATTTCTAATTAAAATGTTTTAATGACAAATGATCTTTTTATATTCTTAATAGCTGCTGCCAATGAAACTTTTTTTGCAAGACTCTATTTTAAATAATATAACATTCTTACTTTTTATTTTCTTAACAAATTTACCATTGGAATTTTATATGAGGAAGCATATAGATTCAGAGTCCACCTAAATTTTATGGGTAAAGTATGACAAAATAATATCGAAATTGTAAGCTGGAAAATGTACACAACTTTTAGAGAAGTTACCATCCTCCAACTTTACCACAAATTGAGAAAAGTATCTAATATACACAAAGATGGATATTGGGGTGACCACCTAAAGATACACCTGCCAGAAGTCCCTGAATTACTCTCTCATGATATCTCCTCCCATGACCAAATTTTGGTGCGCATGCTATGCTAATTAAGCATTTAGAATATGAACTCCTCTGGCAGATCCACACTTTTCACATGATGAAATAGACATGCTTGCAGCAGGTTGCTGAAGTAAATATAGCATCAAGGTGGTAGACATGGTTTGGTTGAGTTCCAAGAGATCAGCAACAAGCTACTCACCTGGCCTTTCCAAGCGATGAGAAGACCAAATATCTTGAGGGACATCTTTAACTCTGCTGGTTGGGATGCTCTGACCTATCTAAATGAAAGGGAAAGAGTAAAAAATCAAAGTCTATACACTGCAAAGGCTTTAAGGTGGATGAATAATTATGAAGGATTTTTGCTGAATGAACTAGATCAACACAAAAATCTTGAATTTAATATAGAATTGAATTATTAAAATCAAAGCAGTGAGTGCCATAAATTCCACTTGCTAGAAATAATGGATCTTTTCTAATGAAAATAGATAATTAAATGTGGCCATATCCAAGTATTTAGGATCTTTCTTTAATGGGTTTTTTTTTTTTTTAAATATGCATTTACTTAGTGAGTTTCAGAGCATCCCTGCTTCTGCTTCCAGGCAATACTCTTGCTTCCTCTATGCTCTTGAACATTGCCATTTTTGTGTTAAAATCTCAGTGTTTAACTGCTGTCTCTGCTCCTGAAGCATGCATTTCTATGAGAATTATAGACTTCAGTGTTGAAAAGTGACCTTGAATATTATACGGCTCCTTGCTTCTCAAAGTCTTGTCCACACACCAGCATTATAGGCATCAGTTGGAAACTGGTTAGAAATGCAGACCCTCAGCCCCCACCCCCAAACTACTGAATCAGAATTTGCATTGTTAATGAGTCCATAGTGATTCATATGCAATTAAAGTTTGAGAAGCACCAATCTAGTTAACACGTATACATGACACTCCTCTGTGATATTTTTATCAAGTTGTTAGGCAATTCCTGGTCTCCCAAAGCAACACATTCTTTGGTTTGGATTAGCAAAAATGGTTACAAAGTCCTTCCTTATAATGATATTATACATTTCCGCATTACTACCTCGTCAAGCAAGCTCAATTTACCCTCTGGTACCACACTGACAAGTTTCAATCTCTTTTATACATGATACTGCTTCATACATTGAAGGCAGATATTTATATCTTGCCTAAATTTTTTCTGCTATAGGTTAAACATCTCCAACCTTTGTATCACTTTGGCATTCTGCTTGCTCTTGTCCAGATAGAATATTTTAACAGAATTTTTTAAATGTGGCACCCAGAATGGAATAGTATAGTTGACCGAATAAAGAGATAATTTATTTTCACAATTTTTTATTTTGAAATAACTTGATAGTTATAGAAAATTCAAGAGATGATTTATTTTTACAACTTTTTATTTTGAAATAACATGATAGTTATAGAAAATTCAAAAGAAAAAAATAACAGTACACAAAGCTCGTATATTCTGTTCATGCATGTTTCCCAGTGGTTTACATCCTGTGTAAGCATAGTACAATTACCTAAACCAAAACATTAACAATGATGCAATATTCTTAACTCATCTATAGACCTTTATACTTTTCCAGCTGTTCTATTAGTACATCTTTTTTTATGGTCCAGTATTCAATTAAAGCTCCCTATTGCATTTGGTGATTATGTCTCCTCCAGTCTGGGATATTTTATTTTTGTCTCTCATGACCTTAAAACTTTTAAAGAGTACTATTCAGTTATTTCATATTATGGTCCTTAATTTTGGTTTGTCTGGTGTTTTCTAATAATAAGGCTGGGATCAAACACTTGTAGGAATAAGTGATATTATGTCATTTTCATTGGCTTGTATCAGGAGGTACATGATGTCTGCATGTCTAATTAATAGTGATGTTATTTCTGATCACTTGGTTAAGATCATATCACATCAACCAGACTCCTTCACTGTAAAGATACTATTTGAAAAATAGTATTTCAGTGCAAAAATTATTGTCAAACTCATAATGTGGAGAACCGTAATGTAATAATAGTCTCCAAATTTATATTTTTGGAGAAAATAAAAATAACTTCACTTTTATGGACATTTATGTTTGTGATGCTCATAAGTTCTTATTCCACATGTCAGGAGATTTTTCTGTGAGATTAAGTGAAATAATACATTTAAGGTAGTTAGCAGAAGGGCAAAGAGAGAGACTTCCACTTAATATATAGACATATTTCCATGTCAATAACTGTTCACTGGCATAATTTATAAAGGTTGCATAGTATTCCATTAAATGGGTTAAATATACTTTAACTTATCAAATATTGGGGGACACTTAGAGTGTATCTATTTGCTTGGCTACCGTACTTTCAGATAAAGTTGGTTGATTAAATATATGGGTCTACTTTCACTCCCTACTAAAACCACTCAAAAACTACAGAGAATGGATTCTTTTAAGCACCTAAACTCTTGAAATGGGAAGAACAGGAGTGCAAGCAATCACAAAAAATTATGAAAGCAGAAAAGCAAATAATTTAGCAGATCCAAGAAAATAAAATGTTAATCCAGCAGCAGGGAAAGCCAAGAACTAACCCTTTCTATGCCTCCGACTCAGGAACTGGCAGGCACCAAACAGCTTCACAATGGGATGAAAATAGATGGGAAAATAAAAAAGATTGCTTAAAGTCTATCTCAGAAGCAATCTTCCCAAGCTTCCATCATCACTCTTTATTGCTGAAAACTATCCCTTTGTCACCCAGCAAAGAGATTGAGAGTGTTTTCCCCAGAGAAATCAGGAATAGTTATGGCGGAGGCTTCACCCCCTCGAAGCAGCTGCAAGATTTTGGTCACCTCGGGCTTGCTTCCTAGCAAGTGCCACTGAGGGATAAATAATAATGGACTGACCCTAACTTCCCCTTGGTTTCTCACCTCCTTCCAGTGAACACAGGGATTAATCTGCTTGTTGTTTAAATTAATATAATCCTAGAAGCAGTTGTAAACAAGTGGAGGAGAGCAGACCTTTAACAATTTTCTCTAATTATGGTTAGAAGAGGGACCAATCTTGATCCCAGATATGACAGACAAGAAATATATACAATCAGTAAAACTGAGAGAAAACAAAGGTAGTAAAGCAGAAGTGGCCCACGGCACATTACTTTAAAAGTTCTAAGTAAGCTTCTGATACGGAAACTCAGGAAATATCCAAAAAAAATCTGGTTTTCTGGTTTCCCTTTAAAAACTAGAAAATGTTGGTCTACAGACAGTGATCCCCACAAATTTCAGACACTGAGGCAAAGTATCAATTTCTTCAATTATGTTTATCCCACCTTTTTTTTCTTATACTAGAGTTCAGAAATCCTTAACCCTATCAAATACAGAGGGAAAATAGCAGACAGAATTGAGGGTTTGGAGCTTTTCTCTTATGCTTGCCCTATTCCATTCAATTAGGGTATCATATCTCCTGTGAGCACGTGTGTTTCCAGCCCTTTCCTTAGACCCCGCTGTCCCTCTACTGTTCAGACCTGGCCACACTGCAGCTGTAGCTGTTTACTTACCACAAGAGAGAGAAGCTAAGACCAGCAAGCCCAATGGGTGCTCCATCTCAAGCAAACATGTATTGGCCAGGTCTGAGTTGTTAGCAGGTAGCAAAAGTTAATTCTAAGCCCATGAACTTAGGAAAGAGATGGACTTGTGGGTAAAGGAGGTGGGTAGGAGAAATGGCAGCAGGGAGAGGGAGTCAGTTTAAGGCTACTCAAGTTCTCCTAGCTCTCCAGTCAGAATTATTCAATAATTCAGGGTAATGCCCTATATACACGTGGGGGAAATGTCAGGGTTTGGCAGTGAGAAAGCTAGGAAAGAAAAAGGTATGGGAAAGTGTTCATGGGTTAATGGTTGATGATACAGCTTCTGCTTTCCTACTACTCTACAGCTGGAAAAAGCAGAGGAAATGGCTTTAATTTTATTTGCAAGGCTAGTTAGGAGTCAATGGAAGAACTGATAGTATTTGATAAACTGCCCAAATGCTAGGTGAACATAATTT